>NC_046657.1:101830859-101851126 GCF_010883055.1 Belonocnema kinseyi | reverse complement strand
TAAAATCTAAAGTTTGTAACTTTAAAGTTAAATTTTTTTATTGAAAAGACTACTATTACATATAGTTTTAGTTCGGAATTCATCTCGTTTAATTCAAAATTCTATTATTTATTTGAAAATTAAATTTTTTGTTTCAAATGCAACTGCATTGTTAAAAAGTCTCCTGTTTCATTAACAATTGAACTACATTCTTAAAAATTCATTTTTTTAGTTGAAACTATATCTCTTTGGTTAAAAATTTATGTTTTTTGTTGAAAATGTGACTATATTGTTAAAAAGTCATATTTTTTATCAAAAATTCAACTAAAAGTAAAGAAATTTAAATTCGATTGAAACCGAATTTAAAATCAACTACTTTGTTAAGAATTTATTTTTTAGTTGAGTTTTCATCTCTTTGTTTGAAATTAAACTATTTTAATGAAAATTCGTTTTAGTTTTGGTTGAAAAGAAATGTTTTAAACTGACAATTAAATTATCCAATGTTTGGATAAAAATGTATCTTTATCAGTTAAAAATTTAACTATTTAGTTAAAAATTTAACTTTTTGTTTGAAAATTCAAGTATTTTTTTTCCAAATTCACCTTTCATGTTGGAAATTTAATCAACTTGATTAAAAATGTATCCTTTTTGTTTAACAATGTAATTATATCAACCGTTACATGCTTTGTTGAAATTTCAACTTTTCTGATTGAAACGTCGATTATTATACTTAAAGTTAAACTAATTTGTAAAAAAAAATGTATTCAGGGATTACTATTATAGTTGAAAATTTAACTTTTTTGTAGATAATTAGTCTTTTTGGCTCTAAAATTAAATAATTTTGTTGAGAATTGATGTATTTTGTTTAAAATTTGTCTGTTCTGTTAGGACATTAATATTTTTGTTCGAAAATACATCTTTTTCGTTAAAAATTTGAGAATTTTGTTGAAAATTCGTTTTTTTTTTTGTTAAAAGTTATTCAAGATTCAACTATTTGGTGGAAATTCATATATTTTGTGAAAAAGTCAAGCATTCGACTTTTTAGCTAAAAACGTTACACTTTTGTTGAAAATTTATCTTTCATGGTAGAAAAGTCACCTTTATTGTTTGAAAATGAACTTTTTTGATGAAAATTCAACTGTTTTGTAAAAAATTGGTCTTTTTGTTTTGACAATTAAAATATTTGATTGAATTTTGATCTTTCTTGTTTACAAATTCGACTATTTGATTGAAAAGGCTGATGTGAATGTATGTTGAAAATTTAACTAATTAGCTAGAAACTCTACTATTTTGTTAAAAATCGAATTATTCTTGGAAAAGTTAACTATTTATTAAAGTCATCATTTTGGTTCGAGAATTCAACTACGTTATTAAAAATTCACCCATTTGGATTGAACACTCATCTTTTATTGTAAAAAAGTCATCCTTTTTTGTTGAAAATTTATCTTTCTTAGTTGAAAAGTAACTTCTTTGTTAAAAATTCAACTGTCTTCGAATTCAACTGTCCTCTCCATTGGCTTTAAAATGTTACTATTTGGTTAAATCTTTAACAAATATTTGGTTGGTTATGCAACTGGTTCGTAGACAATTTTTGTTTGTTTTTGAAATCGTATTTTTGTGTTGAAAATTCCACTTTGTACAGTGGAATTAGAGGTGAAGGATAAAAAAATTAAAGGATTGAAAGATTAAAGAATAGCAATTACGAGCTGTTGAGAAGAGTGAAATAAATTAAGTGATCAATAATATCTATTGATGTATTAATATATTCTGGTATTGCTGTATTGATGCTTTGCAGGTCTAGGCATTGACACTCATTTTACGATCGATTGCACTTTGTTTCTATAATGGGTTGTTGGTTATAATCAATCACGCTCTGTAGAATTCCAATTCACAATCGGAGACTCCGGAACTCAGTTTATAAATAATTTTTCAAGAGCTGACTTTGGAATCAAAGAAAATTTTTAGATTATTTTCTTATTTAGTACTAGTTTTAATAGTAGAATTTTAATTACTTTTTCCAACATTTGTGATAAGAGTAATCGGCCCAAAAATCGGGACGACTAGTCAGCTTATGAAAAATATTGAACTTCGACTCCTTATATACTGAATTAATAAAATCCATATTTTTTAACTGTGCTGATTAAAATTAATAATTTTAGTTGAAAAATCTTCAAGCTTGAAATAATATTAATTCTGTTCAGAAGGAGATTTCAAGGAATTCTTAATTTAAATTTCAAACGACAATAAAAATTCAATATCGTAACTTTGACAAATTTAACCGTTTGTAAATGAGAAACATCTAAAATTAGATACTTTAAAAATCCACATTATTACAAAAAATTCCGAGGATAAAGGAAAGTCTAAATTGACGTAACCGAGATGTGATTCTTAATTCCTGAAAATAAATTTTTATTTTATTTTAGGAATTTTCTTAAGTGATTGACAATCTTGATGAGTCCGTAATCGAATGCCTGAAATTTCAATCACATATTTTTGGAAAAATGCAACATTTTTTAAATTTGAAATTATTTGGAATTATTAAGTTTTGAATTTTTGTAGTTTAATATTATGTAAAATTTTAACTCTAAACGTTTTTAATTTAAAATTACTTAAATTTGAGAGATTTGAACTAAAAATGGTTCATTTTCAGACACTTTTAATTTTAATAATACAATTTTTACAGCTTCAAGTTTCAATTTAAATTTAAAACTAAGCCAATAATTTAATATAGGTTCAATTTAAGATTTAAACGCTTTTAATTTGAAATTATTTAGTTTGGAACTATTTTTATTTCTATTTGAAAATTTGTAATGCCTTCATCTTAAAACTATTCAATGTGGTTTCAAAATTGTGTCGTTTTTAAACTTTTTAATATAAAATTGGTTAATTTGGAACCTTTTTAATTTAAAGCAACTTAACGCTTTCTAATTTTAAACGTTTATAATTTAGAGTTGTTTCATTTTGAGAGCTTTTACTTTAAACTTGTTCAATTTCGAATTTTTTAATATCTAAATTTTTTAAGTGAAAACTGATAAATGATTATTATCCTAAAATTGTATAAACCAGCCTGAAAATTTGTCATGTCATTTATTTTTTGAATTTTAGTAATTATTTGTTTGATTGCACAATTTAAAAAATTCAAGACAAGAATATATTTGCTCAATATTATTTAAGTTTGTTAAAATGTAATAAATGATTATTGAAAAAATTAGTAAGTATTTACACATTTTTGAACATTTTTGCTCGAAGTTTAACCCTGGGGAAAAATTTAAAGGCAACATTCTTAAAATATCTTAACAACTTAGTAAGATACTGGGGAGACTTACCTTTAAAATGTGCTCAAAATTTTTATGTTTAGGCTTATGAGGGGCAGAATTTTAGTAGATTTAATGCTATTATGAGGAGAAAATTTTGATGTTAATAATAGAAAATTAAGGCACTTTAGCATAAGCTCAAAAAACAGGCGTGTAGATCATTTCTTCCCGTAGTGTACAATCATTTTTTTGGAAATTAGATTGCAAACAGTCCAATGCTTTGAAATTTATTTGAGTAGAATTTTCTTTAAACTTGTCCTGCAAATCATTCAAAAGTTGTCCTGGAAATCCTGCAACTGTCCTAGAATGTTGAAACCCGACTTCTATAACAATCCTCTACTTTTATGTGAAATTATTATATTTGGAACTTATTCATGGAAGATTCAAAAGATTTAAGGACATATAAGAAAACCTTGAAAGATTTATTGTTTTTCAGTTGAAAAATTGCATAAAAGTAGATAGGTAAGGGCAGTTCTGGACCACTTTTTTCTGTATGAATAGCAAACTTGCGGCTAGAGTGCAGAAGGCTGTAAGATTGGTTTCGCTCCTTGTACTGACTAACGAATCACAGTTTTGAACGATCCACACTATCGATATTGGAAATCAATACTTAAAAATCATGCGAATGGATATTTTCAGCCCCAAAAATATTGAATAGGAGATGATATGATATACGATATCGCAATATTAGACTATTTAATACCTGCTATTCCCGGAATTGAAGTTTTTCATCCCAAAATAATATAATTTTTTATGTATTAAATGTTTATCGCAATGGTGCGTCATTGAAAATTTCCAAGATCTGCAACCACCCTCGTGCTATTATAACAATTCTCGGTCAAACAAAATTCCATTCTGATGACGTCATCATCGATTCCTGGAATCCTTATCTATGTGAAATAATTTAATTAAACATTCTCCTTTGATATTCTTGAAAGAATGGAAAAACAATGATATCAAATTACATAGAATTCTGAGAATTGTTTTCTTTCAAAATGGTATCATGTTACATGTATTACTGAGAAAATAAGGTATTATATAGTGCTCTTTTTATGCAGGTTCCAACACGTTTCTAGGTAAATAAAATTCCATTCTGATCACGCCATCGTCGATTCCTGGAATCCTTATCTATGTGAAATAAATTAATTAAACGTTCTCCTTTGATATTGGCCGACAGGGGCACCATATTTCATATAATGTTAAACAATGTCTGGGGTAAACAAAATTCCATTATGAATACGTCATCGTGATTCATAGAATCCTTATCGACAGTGCTACCATATTTCACCAATATTGGCACCATATAAGCGATGCACTCCCCGTTTTCTATCATTGCACTGGTAAACAACCACCGAGTAGGTTTGAAGTATAAAACGCTTCAAGATCTATATAAAAGTACAATTTTTTTGGTGATTCCATCAGTTAATAACAAGACTTACATAACCTTTAAATAACTTGATATCTACGCAGTGTTTTTACAAGTGTCATCAGTTGACAACAGGACTTACATAACCTCAAATAACTAGCATTCTCCACGATGTTTCTATAAGTGTTCGTTGATTCCGTTTAAAGCTAAAAATGGATTTCGAAAAATGTAAAGAAGTTCTACAAATCATGAAGATGGGATATCAACTTATACTCGAGAAGCAACCCCCAGCAGCTGATGAAATTATATTGTGGACGAGGGCTGGAACTAAAGACATCAGGATATTAAACAAAATATTGAGGAAGAAAATTCTGCTATGCGTGGGCAAAAAACATGCGATTATGACGTTAATTGGTGATCTGAAGAGAGCAAGCAGAAAATTCAAGAAGTTGCTCAAGACAGGAACTGGTATGAATGAAGCTTCGAAGAAACTGAGCGAGAGGGTGAGTTGGGATGACGTAGCAAGTGTGTTTCGAACACGAATAAGAACGGAACTTATAACAAATTTAATTCATGAAGATTTAAATACATTTTTGGATGATTGTAAATGCATGTGTGTTCCACGAATTAAGAATCCAATTAATAGTATAGGTAATATCAAAGCTTGCTTTGAATTCAAAGGTATGTTTAAGGCATTAGTGGAAGGGGAGGAAAAAATCGATGCAAAACGTGTTTGCACTGAAAATAATCCTATTCTAACATCTACGAATATTGGAGAATGGTTTGAGAATAAAATTCGTCAACAAGTTGAAGTTAAAATTGAAGATTTAAAAACATCAGATTCAGTGTGGAGTTTAATGGAAATTATCAGCTTAACGGTTAACATAAATAGATACGCCCCTTTTCAAGTTGGAGCTTCAATTTTCATTGAATTACCTGATTTTATACAGAGAAAAAAAGCTGTGGTTAATAATAAAAATAATGTCTCGTATTGTTTCCTCTGGTCAGTAATGGCAGCTCTTCATCCTGCTGAAACCCATTCTGATCGAACTACTGCTTATCCTAAGCTTAATAGTTCAGAACTCAAATATAATGACATCAAGTTTCCAATTACTCTTGAGGATATTCCAAAATTTGTGAAAATGAACGGTTTAAGTATAAAAGTGTACGGATTAGAGTCTGCTCAATACTGTAAGAAAGAGGAAATTGTTCCAGTTTTTATAAGCCTGGAAAAATCCAAAAAAGCTACTATTCATCTTCTTATGATTGAAAATACTAAGTTTGATTCAGATGTAGAAGTTTATCATTTTGCTTTAATAAAAAATCTATCTAGACTAGTGAAATCACAAATAACAAAAGCTGATCATTACACTGACTTCTGTGACAGGTGTTTGTGTCACTTTAAATTTGAGAAATCTCTTGAAAAACATAGAATCGATTGTGATAATCTGAATAATAATTGCACACTAATACTTCCCACAGAAGAGGATAACATTTTGAAATTTAAAAATTATAAATACAAAGAGAAGGTTCAATTTGTAGTATATGCTGACATAGAGTGTTTGTTAGAGCCAGTTCTCAGTACGCATGGAAATGCTTATCAGAAACATATACCTACAAGTGTTGTTTATTACATAAAATGCAGTTTTGAAGATTCACAATCTGAACCTCAAGTTTATCGTGGAAAGGATTGCATCACGTGGTTTGTCCTTGAGTTGGAAAAGATAGCTGAGAAAGTAGATTCTTATTTTAAAAATCCAGTTCCAATGGAAATGTTAACATTAAAGCAAAAGTATGATTTTCAAAACGCAAAATTTTGTCATATTTGCGAACAAGATTTTAACCAAGATGATGTTATACATAGGGATCGTAACCATTTTACAGGTAAATGCCGTGGCCTTTCTCAGGACAGGTGTAACGTAAATTACCAAGCTCACATGTAATTCCCATAGTAGTTCATAATTTATCTGGCTACGACTATAACTTTTTCATGGAAGAATTGGCTACAAGCTTTGAGGGTGATATCTCATTATTACCTATCAAAAAGAAAAAATATATATCCTTTACAAAAAGGATGCAAAATACAAAAGTTAAGGGCATGCTCTTCGGTGACCACGTGACCAAACTAGTCCCCGGTTATGAACTTTTTTTTTGTGTGCACTGTGTCCACGCGGATTGAGATATCGTGTTTCAACTTTGACAGATAAAATAAAAAGCACTAAAGAACGTTAGAATACATCAATATATTGGTAATTTCAAAGAAAGTTGATTTATAAATTAATGGAATAGGATATTGCCATTCGAGTTATAGCACTTTGCAGATCATTTTTGGTTTCATGCATTTTAGATTTTTTGATTCGCTCATATTGAGCACTGACACCAATTTTATACTAAATCGTTTAAACCTTGGAAAAAATTAATATAAGCAATAAAATGTGCAAATTCGTTGCAAATCAACAAAGAAGTATCTGCACACACGTAATCTATCATTATTTTTTGAGAATTTTTAGCGTTTTCTAGCGGAGAAAAAAAGAAACTGAACGTCGATAAAGTCGAGATCAAGTGACTAAGTTCGTTCATGAAATTTTTGCGTAAAATTATTTTCATTTTTTTGTTCCTAAAAATAAAAGATAAATTTCAAATCGGAAACATAGCATGACCAGCAATGTGCTAAAATTTATTCGTTGAAGTTTTCCAACCAACTTCGATCATTCTTGACGTTGAATCGATCAGCTGATAAGTATTGTTGACAGTGAACTAACCAGCGGGGCTCATCGTCGGACTCGCCTTGTCTTTCGCCCTCGGGCGAAATTTTATTTTTATTCTTAGAATTATTTCACACTAGTACAAAAAATCCACAAGAATATATAACCATTAGAAAATTTTAATTATTTTCTGAAGATGCACATTTCTCAAGATGAGACATGGATGGATTTTCAAGTATCACATTCTAAGATGTTCTTCGATTTTTTTAAATCGAGGCATCTATTTTATCGACGTTAAAAGTTTATTTCCTATTCCTGTAGTATTTTACTAGAAAACTTTCTTCGCAATTATAAACATTTTGATTCACACAAACGTGCCTCAGTGCTTTCTGTATTACTTCCTAAATCCTGAACACGATATCTCAATCCGTGTGGACATAGTGAGGACCAAAAAAGAATGAAAATCTTTTCATTCTCTACACAAAAATTGCATGAACGAACTTAGTCACGTGATCTCGACTTTATCGACGTTCAAAGTTTCTTTTTTTCTCCACTAGAAATCGCTAAAAATGCTCCAAAAATAATGATAGATTACGTGTGTGCAGATGATAAATTTTTTATGTGCATCGAATGTGCAAATTTTATTGCTTATATTATTTTTTTTAAGGTTTAGACGATTTAGTCCAAAATTTGTGTCAGTGATCAATATACGCGAATCAAAAAATCTGAAATACATCAAACCAAACATCTGCAAAGTGTTATAACTCGAATGGTAATATCCTATTTCATCAATTTGCAAATAAAGTTTCTTTAAAATTATAAAAATATTGATGTATACAAACGTTCTTTAGTGCCTCTTATTTAATCTGTCAAATTTTAAACACGATATCTTAATCCGTGTGGACACAGTGAACACTTAAAAAAATGCTCATAACCGGGGACTAGTTTGGACACGTGGTCACCGAAGAGCATGCCCTTAAACTCAGATTCATAGACTCTTTTCGATTTATGTCAAGTAGTCTCTCCAAATTAGCTTCAAATCTACGCAATGATGAAAAATTGATTACAAGAAAATATTCAACAAATGATGATGAATTTGAATTATTAATACGAAAAAGCGTATTTCCATATGATTATGTTGATAATTGGCAGAAATTAGATGAAGATTGTCTGCCAGCAAAAGAAGAATTTTACTCTAAATTAAATGATCAGGGTATTTCAGATGAAGACTATAATCATGCGTGCAAGGTGTGGGAAAAATGTAACTTAAAAACATTAGGCGAATATTCTGATTTATACTTGAAAAGTGATGTTTTTCTTTTGGCGGATATTTTTGAAAGTTTTAGATGCCGTTGCATTGAAATTTATAATTTGGATCCATTGCACTACTATACAGCACCAGGGCTTTCTTTCGATACTACGTTCAAGTATACTAGAATTGAACTCGATCTATTAACAGATTTAGAAATGTTATTACTTGTTGAAGGAGCAATAAGGGGTGGTGTGTCTCAGTGTTCCAATAGGTATGCGAAAGCAAATAATAGATTCATGGGGTCAAATTTTGATGAAAATGTACCCGAGTCCTATCTCACTTATTTCGATATAAACCATCAATACGGTAAAGCTATGAGCCAATCTTTACCCTATATGCAATTTTAAATGATTCACTGATTTTGAAAACGAACCAAATTTTTTCAGCATTCCCGATGATTCAGAAATAGGTTATATTCTTGAAGTAGATTTGGAATATCCTGAAGAACTCCATGATTTGCATAAAGACCTACTATTGTGTCCAGAATATTTTGTGTCTCCTCTTCCAACATCTAAAATCCCGAAACTAATTACCAAATTGAAGTCAAAGACGAATTACGTTCTCCATTACCAAAACTTAAAACAGTATTTGAAATTAGGAATGAAGCTTGTTAAAATTCATCGAGTTTTAGAATTCAAGCAAAAGCCATGGCTAAAAGCCTATATTGATTTGAATACTGATTTGCGAAAGAAGGCAAAAAATGAATTTGAAAAAAATTTCTTTAAACTCATGAACAACTCTGTCTTCGGAAAGACCATGGAGAACGTAAGGAAGCACAAAGATTTTAGGTTAGTGAAAAAGTTTTGGGGGGCGAGATGGGGTGCAAAAGCTCTGATTGCTAAACCAAACTTTCATAGCTGCACTATAGTTGGTGAGGACATGGTGACAAGATAAAATTACTCTACACCGACACAGACAGCTTAATTTACCATACTACGGAACCAAACTTTTATGAGTATATTAAAAAAGATTCCGATAAATTAGAGACCTCAGACTATCCACCAAATAACATATAAGAAATTGAATTACTAAACAAAAAAGTCTTGGGACTCATGAAGGACGAATGTAACGGGAAAATTGTAACTGAATTCGTAGGGCTAAGGTCCAAATTGTATTCCTATAAAGTTCTGGGCGAAGAAGGGGAGAAAAAGAAAGCCAAAGGGTCCACTTTGAGGAAAATCACGTTTGAGGACTATAGGCTAACTTTGCTACATTATCAAACTCTTACCCGGCCTCAACGGTTAATTCGAATCCGAAAACATGAAGTTCACTCGATTGAGCATAACAAGATCGCCCTCAGCTGGCGAGATGATAGGAGGAGGCTGCTTCCTCATACAACCGACATACTTCCATGCGGCTACAAATTCCAATCACAGGAGGCAATGGATGTTGATAAAAATTAATATTAATTTTCCAAAAAAAAGAATTCAATTCTCAAAGGAGAGTTGAGATTATGTACAGTGATTCTAAACAAAAACTTGTATGTGTATATATACATATATGATTGGAAATAGCAACAAAAGAAGTACATATGTAAATTGGAAGAAGAAGAAATGAACAAATTATAAAATTGTTTGTAAAATACAAGTTATTGTGAATAAAAGAAAATCAATTGAATTCAAATCGTTCGTTTTTATTTAATGAAACCTGAAAATAACATTTTTTTAAAGCAAATTTACTTCTAATTGAAAAATTAGATGCTAATCATTTTCCTAAATTGGTGTAGCTATTGGACGCAACCTGATCCAGCAGATCGAATATACCAATGTCAACGATGTTCACTAACCAATCATTCGCTTATCTACTATTTGCACATATTATTATTATAGGGACAAGGAACTCTGAATAAACATCATTTATCTTTTTCATTAAAAATTATTTTTTATTTCCAATAGAAAAAACCAGTACATTATACTTAAAAATAAATAGATTATAATTAATTATATATATGCAACTAAACTAATTCTACTCGGTTATAATAGTTTTAATATCAACTTTTTCACCACACCACTTATTGGTTTATATTCAAATATATGATCATGCAAAATTAAGCAATATGCCGTTGTTTGAGCGGGAAAATTTTCACTAGTTTGGAATTCCAATCGAACGTCAACTGGTCCGTATTTCAAGGACTCATTTTGCTTAGAACGGTTCTTTACCATAGTAATTAGCTTGCAAGTTGGTTTACATTTCATAAAGAAGAGTATACCTATTTCAATTAATATGAAGATTCGAATTACTATAAGGATAGCACTGATCAATTAAAAGTAGTTTTACATTAGTCAAATTGCAATGATCAAAGTTGCTAGAGCTTCTAATAGTATTATTTTTTCCGTTTGTTTGAAATCCAAGTACAACAAATCTTGGTTTTTCCAATTGTGTTGATGTTTGCACAGTCTAAACATGGTTTGAAGTAGTTGGGAGTAGAGGATATTCATACAGTTCCCAAGTTCGAAAACTTATTGGAATAGGTGGATCTTTTTCAATATATTTTAGTAACTGAAATTTGCGTGAATCTGGCAATCTAACACTAGGCAATAACCACTCTATTTTATTAATTTCAATTTTATACTGCTCAATGGGGGCTGTTTGTAAGAAGGCATTTGAATCACTTTTTGATCTTATCAAAATAAGTTCATGTTTAGCATTGACAATGATTTTGTGATAATCCTCAGCAAAACCAAATATCATGCTAAGAAGTATGGCTACTTCAAAGTAACCAGTGGCGATGGTTAGTGATTGATTATTATCATTTATTTCAAGCCAGCCAGTATTCTGTATGTAACGTGATTGTCCGGGATTTAGAGATACACAATTGCATCATTTGAATTATTAACAGCTTTAGCTATTCCCGCAGCTCCACCAGCTAGCGCACCAGTAGCACTTAGACCGGCAAAGATGGGTATAAGAAAGGGTAGAAAGCCTCCCAATTTCTTTGGAACTGGTAAAATTCGAGGTTTCTTTACATTTCTTTTTCCACCAGTCTTTTTTACAGCTGCACGTGCACCTCTGAGAGCAGATTTGATAACAGTTTGTGCATCATTACCTTGCATCATTGCTTTTTCAGCTGCTGTAACTATTTTTTTAGTGTGGTGGTAGACCTTTTATTTTTGAAACCCATACCAAATTATTATTTAATTTTCATTGCATTAGTTATTCTCTAAGCAGCGGCCTTTTTACCCAAGCCTGCGTCCTGAGCAAGGAAACGTTTCCAAGCTTTTTCAGCTAATACACTCTCAGCTGAGTTTCTAGCCTCTATATTTTCTCTATTTTGCGAGTAGGCTATATCGTGTTCCTTATAAGCAGCGTCAAGAGGATTGATTCCAAGATCACCTCGCGCAATTCGTTTTGCCAATTTCGTGCTAGGTCCACAGTACTGGTATCCAGTAATATGTAACTCTACAAAAAGATTATTAATCATTTTATTCAACAGACCTTTGCCACGTCTTGCTTCTTTAGAGGATCGCTTACGATTGACTGTAGGTTTATCACCGTGAACCATCATATCTGTTTGAGAGATACTTTCAGACTAAAGACTGAACCTACATAAACCTGACATTTATAGTTTTTCATTCAGTCATAGTCAAGATGCAGTTTGAAGCACAACCTATAAAGCTACCTATCGATAATTTCGATTCGCTTGTACAACATGAAAAAAAAGAAAAACGGCATGGACATTTGTTACCAAGCAGTGTACGAGCAATATTTTGTGGACCTTCCAACTGTGGAAAGACAAATGCTTTGTTGGCTCTGTTAATACACCCGAATGGATTGAGATTTGAAAATGTTTATGCTTACTCTAAATCTTTAAATTAACCAAAATACAAATTTTTAGAAAAAGTTCTGAATTCTGTAGCTGGTGTTGAGTATTATCCTTTCAATGAGCATGATGATGTTGTAATACCAAATGAAGCTAATTCCAATTCAGTGTTTGTATTTGATGATGTAGCCTGTGAAAAGCAAGATAATATAAAAGCATTTTTTTCAATGGGTAGGCACAAGGATGTTGACTGTTTTTATTTGAGTCAGACATATGCTGGTATTCCGAAACATCTTACAAGTGATAATGTTAATTTGCTTGTATTGATTAAACAAGATGAGATGACTCTGAAGCATATATATGATGATCATGTGAATAGTGACATGCGTTATTCACAATTTAAAAAGGTGTGTTTAGCTTGCTGGTATGATTATAAGAATGGATTTGTTGTAATTGACAAGGATAGAAATCTGAAGGTAGATATAGAAAAGGTTTTGACTGTTTTGTTAATCTGGAAAAGCAATAAATATGTATGTAATGACTACATAGAGACAGTTAATCTTTGAATACTACGGTATTAACATGCCTACACTGGAGGAGGGCTTTCATAAGCTAAACCATATTTTGCATGAAATTGAAAAGCTAGTGAAGCGATTCGACGAAAGCATAGATTACTAAAGTTGGGTAAAGAAACAGTTGATCAGACATTAAATGATAACTTTAAGCCCATCATTACACCACTTGAGAAAATAGTTAATGGTTTTAAAACTGTTCAAAGAATTGATCCAATCGGAAATGAAGCCAAGAAAAAAATGAAAAATGAAATCACGAGTGAATCTGAAGAAGAATTTCAGCAAGAATTTCAAAATAATGGTGAAGAGCAAAATGATCAAGATGATGATGAAACTTCATTCTTGTCAGCATACGATTCTGAGGCTTCAGAGGATTTAGAAACACCAGTTTCCTTTTCATCAAATGATATAGCAATTGATTATCTTTAAAAGTTGGGGGAGAGAAGGAGAGATATAGATAATGTTTATGGTGTACGAAAATTATCTAAAGACAGACTAATGATTGGAGATTCTTCGATAAGTTTCAATAAAAATCTTATTAATATAGACACTGTAAGCTATCTAAAGACTGGGTTTGCTGGACCTTTTGTTTAAAATGATACCAAATAGTACTGTTATGAATAATGAAGATCTTAAAAATTATAAAAATAATTCAATTTTAACAAATTTCCATCGAAAACATTATAGAGTTGATGGGGATTTTCGTGAGAATAAATCTTTCAAATATACAAATTTTATAAAAAAACTAATTCCCCTTTCACCTTTGAAAACTGACAATAAACAAATTGAAAAGCGCTCTTCAATGGGTAATAGTTTAATTCCAAAATATATGGTTGGTACAGAGGGTAATAAATTAGACTACATTTATTGGGATGATCCAAACGAATTAGTTGATAGATTGCGTTTACTGTTAGCACTTCAAGCGGCGGGAAATCCAAGTCACACAAATGAAATTATGTCAATTATTGAAGAATTACGAGAGGCTGGAATTATTTATGAATCAATTTTTTAAATTAATTTATCAATTTATTATTGATAATTAATATTTATTAATCAATTTGTCGATATTTTGGTAATTTGTAAAATGAGTATCGATGTGTTCGGACGTCATATTAAGCGAGCTAAGATGGCAAGTCGAGGTCCATCAGGAGTTGGATTCAAATTCACCACCGATGGGCATTATGATATCGGAAACAAAAGTCTGTGCAATGTAGCTGATGCAAAAGATTTAGATGATGCAGTAAATTTAAATATGATGCAACATGTGTTACAGCAAGAAATTCTGACCCTGTATGATGTCATAGCTTCCTTGCAAACTGAAGTTGTTTACAATAACATGGTGATTGAAACTCTAGAAAATTCCTCATATAAAAGTTTGAATATTTTGAAACTTGATGTGGATTCCATTCAAGAACTGGCGCATCGCATTTCAGAGCTCATTTCTTAGTTGGATGCCAAGCTGAACACACTAAAAAATGAATAACGAAAAGCTGCAACTAGTGAAGGAGCTACATAGGCCTGCTAGAAGAAACTATCAACGTCGACACTTTGATATCCGTAACATCGATCGGACTTGGCAAGCGGATCTTGTTGAAATGCAACCTTATACAAAAGAAAACAAATGATACAGGTACATTTTGACTGTAATTGATATATTTTCCAAATTTTCTTGGGCTATTCCAGCTAAATCCAAGAAGGGTGAAGACGTAGCTACAGCTATGGAATCTATACTTGACAAAGGACGCATACCGAAAAATTTGCATGTTGATAGAGGCAAAGAATTTTACAACTTACATTTTGAAAATCTTATGAAGCGATACAAGATAAATTTGTACTCGACGTTCAGCAATTTAAGAGCATCCATTTGCGAGCGATTTAATCGTACTTTAAAGAATAAAATATGGATGCAATTTAGCTTACAGGAGAATTACAAATGGACAGATATTTTGAAAGATTTAGTTTCATCTTACAAAGATACTAGGCATCAGACTATTCGAATGAAACCAAAAGATGTTACTGAAGAAAATGATAAAAAATTGTTGTTTGACGTATAAAAAAATTACAGTGTAAAACATGCAGTTGAGAAACCGAAATTTAAAGTTGGAGATAAAGTGCGTATGAGTAAATTTAAGCATGTTTTTGAGAAAGGCTACACACCGAATTGGACAACTGAAATATTTACCGTAAGCCCTGTCAAGAATACTGAACCAGTGACGTATATGCTTGAAGATTATCAAGGTGAAGCTATTGCAGATAGTTTTTATGAGCAAGAACTAGGTAAAGTTAGACATCCAGACATTTATCTGATTGAATAAGTACTGAAAAAGCGAGGAAATAAGCTATTTGTAAAATGGTTAGGTTGCGATGACTCACACAATAGTTGGATAGATAAGTCTAGCTTGTAAGTATCTTTTGTATTAATTTTAAGTTTTTTCTGAATAAAGTTGATTATTTTCAGGTGTATATCTTTCTTTTACTTACACATCTGCCTACCCTAAATCTTATAATTGAATAAAGGCGAATTTATTTTAAATTACATTTTTATTCAGATATTTCTTGCAAACAAAATACATGAAATTTTTAATTTATAAAGCTACCATTCACGCATCTGAGTTCTGGTAATATCTCAATCACTTCTTCACACACATTCTGATTATAAAAAGCAATCATTTCAAGAAACAGAATTTCAAATCGCATGAGATTAGTAAATATAAGTTTTTTCATTGCTTTACTCTTTAAACTTGTCCAGTTTTTTCCTATATAAGATTTTACACTTTGCACAGATTGCGATTTCACTTTACGCCATACACTTTCAGCGATGGTCTCAATAATGACATCTTTTGTATGTTGAAACAGCATAACACTCAGATTCAGAAGATACCGGTCGACACACGGGCTGACTTCCTGGAGAACAGTAAACGTTGTTTCTTGCAGTACAAATGGATAATATTTTTGCGTTTCTTGAATTTTCTCCAAAGCCACTGTATAATTTCCAAAAGATATAGTCATGTGTATATGGAAATTTCCACAGTCGATGCATTGTTGCTTCTCTTGGCCATCAAAGAAGAGTTTCATGAGGTTGAAGTAATTTTTGAACAATTTCCACTCTTGAGGATTCCGGGTTATACTTGCACGAGGATGACTGGCCTCGAGTTTCACTGCTGAGGCGAGCTTTCCGTCATTTTTAAATTCAATACCGACAATAATTTGTTTTGTGAATTATGAATTCAGGTTGTATGTGATCGCATGTAACATTTGATTTCGTGGAGTTTACGGCATGATGAATATCTCACTGAAGCTTATCACAGACTGAACAATAATTGAAAAACTGCACACACGCACTTTTACATTTTTCTCCACAAATTCAATGGAGTTGAAGCGTCCACCCAAATACAAAATTTCAGGATGCTGATCTTCACAGACTTTCTTCATTTGCATTACCAGATTTTTATAATCTTAAAACAGTTTTGCCATTCTTTGAGGTAGAAAAATGGTGAATTTGTTTTCTATGATTAGAAGCGTTCTCGTTCCATATTTTGTTGTAGCCTCCTCCATGTCCGTTATTTCGTATCCCTTGTTAACTTCTAGGTCTGTCAGCTTCTTTGTTGGAAGAAAATCTTCACTGCGAGCGGTTTTGTTTAATTGTAGGAAATCCATTTTTTCTTCTCTTTCACTGTCTGTTATCTTCAAGATTCACAATTTTAAATTTCCTTGTTCGAGTTTGTATATCGGTTAGCACTTGAATAACTTATTTTAGCTCTTGAATGTTCTTTAGGAATACGTTCAAACGACTTTTTAGCTCTTGTTGCTTTTCTTCTTTACAATCTTGCATCTGACAAAAAACTGATGAAAGAGAAAAATCAGCCTCCTCTTATAGACACCTACCCTCCCCTCCACCAAATTTCTGGAGACTTTTGCGAAGTATTTCACCATATGATGCAATAATTAACATAAGAGTGAAAAAAATAATGCGTCTTTAAACATTTATTCAATTTACTTCACAAAGCTAAGGTTTCCAGGAGTCATGATGACGTCATCATAATGGAATTTTGTTTACCCCAGAAATTGTTTAAAATTATATGAAATATGACGCCCCTGTCAGCAAATATCATAGGAGAACGTTTAATTAATTTAGTTCACATAGATAAGAATTCCAGGAATGGACGATGACGTCATCAGAATGGAATTTTGTTTACCTAGAAACGTGTTGGAACCTGCATAAAAAGAGCACTATATAATACCTTATTTTCTCAGTTATACATGTAACATGATACCATTTTGAAAGAAAACAATTCTCAGAATTCTATGTAATTTGATATAATTGTTTTTTTCATTATTTCAAGAATATCAAAGGAGAACGTTTAATTAAATTATTTCACATAGATAAGGATTCCAGGAATCGATGATGACGTCATCAGAATGGAATTTTGTGATTCGTTAGTCAGCACAAGGAGCGAAACCAATCTTACAGCCTTCTGCACTCTAGCCGCAAGTTTGCTATTCATACGAAAAAAAGTGGTCCAGAACTGTCCCTACCCATCTACTCATAAAATATTCGAAAATTTTGCAAATATCTAAAAAAATAAGTATGAATTGCAATGCAAATATTTCCTAATTTATATTAAGATTTTTTTCTCACATGTACATCCATTTGCGA
The DNA here is from genome assembly GCF_010883055.1 of Belonocnema kinseyi. Lineage (NCBI taxonomy): Eukaryota > Metazoa > Arthropoda > Insecta > Hymenoptera > Cynipidae > Belonocnema > Belonocnema kinseyi. Next base: position 101,833,461 of record NC_046657.1, on the reverse strand, counting down.
CTACAAAATAATATTTTAAGAAGTTTTAGGGTACTCTGAACTTCCGTATGTTTCAACAATTTTTAATGTTTTATAAAGTTTGAAAATTTTTGAAAATTTAATCATTTTGGTAACTTATAAGTTTATCTTAAATTAAAAAAAAATAATTTCAGTAATTATCAAAAAATTTCTAAATTCATATTAAAATCAAAATAAAGTTTTAAAGATTTCTCCATTTGAGTAGAAACCGACGTGTTCCAATCGCACTCATTGAAAAAATCTCACTTCTCCCCCTTAGTGTATAGTATACTATTAATCCAGCCCTCGAATGTAAAGCTAAATTAAACAAATTTTAACTAATGTCTATTGAGCGAATTAATTAATTAATTAAGCAGATTTGACAAGGTTCATTTTGTCATTTTTTGCTAAAGATGTTTCTCTATATATTTTTATGTTATATTATTTATTACCTCTATTTCTCAGTTTAATTTCGATCTGGATTTTTTATTTATTGTTTTTAACGGGGAGAAACTTTTTTATAAGAAAATATTGCGATATTATCGTACCAGGAGGTTTCTTGGCCGCGAGTCATGCACGTGTTCAAGATCGATAGTTTAGCCCTTGGCGTTTGCTACTTAAAACTTACTGGCCTTATTGCTAGCAGACGTACACTTAAAAAAGAATCACATATATAATATATTCTTAGTGTGGAAATATATGCAGAGGGTCAACATGAAAATTGCTGTGCATGCAAGTCTGCTGCTAATTTTAATTCAACTTGTAGAGGACGTCAATGGCCATTAGGGCAATGTCCTTTTTTTCTAAGTCACAAACCCAGGTGGAATTTTGCTGACTGATCCAATACTCAAATAGCTCCTAATGATGACTATGTTTTGTAATGGCTCACTGGTACGGTAACAGGCCAGTACTGGTACTGTCTTCGTATCAAGTCGACGAGTACCTCTCATTTTACTGAGCCAGTATTTGGCCAATTGCTATAGAAGGTACTAGCCCAGTATTGGATTCACTACATTAAAAAATACTGACATAATCCCTAACGATAAATATGGTATGCACTGACACAAGAATGATTATTGGTACACTTCTGGCTAACAACTGGCACACTAACAGACCAGTATTGGTACTGGTCTAGTAAAAAGTCAGAAGTTTTGACAGTACTGGGTAAAATACCGGAAAATCCCATAATGTTAGTCATGTTCTGTACTGGCACACTCCTGGCCAACATCTGGCCCAATACCAGGATAGTTAGTGTGCAAAGTATTTGGCTAGTCTAGACCTACTACAATAAAAAGTATTGGACTCTACTGGGGTATTACTGGCCGCCAACTGGCGTGGGAATTGACCAGTACTAGTACTGATTTCATAAAAAGTATTCAGTGTGTAAGATACAGGGCTAGTATATATGATTGTATTGAGCCATTACTGGACCTGCTAAAATATAAATTACTGTCCGGGTATCACAATTTTAATTTTGATCAAAGTAATTAAAAATTAATATTATTCAATATTGATGTCGTAAAACCCGAACCATTTTAAAATCGGAATTACATATTTACATCCTTCTTCTCTAAATAATAGGAATGTCACGAAAATCTCGAAAGCCTTGTTGCCGCTTTTCCTCAATGCCGATTGAGAAATGTGAAAAACTCGAAGGAAAGAATGTTGCCAAATTTAAACACATAATTAAGAATTCAGTTTCAGTTGAAGAGCACTGACAGAGATTGTCACAGTTTTTGTGCATAATTAAACTAATAAAAACATCGGGTATAGTAATGAAAAATTGTATTATTTAACCAAAGCCATACATATTCAGCAGAATTAAAATATGTATTTGACATGAGCAAACGTAACTTTTGTGTCAAATAAAAATCAAAAGTTTTATTTTTAGACAGGTGAAAAATTACAATTTTTCAATATTTTCATAGCATTATTTAAATTGAAATACACTGGAACCTGGATTTGTGCATGGGTTTGGACATGGTCCGCAGTGGCCTTCGACACAAATCCATGGACTCAGAAAGTAAACGTGCAGGGCTGCATGAATCATTTCTGTTTGATTTGGACGCATGACGACGCATCCTGAAGCAATTAACGCGCTGATATGCACAAAACCAGTTTATGGAAATCCAGGTTTCGCTATAATTAGATTTTAAAACCAAAACTCACCCCCTAATAGGATTAATTTAAGCTTCTTGAACATAAAGTTGGACCTACTATTTTACTCTTTGATCCTGTGATATGAAAAAGTTGACTTTAAGGGCATGCTCTTCGTGACCACGTTACCAAACTAGTCCCCAGTTATTAGCATTTTTTTGAACGTTTGTATACATAACGTTACGTATACAGAACGTTTGTATACATAAATATGTGTATCGTTTTAAAGAAATTTTATTTAAAAATCGATGAAATAGGATATTACCATTTAAATTATAGCACTTTGCAGATAATTTTTGGTTTGCTGCATTTCGGATTTTTTGGTTCGCGTATATTGAGCACTGACACTAATTTTGGACTAAATCGTCTAAACCATAAATAAATTAATGTAAGCAATAAAATTTGCACATTCGTTGCAAATCAACAAATAAGTATCTGCACACACGTA
>NC_046657.1:101813320-101830759 GCF_010883055.1 Belonocnema kinseyi | reverse complement strand
TATTGGTTTGGTATAACTTAGAATTGTTTCACACCAGTACAAAAAATCCACAAGAATATATAACCATCAGAAAATTTTAATTATTTTCTGAAGATGAACATTTCTCAAGATGGAACTTAAACGGATTTTCGAGTATGACGTTCTAAGATATTCCTCGATTTTTTAAAATCGAGGCATCTACTTTATCGGCGTTAAAAGTTTTTTTCCCATTCCTATAGTATTTCACTAGCAAACTTTCTTCGTACTTATAAACATTTTGATATATACCAACGTTCCTTAGTCATTTCGGTATAACTTCCTAAATCCTGAACACGATATCTCAATCCGTGTGGACTTAGTGAGAACCGAAAAAATTGAAAATCATTTCATTTTCCACACAAAAATGTTATAAATAAACTTAGTCACGTGATCTCGACTTTATCGACGTTCAAAGTTTCTTTTTCTCTACGCTATAAATTGCTAAAGAGGCTCCAAAAATAATGATAGGTTACTTGTATGCAGATACTTATTTGTTGATTTGCAACGAATATGCAAATTTTATTGCTTACATTATTTTTTTTAAGGTTTAGACGATTTAGTCCAAAATCGGTGTCAGTACTCAATATACGCGAACCAGAAAATCCGAAATGCATCAAACGAAAAATTATCTGCAATGTGCTATAACTCGAATGGCAATACCTTATTTCATCGATTTATAAATAAACTTTCTTTAAAACTATAAACATATTAATGAATGCAAACTTTCTTTAGTGCTTTTTATTCAATCTGTCAAATTTTAAACACGATATCTCAATCCGTGTGGACACAGTGAACACCAAAAAAGTGCTCATATCCGGGGACTAGTTTGGTCACGTGGTCACGAAGAGCATGCCCTTAATACCGACAGTTTAGATGTTTTTCATATTGTTTTGGGATGAATATGTCTTGAAGAGATAAAAATTTATCAAAAATCGCTTTTTTGATGTTTGGTATTTGGTTACGACTAAGCTGAATTTGATGTTCATTATTCAAAAGCGTTTATAGTTTTCAAGTACGTGGTTAATTAAATTTCTTTACTAAAAATTTAATTGATTTCCAACCTACAGATTAAACTGTTTAATTAATGAGTTCTGTACATTTATTTCCTTACAAAAATGTTTAACCAAAACAGATTAATTTTCAAATGAGAAAGAGAGAGTACGGTTAGAGAATGCATTTTTCGTTATGCAGTGGCCATTTGTGGAACTAGTAATCTATCAGTGTAGCGGCGCATGGAACTAATAATCTGTCAGTAGCTAACACCGTTCAGTGAAGGGCTATCTAATGTTCACTTTGCAAGGGGCCTTATTGGTTCGTAATATGGTGGTGTGGAGTGAAATAAATGTATGTGAAAAATATGTTCAGAAAACGTGGTAAATGGAATCTAATAGAGAAAGAGTCGAATTTAATTCTACCTTGATGAATAGTTTATTCGAAAATACCTTATAATTGTATTTTTTTATGTTTTTTAATGTTAAAAAGAAAATTAAGAGTACGGTATTACATTTACTGGAACTTTGTCGCTAAAATGAAGAAACATCTGTAGTAGCGCGCACAATATTTTAGTAATTGCTAATTTTAAATCGTTCTTTTAATAGAATGAAAAAATGAAGGATTAAATATAATTATAATAATTATAGTCTAATTTTTAAGACATATAGCAATAAAAGTCAATAAGTTAAGAGTAAAACATGTTATAAACTAAGAAATCGATTCTGGAAAAGTATGGAAGGTCAGTCTTTTATCTTTATATTTTGTTTGACAGGATTGCATTTCCTGCTGACTTGACAAACGCGCTGCTTGGAAAATATTAAAGAGTCAGGTAACTCTCTTGAAGGTTGTGTTTTTACTGGGTCACTGATACGAATACAATTATTCCACGAGACAGCAATATACGTGCTTTTCAGAATTAAAAACTCACTGTCCTTTAGGACGTTGACTCTCAGTCCGATTACAAAAAAATTGTTTGCAAAGTTTTAAATTCTTATTTTTCATAATTTAATTTCAGAGTAGCCAGTACAGGGCAGATCACATTTAATCACTTCTAACATTGAAAAATTTGAAATTAAAACCCGGTTCGAGTTGCACAATTTTTTATTTAATCATTAGAAACTAACTGGTTCAAAATTGTAATTGATCATAGTTATACAATATTCAATTGAATGCCTGAGTAGTTAAATAATTCAAGTGAAAATGTTTAAAATTGTATAATTGTAAATTAAAAGTTTTTGAATGAGAAAATTTCAATAGCTCAATCTTGTATGGTATCAAATCCTTAAAAATTAAATCATTTCAAATTCAAGTATTGAAAGTTAGGCACATTTGCAAATTCAATACCTTAGTATTTAAAGAATTTTAATTTTAAAGATCTTAATATTGAATAATTAACAATATAAAGTCGTTCAAATTTCTGTGGGTCAAGATTGAATACTTTTAAATTGAAATTTATTTCAAATAGGCTTGAAATTTATCAAAAATATTATGTCAAACATTAAAATAATAGAAATGTATTTCAGAATGGAAGCAACAATTTTATGTAGGTTAAAACTGTCAAAATTGAAATATTTTTTAGGTTGGAAATTCAAAATAATTTTATTTGTATTTAAATTGTTTAAAATCGATCCATTTTTAGTGAATATAATGTATTATAGATCATTTTGTATTGATAATTTATCAATTTCAATTGCTCAAACTTGAACAATTGTACCATTTTTTATTATCATAATTGTTAAATATTTGTTCAGATTTATGTGTAGATTGTATCATTTTGAAAATTTTGAATTTGAATTGACTGCATGTTTGAACGCTAATACTCAGAAATTGTACAATTTAGAATGATTTATCTTGAAACATTTTTAAATTTGTAAGTTCTTGATATTTAAATTATCCAGGTCAAAGACTTTTAATTATTCAAATTGTACAATATCGAACGTTTAATTGACCATTAAATTATTAGATTTTCAAGTTTAGATACTTTGAATTATTTTTTCTCTCTAAGATTCGTTAGTTTTCCAGTTTTTTTACATTATAGACTTTAAAATATCAATTCTTAGTTTTGAAAACTTGAATTTGAAAAGAGAAAAGACCCGGAAAAATGTCTGAAATCGGGGAATGAGCCGGATTTTTTTCTGAGTCTTGAGTGTCCACCCTTTTTGTTCAAATAATATTTTGCATATCAAGAGTTTCAGAGTAACACTGATAAGCTAGAATCAATTAGCTATCTTCTAAAGGAATGTGAGATAAATGAAAACATCCGTTCTTCGATTTCTCAAAAACTTTGTAACAAGAGAACTCCCATTCGTTAAATTGCATTATCAGGAATTCTCCGTGAAAGAATGAATGAAATAACAAATTTTCTCATGCTTCTTGATAACGCGATTAAGTTTTGCTATTTGATACTACACACACTTATGGTGACCACCGGCCACTTCCTGCTCTGTAATACAATGTAATTATACATCCGCTACAATATAAGAAACAAAGAAATAAGAACGATCTTATAAAAACAATGATACACAAATCTACTCGAAACTACAATTTTTCACTATTATTTGAACAGGACCATGAAATATTAAACAAAATATAAAATTTAAAAAAATGCAATTTTCACATTGTTGTACTTTGCTTTGATTTATTTTATTTTAGTTTCAAAATACCTTTCCATCAGGAATCCATAGTAATTTATTTTTTAAATTGTTTGGAGCATTAAATAAAAAATCAGAAATTGTAATAATTTTGAACCCTGCCAAATATTCACGATGGAAATATATTTTCACAATAAAATACATAATATAAACATTGTAAGTTTTGCAGAAGTTTGTAAATTCTGGTTAAAGTATCTGAATTCTAGGCTCTCTGATTTTTTTCTACATTTTTTGTTGTGTTTCATACTATAATTCTGAATTAAATTTTTTTTACAACAATTACTAAAACACCAGGGGAATTTAAAAAAATTTATTATTATTTATTTATTACAGCGTGCCGAAATTTTATTTCTGTTACAAAGTAAATTATCTTAAAAGTTTGGAAATAAATTTACAGATAATTTTGACTGTTTTTAATTACGAAATGGAAGTCGATTATTCAAATAGTTTTTAATACCAAAATACTAGATAGCTAGATAGGAATGATGAATGCAAACATTATGCAAGATTCTCCATCCAATTAATTAACAGTAATATTTCAGGTTGATATTCGATTTCACTAAGTGACATCGCCTGTTATCTCGAGAAAGTAATGCAGCTGAGTCATTATTTAGTTACTATATTTGTTGGATTTTGGTTTAACTAATATATGTTGATAGTGATTCTAAAAACAACTCGCGTACTTGACATTGATCTTCTTCCTCAAGGTTCATGATGAAATCACGGATTAACAGATTCTATTTTCTCCATTGTTTTTTTCTTGAAGACATAATTTTTAATAAAAATCCTTTAATAGTAAAATACAAATAATTACAGTTTAGTAATTAAAACTAAGTACAATAAAGTGATAATTTTAATTTATTTTAAAAATTCGGTATGGGAGCATCCACATACTACGTTTCCTGATGAAAAACTTTATTTTTGTGAATTTTTCAACAAAAAATTTCCCCGGTTTTCAAAAATCTTCTCAGTTTTATAATTTTTCGCTAAAATGTGAACTGCGACTTAATAGAATTCAATAAAGAAACTCGAATTATTCTTGATTAATCGTTGATTTTTGTTCGTTAAAAGGTCTACTATTATAATTTTGGTTTTAGAATTCAAACATTTATATATACTTGTTTGAATCTTTGTTATTAATTCATGTTTTTTTCACTAAGAATTGATTTTCATGTCTGAAAATAAAACAATTATATTTTTGGTTGCAAATTGATATTTTAAATTGAAAAATTGATCTTTTCTAGTTGAAAATTCATGTATTTTGTAGAAAATTATTCTTTATCGGTTAAAAATTAATCGGTTTAGTTGAAAATTCGTCTTTTTTTAATACAACTGTTTTTTATTTCAAATAAAAACCTGAAATATTGTTGAAATATTAACTGTTACATGCTTCGTTGAGAAGGCATTTTTTTGTGAAAAAATCAACAACTTGATTCAAGTTGAACTACTGAAGTAACACTACTCATTTTCTTTCTATTGAAGAATCATGATTTTAGTTTCAAATTCCACTATTTGGTCGTAAATTAATTTTTTGGTTAGAAAATTATATTGTCGGATTAAAATTAAACTGTTTTGTAGACCTTTAAAATTCAACAATGTTGTAGAAAACCAAACCATTTGGTTAAAAATTCATACTACTTTTTTTAGAAAATTCATCATTTTGGCTCAGGATTCAACTATTTCGTTAAAAATTCATCTTCTTTGTTTGAATTCGACTAGTTAAAGATCCGTTTTTTATATTTAAAATTAGTTTATTAAACTGACCATTGAACGATTCCGTTTTTCGTTGAAAATTAATTTGTTTTAGTTAGAGATTCAACTATCTCGTTTAAAATACAAATTTTTGATTGAAAATCAACTTTCTGCTTGAAAATTCTTGTTTTCCGGTTTAAAAGTTAATTTTATTCTCAAATATTTGATTTTATGCTTAAAGCTTAACTATTTTGTTGAAAAAATTGTTCTGTTTGAGTAAAAAATCAAACTTATTTCTTGCATATTCCTTGATTTGGTTGATAACCAGTTTTTGTTTTGTTTTGTTCAAGCGTAATTTTTTAACTGGAAAATGTATTTCATTTTGGATTAAAAACTTATCTGTGTTAGTTGAAAATTCTTCTTCTGGTAGAAAATTAATCTTCATGGTTGAAAATTCAGCTTTTGGTAAGAAATTCAACTAATTTGTTGAAAGTTTTTGATCGAAAATTCAACTCTTTTCTTTAAAAAAAGAAAGAACTTTTTTGTCGAAATTTCAACTTTTCGTGGTAAAAATCTTCTAAAAAAATTTTTTTTGGCTTGGAAATTTAACTGTTTGGTTAAAATGCAACCAGCATTTTTTTGTATCAATATTGTATTTTATAAAAAATGTTGATTTCTAGAAAATAGAATTTATTTTGCTGAAACCGGTCACCTTTACTAAATTTTACATAAAAAGTACAATTTCTCCATTCGCGTAACTTATTTTATTTTATTGTGAAAATACATTTCCACCAGGAGTATAGTGGTTGAAATGATTTTAAAAAAATGAAACAATATAATCTATAATGTTATTAAAAGAAAAACAATTTAACGAATTTAAATAGAATTTGTTAAAGGCTTTAGTACATAAACACATTTAAAATTACTTAAATTACCGCGTATTAGATTGATCTACTTATTGTTGTACCAAAGCACGTAGGCTCTGATAAAGTCACATTTTATTTTTGTTAGGAAAAATCCAGTTTAAACGAGACTTGTTTCTAAAGATGAAAATAGGACCATGGCCACTAAGATTAGCGCGAGGATTGGCGTTATTTATAATTAAAGTTAATGACTTTAGTGACGTTAACTTTTAACAGGCTTATTTTTAATGGTTCTGGAAAACAAGTGAGAAAGTTAAAAAAAAACTTTGTCAAAATTTACTTATTTTTTCTATATATTGAAGCGTGGTTCAGATTTACCTATAATGTACATATATATAATTTTGAGGCTTTTAATTAATATGTATGTAATTACAAGAATTAATACTTTTGTTTAAATTAAGTTTTAAAGTGCCATTTACAAAACACGTGATGCATTTTTCAGGAGACCCTCCACCCCTGCGTGATACTTTTTTCCATTGGTCTTAAAATGGAGAATGATACTTCGGCAGACCCCGACCCTCTCCTAAACCTATCACGTATTTTGTGAATGGCCCCTAAATTATTCTATTTTTAATAACTTAATTTTTTTTAATTGTATACACCTAAAAATTTAAATACACCCATTTTTAGGAATTCTATCATTATTATTTTAATTTTAGTGCACGCTTTCAATTTTCAATTGTAAATTTTTGAGAGAGTTATATTTAAAACCAATTACACGGAGAAAAAGAAATCGCACAATGATATCGCAAAACTTCCGTATGGAAATAAAGCGCAATATGGTAACGTACAAGCAGGTTCCGGAGCCTTTTAGGATATTATAATGCAATAATATCGATTGGCCACTACTAGAACCCTCCTATATATAATATAATAAAATAATAATATAATGTAAAATCTTGCAATGTACAAAATCACGATTTTGCGCTTTTATAATGTAATAATTACGACATATAGCGCAAGAATTACGGTATATAATGCAATTATTGCGATATCGTTTTCTCCGTGTAATATTCAAATTCAGATTATAATTATTTAAACGCTATGAATTGAAACAGTCTTTAATTTCAAACACTTTTAATTCGAATTTAAAATTGACAATTCTTAAGGTTTTCAGTTTGGAAAATTTTAAATTATACATTTTTTTAATTATTGTAATTTATTCAGCTCATAGCATAATTTAAATTTAAAAAAAACAGCATTTTTAATAATTGAATCTAAAACAATTTGTTTTGTTTATCGAACCTTTCTTTAAGCGTTGAACATTTACTGATGTAGTTCATTATATGACAGTGTGTTCTGTGACATGTATGGGTTATTTTCACATAATTTAAGGTTTTATGTCTGCAACATATCATAAATTGTAAGCGTTAAATAAATATTCTAACTGTTTTAAAGACTTATTTCAATGATATCTGCTGAATTCTGTAAGGAAAAGTTAGGTTGAGGTATATTTTAGGAATAAAATGCGAATTTATCATTGTTTTCACGTGATTGTGACATGTAAGTATGAATCACATCGGCTTTCTGAAGGAGTTACTTAATTGAAAAAATTCGGTTGACAAGGAGCGATAAAAGGTAGGGAAATGTGTGTATAATTTGAAAATCTTATTCTTTTAGAAACCTTCAGTTATTATTTTTAATCTCACTATTGTTATTTTGTTTTAAAAAAAGTGATTCTTTTGGACCATATATAATATTTCCATCAATCACATCCTAAGCCATATAAATAATAAGAAAAGAAGATCAATTTTTTGTTAAAGTAACCCAAGAAAATAACTAAAATAAAAACTTAGTATCTCATTAACCAAATTTTGAAATAAAAAAAGGGCACAAAGCTGAAGCATTAAAAGTTTGAAATAGGCAGTTAAAACTGAATAATTAAACATTTGAAAATGTTCCAGATGGAAAATTTCAGCCTGAAAAAGTTAATTTTAAAAATTCTCTAAAGAGCTTTTCAGCTCCTAAATTGGCAATAAGATGAACATTAAAATAGTCGGATGGAATGTGAAAATGTATGTGTTGGTTTAGGAAGTAGGCATGTCCGAAAATAGTCAGCCATTGACGTCAAAGGAACCAACCTGTCGGCACACGAGGTTTTGCAACTAAACTTATTCAAACTCCACAACGGGGTGCTGTTAATTCGCAATCTGAAAATCATTCGTAGTTTTGCACTTTCAAGTTAATTCTATTTTCTAAAACAAAAAAATTACACAAATGTATAATGCGAATCCATTATTCCATAAATAGCTTTTAATACTAAGAAAACAAATCATAAAACTTTTTACAATTTGCGTTAACCGTGACGGTAAATGATAAAACCATATTTACTGAAGAAATAAAAAACGTGTGGTAAACAATTTTAATTTATCTATTATCTACATAACAGAATAGAAGAAATATAGCATTTTTTCACCATGTTGAAATAAAAGAGTCAAGAACTTAAAAAATAATTTAAATATTTTTATCTTTATTATTTTTCAATTGTTTTATAATTTGTTACAATAAATTGCGATTAATAATTGATCAAATTGGTATTTTTCGTTTAAAAATGACCGTTGCGAATTTTCAAATTGTGTGTGTAAGTATTAACGCCTCCCGGGAAAAATACAAGAATAAATCATTGATAGTTTGATACGATGCGACGTACATGGCTGTTTTCAACTCCAATTAATTTAGCACACTTTACAAGTCACATGTTTGAAACCAAGCGAAAACATCTACATATTTCATAACGAATTTTGAGACATTCATTAAATTAAATTTAAAGAACGTAAAAAGATTTTTTATTCATAATCATAAAGATATAAATATAAAAATTAAATATATTATCATTCTCTTCTGTTTTTTAACATGACAGATCCCCCGGTAAAACTCTGTTTTCACAATAAAATACGATACATTAAAATAAAGTATAACAATGTGAAAATTTTGTTTTTTTTTTGTTGTAAAAATTAGGGTTCAATTTCTAGCAAAAACTCGTAGTTTCTAGTAGAGTTTAAAAATAGTTTCTACCATTTTTAGGGATATTTTAAAAACATTGGAATATGACACAAAATAATTTTACTAAAAACGAGAAGTTCTTTCTAAAATTCGAACACTTTTACAATATTTTACATGTAATAACAAATTTTAACACAATATTCTCACCTTATTTTACGTTATTGAATTTTATTGTGAAAGTATATTTCCACCAGGGAAATTATACTACTGCACTCCCTGATAAAATTACAAAAATTATTCTACTCGAAACTACAAGTTTTTGCTAGAATTTGGACACTTTTACAAAATTCTACAAATAATTACAAATTTCTACATAAAATTACCATTTGCGCACATTGTTGTACTTTATTGCATTTTATTGTAATTTATTGTATTTCATTTAATTACCAAAATTTATTTCCAGCAGGGCTACTTAACAAATAAGAACACTAATTAAACAAAGAATATATATTTCTCAATTATTTTAAGAAATATTGCAAAATAAACCGAATTAAAGACTTGAAGAGTGAATTAAACACGATATGCTGGAGTCAAATTTTATTGTGATGAATGGTTGACCGCAAAACTGATATACATACTTTTCTCTCGAAGTTTGTAGAACATTCAACCATTTTATACAATATGATGACATTCGCAAATTGTTGCAAATGTTATTTAATCATGCTGTGTCTTCACTTTTTCTTACTTCACACCACCTTTGTTATTTTTTAAAAATATTTGCAAATAATTCAATTTGCAATAGCAAATCATAATTATTTATTTAAAACTAGAATTTTCATTGCTAAATAAACATTTAATGGTTAAATTGTAAAACTTCGTATTTAAAAATGAAAGATATATTAATTACAATTCTTATCCAAAAAAAAATATTAATGAATTTGATCCTCAATTCGAGTCAAAGGGAGATTAAATTGATGCAATTATCTGAATTGTCGTTTCATTGACAAACAACAAACCTCGTAATTAGAATCACGCTGCTGGAATTTAGGACTTAGTTTCATGTCATTAATTAATTCTTCTGTGTATGATCCAATGGACGATTTTTTCCACGTTTCAAATAGTCTTCTAAATGAAAGTCAATCATTTAATTTGCATAATTCTAAATACCTCAGCTTTTTTGTTCAAGAATAAAGATTCCTCTTAAAATAGAAAGGCAAAAATATTTCAATAGTTCAGTGATTTGGAGAATGACTGGAAGAATTTTATAATGATTGGTTACAACCAATCATGAGATGATTTAAAAACATTTTACAATTCTCAGAGCGCCTCTGCAAGGCAATTTTTTTATTTTTCAGTCAAGGCTTTTAATTTTGTTATTTCCGGTTTTAAATAGAGGTTTTTTGTTTTCACCTTACATATTAGAAATTAGATATTTAAGTTGACAAGTTATTTTTTTCTGGAAAGGCCTCTAGTTAAAAGATTATAAAATGGACATTTTCGTCAAGAGTTTGGATTTACAATTTTTTCGATTACACAATTATATAAGATTCATCAGAATCGTGATAATTTTACCTCTCGTTTCCTGAGAGCAAAGTGGGCACCTTTAAGAACTAAAGTCTACGAGATCATCCTCTTGAGAATAACAAACTCGAATAAACCGGTTCCAAATCTTTGCTGTTCGTCCCTTTCCAGAAGCTTCCACTATAGTCATTTTACGGTTTAAAGATGAGTAAATTGCAACATGAGTGGATATTTGCAAAAAAAATGTTTAAGAAAACAGTTTTTCGAGACAAATTGGAAATTTAGGAAAAATAATCGAGAAAAGGATTTTGAGAGAATGAAAAGTCCTATAGGCTTGTGAAATGACTTCATAATAAAAATCTGTTTCACTTTCAGTGTACTTCGGATAAATTTCAATTTTCAAAAAACTTTCGGATCTATTAAAAAAATTCTGATTTTATTTGAGGTTATGCGTTCAATGTCAAGAATTTATTAAATTTCGCACGTGTAGACAATTAAGTTGAAAAAAATTTAGGAGATTTTTGAAATATTTAATATTTCCACATGTCAAATACGTGAGAATTGTGGAATAGGACGGAGTGAATATGCTAAAATTAATTAAACCGTTTGATATGAAGACAAAAAATTTGTTGGTTTGCATCCGAAACAAGTGAAAAAAATGTTGAAATCGGTTTACTTCTTCTAGTTTCTTTTTTAGTGATGCATTTCTAGAAAAATTTCAAGAAAATTCGAGGTTTTCTTGAAACATCTCAAGGCGAACTGGAAATTTAACGGATAACTAAAATCTCAATTAAAAAAATTCGAGATTTTTTGACTCGAGATCCCAAATTTTTTTAAAGATCATCGATCTCCATTAATTGTTTGGTTTGCCTAAAAATGACCACTTTTTTATTTGAAAATAAAAAAAATACTATTCAAAGATTCAAAAGTTAACAAATTATTGGGATTTTTTTATATGTACAGTTCTTATTATTGCATAATAATACAAAATTTAACAGTACATTTTTTTATCAATTTAAAATATGCTCGAAAAGTGCAATACATGATATACATGATAGTACATGATTCTTTTCGGGGGGGGGGGTATTCTAACAAATGACTATATTTGAAGATTATTTACTTATTTTTTAAACTGGAAACAGTAGAGTTGTACAGTGTAGCAAATTTTTCAGATCATTTTTTAAAATAAAATTAGAGCGGACTTGAATTATCAACACGTCATCTCTGACGTGGTTTTCTGTCTTATCTTCAATTCGTGATTTTTATTTTACAGAATGTTTTTTTCGCTCTCCTGAAAAATTCCGATCACTGCTTTAAATGTTCTTTATTAGAAAAAAAATCTTGAAAGTAATCTCTTTCGAAGCGTCTAAATGTCAAAAAGTAATTTTACTTTCAATTAATGTAAAAATAAATATGAATACAAGAAATGTCTAAATGTAACAAAGACATTCATCATTTTTAACAACATCTGTCCGCCGCGCGACTGTTGGTTCTCGCGCCTCGCGCTCGATAATGTATTTGTCTCGCGCTTCGCGCTGGATGATGCATTCACCTCGCGCCACGCGCTCGGCCTTTGTGTTTACCCCATATTTGTGCACAAGGCTTTCAAATAGAAAGTCAAAGCATTGACAACTGTCGTTTGGTGATTGTGAATTATCTTTTTTTATGCGTCTTCGACTTTAAAGTACATATAATCATCACGTATCTCATGCTTTACACTTTATTTCGTCGAAAATGCGATCTTTTCTGCATTATGTTCAACTCTATTATATCAGATGTATATTATATTTATTTCTGTACCTCGGTCTGGGGTCACTGTCTTATTTTTACCATTAAAAAAATGCGGATTCTATTGAAATACAAATTATTATTAAACATTTCATTGCAACTTGTGTCGTTTTTCCATAAATTTAATCTTTTTATATTCAATGTAGATATAATTTAGGCGAAAAATGTTTGTAAATAAAATGTAATTATATCTTGTGTATATATGTTTATAGCTAGAGTTTATAACAAACCTGTAGATATTTTTTGATTAAAGAACTTTTGTCTTTTAATTTAGTTCGTCTCTTGTGTCGTTTTTCCAAAAATTTGATTTTTTATTTTCAATCTTATTTTCTACGATTAAAACAAAAACTACGTATTCTATTTAAAATTATTTATTAGAAATTTGAATGAGTTTTAGCTATTTTTTAGAAGAGCAGATTTTGTCTATTTAATTTTTTCATAGCTTGTGTCGTTTGTCCAAAACTTAAATTTTCTTATTCTTAGTGTTGTTTTTGACGACTAAAAAGAAAAAATACGCGTCTTATAAAAGAGTGAGTAATGGCAAATTTGTAGATCTTTTCAAAGCGCGCAATTTTAGTTAATTCATTTTTTTCGCATCTTGCATAGTTTGACCGCAAAATGGAATTTTGGATTACTTTTTGTACGACCAAAATTTGAATTTTCAACTTTTCGACAAAATTCCAAAAGTTCTTATAATATTCTTATAGGGCTTACAAAAATCAGCGTTTTATTCTCTAGGCTTTTTTTATATCTTGCGTTGTTTGGCTTAAAAGGTTCATTTTAGTTTCGTTTTTTGGATTTCGAAAAGGCTATAACTCTGATGATTGTCTTTTTATCGAAAAACGTAATGAGGATAAATTGTTCGAATTTCCGAGTACTATGATGAGCCGTATATAGAATTTTTAAATCTAAAAAAAAATGATCTCAAATATTTTGAAAATGTGCTCACTTTTTGAATTTTTATCCAAAATATTTGGTTTACGAACTCATTCCTTCTTTTTAGGCCTTAAAAAAGTGTGCTAAAGCATAATCGAATCAGATCAATTCAATTTCCTGAATTCAACCGTTGGAATTCACATATTTCCTGAATCTTTTTTAACTTATGAAATAATTTTTATACTAAACGTGGAAATTTCCCTTCGATTCGTGGAATTATTAAGAAATCTTCCATAAGAAAGTAGAAAAAATATCGCGAAAGACGAAAGGATAAGAAAAAATTCCCATTTGCATATGGGTTTTTTCATTCCCTAACATTCTCAAAATATTCTTCATTTTTCGGAAATAGTTCTAACTCATTCAGAATTTTTTCCGAAAATTAGGGAAAATTACCTCTTTTTTTTTTGTAAAAAGTAGTTTTTCCTTACGTGGGTCAGATGTCGCTGTTGTCAATGACAAGATTATTTCATCATGGCACGAAATAATCCGATCAGTCCCATCGATTTCAGTAGGCATCGGGGCCCCACTGCTGCTCCGCTTAAGTTCTTGTCGTGCTAATTCGCGAGTGTCTCCCGCGTTGAATTAACTAATGGAAAGTCGTGACGCTCTATAGAAGGGAGGACTATTGAAGCCTCTCAGCTCAAACAATTTGATTAATTTAGGCATTTTGGCTCTTCCCTATATTACCATGTTCCACATGACTAATATTGATGTTCCTTATTCAGGAAATATTTAAATAAAAAATGATTGACTTCAATCCCCGACTTTAGATCAGCATTTAAAATTTCAATAGAGAAATAGTGGAAGTGTATTTTCACAATAAAATAAAATACAGTATTATACTGTAACTATAATTTTGTGAAAGGGTTTGAGCTTGAGCAAAAACTTGCAGTTTCTGGTAATTTTTTAAATATTTTTTACGATTTTTTACGATTACGATTCATTGGAAAAGAAGTATTATTTGAGGTATAACTTCCGGTATTAAATGAGACTCATAAAAAAGTCTCCAGTGAGACCGCTGGTGGGTACCCACTCTTAAACTGAACCAGTGAAATTATCACTGGTTGAATCAGTATTTTCAGTTATCATTGCTGAACCAGTAATTTTCCCTCTTTGACTGGGTGAACCAATGCGTGACTCAATAAAAATATCGGAGCTGAATATACCAGTAACGCCAAATCATAGATTCAACCAGTGATATAGCGCTCGACGCGACCAAGATATGAACCTCCAGTCGTCTGGTACGCGCGCGTCACCGGGCGAGTCTCTGGATTTCTCGAGTGAAAACGAACTTTTATTATGGATTAGTGTGTTATGAATATTTGGGGCCTGGCTGCAAGCAGATGATTTGATATCTTTCGCTTGAAAGTAGAGAGTCCTCTGGCCACTTGAGTTTGAATTTCAGAGATGCGACACGTTGACATCATGACGGGCCTTCCCACAATTAGGCGCAATATATTATATCATTTATTGCAGTCTTGTTCTCATTTATTGTTGGGAAAGTAAAATGCAGTTTTCAAAAGATAATTTTGCAAATTTTAGCACAATAATAAAAAACAGGACACTTTTTTTGGAAAAGAGGTGTCCCAAATTAGTAGGGACATAAAAAAAAATATATTTTTCAGAAAAAAACAAATTATTGGTCGAAATATAATAGAGTTACCCTCATCGTCTTTCAGAACCATTTTCATCTACTTTGGCATGGAATATTGTTGTGATTTGTCATGCTGGTCGTGCTGATGTTTTTCCAAGCTTTCTTAACCCCCTTCTTGAGCTCCGCAACCATCGAATACTGCCGAGATTTGTCATAAACGTCGTGGACGATCATGCCCGAAACATTTTCTATCGAATTCAGATGCAAGCTAACGGAGTACCGGAATTTTTGCCTTGGCCAACCACTCCAGCGTAGATTTGCTATTGTGTATTTACGCGTTGTCCTGTTCATATAATATTATAATAGCTTAGCGGAGCAGTAACGGCGAAAGTAGAGCTTGAGGTATTTTTCGAGCACTGCTTGATAATCCTTGCTGTTCATCCGAAACGACACGATATCCAGCCAACTATTCAAAAACCGCTGTGCGTCGCCCATATCATAACGTTTCCGCGAGCAAAATTCCGCGTGGAAAAAAAACCATCGCTATTTCTGCAGATCACGCCAAAAATGCAGAATGCCATCTGGTCCATCTAAATTAAATTTAGTCTGACGGAAAAAAGTGACCTGAATTCAGTGGCAGATTCAGTGGTCTGAATCCGATAAAAAATGTATAGGGCATGATGGTCCACGATGTTTGTGACAACGCTTCACAGTATTAGATGGTTGCGGATTTCGAGGGGGAGGGGGAGAAAGGTTGGAAAAACATCAGCAGGACCAGCATGACAAATCTCTACAATTTAATACCAATGCGGACACGATGTTAATGATATTGATTACCAGTTTTTTGTAAGTAATGATTATATTTCGGCCAATAGTAGTTTTTTTGTCGAAAAATGTTTTTTTGACGCCCCTATTAATGAAGACCCCCCTCTTTTTAAATGTAAAGACACTCGATATAATTGCCGTAGTATCATCAAAAAAAAAGAAAGAAATTGTAAATACACTACAGTCCCGCTATACGGGTTTCCGATATACAGGGCAAGGCGGTCCAAGGGGCCGAGAGAGAAAGGCTCTGTCAAAGTCAGTGGAGTTGCGAAGCCTACGGTTCGGCACTATAAGATGCTGCATAATACTGCAATGTAATAGGTAGAAATACACTGCTAAAACTCAGTTTTGATTGGTTGAAAAATAAAAAAGCAGGGGCTTCTGAGTTTGGGACACGTTGCTTTCTTTAGGAGCACAGTATTTATGAAATGATCACAATTAATGATAATCATATTCTATTGAACGTATCCAAATTCCTTCCCAGCGGTTTTAAGATTGAAGCCACTGAAATTGAAATCATTCGATTTTAATGAAACTTGCTGAAATTATAATGTTATATCAAAAAACCGTGAAACATTTTTAATGAAACTTTGAGGTATTGTGGACAAAAATATACGCTTTAAGATAATAATGCACCACGATTTTTTTTCTAAATTTGGACAAAAAAAAGTCCAAAAAAGGTTTGAATTCAATTTTGTTTTCAATATTGCAACTTCTTTGAGTTAGAATATAAAAATGTCTTCAAAGATTAAAGTAATGATGAAATTTGTTGTAGGAAATTTTTTAGAGGGTTAAAGTTTTATTCAGACAACTTCTCGTTTTTCAAAACACATGTGTTGTCATGGAAAAACAAAAGAAAATTTAACCGATATTTGGTTAAAGTTTATCCTGTAAAGTAAATTTTTGTTGCAGCGAATTTTTCATAGGAAAAGTTTATCTTCTGTTTTTTTCTGTGTTATAATTTCATGTTTCGTTTGAGAAAAAATGATCGTGACTCTTCTAGATAATCTAGATCACGAGATACCGTCATTTTAGTGGGACCGTGCGCGGCTTCCATCCTGCAAGTGCCATGCCACACAGTCGGAAAAAATGATTTTTGGTTCAAAGTAAGCTACAGACTACAAATATTGAGCGATTTTTTTTAACAAATGCATTATTCGGGCTTTTTTCGACGGAAAAATTAGCTTTGTTTAATTCATTGCTTTGAATTGGGAACTTTATGATCATTTTTGCAACATTCATAATTAATTAATAAATTTTTGTACGAGGGTAGTTCAATAAGTCCTTAGAATGAAGTATAAAAACAATTTTTTTAGGGTAAATTTTTTTTTATTTTTCAACATAATCTCCTTGGAGCTCTATACACTTGATCAATCGCTTTTCAAGTTTTTTTAATCCTTCAGAAAAGTGCGTTTTCGGATGTTCCTCAAAATAAGCACTTACAGAGGCAATTACGTCTTCGTTGCCTGGAAATCTCTGTCCACCGAGCCATTTTTTCAAGTTTGGAAATAAGAAAAAGTCACTGGGGGCTAAATCTGGTGAATACGGTGGGTGT
>NC_046657.1:101791913-101813220 GCF_010883055.1 Belonocnema kinseyi | reverse complement strand
AGTCGGGAGTGGTGCTGACTGAAAACAGATGATTTGGAGCGATTCGCGCGCCATCTGTTGGTCATTCTAAGGACTTATTGAACTACCCTCGTATTTTACATGTGTGTGTAAAGTGGCTAATTTCACGCTTGCTTAGCGTTCGATAAGTGCCATATTACCCATGGTTTTCATTACCGCACTCCAGTAATCATCATTTCACGCCTTTCCTCCTACACAAATAAGACACTTTACACGCGCATGCAAAGTAAAATAGTATGAGCAACAAGCATGGTTTGGCAATTGAACCCTCGTGCAGCATAACGCACTCGCTTCGCTTGTGCGTCCTACGCCGTACTCGTGGGCAATTGGCAACTTACCACACTTGTTGCTCAATATACTATTAAAACCTTTTTTTATAAAATATGCCTTATTCGGGCATCTGTCGACCGAAACATTAGTTGTTTTTTCAGTCCTTTTAATCGGGAACTTCATAATAATTGCAGCAACATTCAGAATTAGTTGAAAATTTTTATAATGTTTTTAAACAAATTTAATAAATCAATACGCTAATGTAGTCAATTGATGCCCGACTAATGCATTTTTTTATTAAATCTGTTTACAAATATAAAAAAAATTCATGAACTAATTATTAATGTTGGTGATATTATCATGAAGTTCTTAATTAAAAAGACATTCTTGTCCCGCTGTGTGTCGCGGCGCGGCGCTGATTTTTTTCTATTCAATAAACGTTTTGAGTGCTCTCTGGGCATATTATTATTGTTATTATTGTCTTGTTGGGCTGTTCCATTTAGGCCCCGCAGCTCTGTGGTTAACATCTTATTGTACTATACCTTTTATTTTAAAAGACCGATCAAACAGAGGTCTATATATGGTCACCCTCGCTACTAAAATACCATTTAAGTCCGTTAGCATGGGTACATATATCGCCAGAAGATTCCACTTCACTGGGACCTGGGTATGGGTCTTGTGAAAGTTTTATTTTACTAAGGTGGGCTTAGAATCACTGTATGAATTTTGTCACAATCAGTGATAGCCCATAGCTGCTTCGGACTTTATTAGAAGTACTTGCAATTTGTTTTGACGTTTGGCCAGGGGAGAGAAAAACTGTAGAAAACCACCTCCCGAGTTCATCCGGTTTTTGCACAGCCGAGTTTGAAAGCAGGCATTAGATGATTAGACATTTGGACCTTATCAGATTTTTTATATATACATAAAAAAGAACATAAAACTCCAATGCTAATGATTCACTAAGAAAATTTGTTAGCAACTTGCAATTGTTATTTTTATTAACAAATGTTGTAATAAATGGTGAATTATAGCTATTTTAGATCTAATTAAGCAGTTTTTCTCGTTATGCTTATTATTAATTATACTTATACTATAGTAATATAATTAACAATAAATAATAACAAATAAACTGAGCCTCGGTGGCTCAGGGCGGTTAAGAGCTTGAACTTACGTTAGAGTTCCCGGGTTCGGTCCCGAAGTCGGTAACTTTGAAAATTTCGCTTTATACTTTTACCGACGTTCTGGTGGTTCGAATTCCATCTTAAGCTGTAGGTCCCTCCATCATACTGACTGATCATATATACCAGGACAGCCCCATGTTGTTACCATATATTAAACCCGAGAGAAAAATAATAACATATTGGTAGTATAGAAACAGAATTAAGAAATGGTTAAGAATTTTTCATTATTAACAGTTAATGAAGTCAGAAATAAATGTTTTGTCTATCAGAGTCTCTATTTTTTATTATTATTTAATAATAATATCCATTGAAAATTATTTACAAATTTATTTAATTAAGTACACCATTATAAAGATAGATTAAAATAGCTAAGAAGAAGGAAAACGCTTATTCAGACGTGAAATAGCTATAGATGACGACTTATTTCATAATTTGTTAATAACAATAACAATAGGGAGTTTGTGGCACACTTTCTTGATAGAACATTTAACACGGAATTCCGTCCATTATTTTGTAATATTTGAATATGCAGGTTTGTTAAATCCGAAGGAGCTTTAATAAAAGAGCAATTTATTTAAGTTTCATACAAACCAAATGACCAATTATAGATCCTGATATTTCTTATGTATATTTACCCTTACATTTTGAAATCTTCAGACTGTATACATTCAAAATATAATAATTTCTTATGTGAATTTTATAAAATTGAATAACTTCCATTAACAGTTTTCTAGATTGAATAATTTAGAAACGTGGAATATTTTTCTGTTTCAAATTGAGAAACTTTACATATGAGCAGTTCTTTAAGGCCTTGAAAATTGGAAAGTAAAAATATTAAGTGTCAAATTAATGTCCAAGTTTTATCAATTTAAACTCATCCCTTTCGAAGATTGTGTAATTTTTAAGACCTCGCGGAATGAATCTTATTCAACGTAGAAAGCGTCTGATTTGAAATTGCACAAAATTAAACTTTTGAATATAAAATTGTTTAATTTAAATCTCTAGTTTGCAGTTTATGACAGAGACCATTTGTGTCGTATTAGGAAAAAAAAATCCAATACGATATCTCGTGTATTTGCTCATGTCTTTGAGCCATATTAATCGATATATTGTTGAATCTTTTATAACCCACTAGTGCGGATTCATGAAGTTTCAAAAGAATGGTTTATTCTGTTTATACGTGAAAAACTTTTTTGGATATTTAAAATACCCTATGTCTCGTATATTTGTTCGAGTCTTCGAGACACATCAATTGAGCTATTTGTTAGCATTTTCTGATCCACCAGTATTGATCTACGAAGTTTAAAAAAATTAGTGTATTCTCTTTATATGAAAAAATTTTATCTCTTATTAGGAATACTACAGTACTGTATCTGATTTGTTCGTTCGCGTCTTTGAGACTCCTTGAATGACGTATTGACGAACTTCTCATGTAGCAATATCGATATATAAATTTAAACAATATATTGTTTATTTCGTTGATATGAGGAAAACTTTTTTTATTTTAGGAATACAATACATAGTAATTTATATAATTTATTTGTACGTGTCTTCGAGACGCGTCGATTGACCATTTAAAAAACTTTTCACGACCTACCATAACCTGCCAATGTCGTTTTTAAATTTCTGAACGAAGTTATTTGCTTTGTTTTTAAGGGGATTTTTTTAAATTGGGGATATAACAATATTGTGTTTTATGTAATTGTTCTCGTATTTGAGACGCGTGGATTGACCTATTGACGAACTTTCGATGACTATTGTCGATCCATCAATAGCCACTTATAGAAAGTTAAAAAAAAGTTATATTCTGTATATGAAGAATTTAAAAAAAATTTGTAATATAACATTACCGTAAGTTAAAAAGTAGTTCATTGTAACTAAACATATCAATTGACTCTCTATTTTCTCTCGACTTTATATGCTCTTTGATTTTCTGAAAAAAGATTTTCGGTAAGACAGAAACATAAGCTTGGAAAATATTGAAAGTATCTATTTTTCTTGTGAGAGAAAAGCCTCCTTCTATGATGAAGGAAATTTATTTGACACTTGTGAGGAAACAAAGTGTTCATAAAATGAGCACAAATAAATATGTACTCACAGAGTGAACACATCCATAGTACATCGCAACGGTATTTCTCCATTTTATTCTGAAGAAATTTCGAAATAAAAAAATACAAAGATGTAACCCAGGCGGAAATATAATATATAGTTTATATATAGTGTGAAGTGTTATATGTAATATTCATTTGTTGTATAAAACAAATTAATATTATATATAAAACTTCACATTATATATAAACTATATATAATTTTTCCGCCTGGGAAAACAGGTTTTGAAAATGGTCCTTTTAAAATTGAAATACTTATAAAATTTGATTTTGAAATCGAAGCCCCGGCATTTTTGTCATATTTTAGTGAAATTGGGTACCTATGAGGTTCAACTTTTTATTTGAAATGTCTTCAGTTTCAATAGCTCAGGCGGAAATATTATATATAGTTTGTGTATAATGTGAAGTATTACATATAGTATTCATTTGTTTTATACATTTTTTACATAAAACAATTGAATATTGTGTATAAAACTTTACACTATGTATAAACTATATATAATTTTTCCGCCTGAGAGCGAATACTATTCAGTTTTATAGTATTTTAGAATTTTTGTTTAATATTTTAGAAAAAATATGAATTATGAGGACACATTAAATATTTCGATTGTAATTTAATTCGGAATCAATTTATTTGGTTCCTTTTTTGAAAGATTTAATTTTTCTTAACAAGAGTTAGATTTTTACAACTCTACTTTATAACTCATAAATTATTTGTTTACCCTTGCAATCATCGAAGAGAGGGAATGAGAAAGAGTGAAAGGTGGGAGTGGATTAGTTAATAAAAGGGGACCTCGCTGAGTTTTCCATAAATCGCGAGTAAACTACAAAGTATGCGGTTTAATTTTAAACTTTTCAGCTGAAAGCAGATTTTTAAGAGATGAATATTATGGAAATTTTTTGATATAGGTAACAATTGGTATAATTATTATAAATATTATAATTCTTTAAAAAAACATTATTAGTTTACAGATCTTCAAATATCTTTCTTATTAATTTTAATTTATTTACTTTTTTTCCGAAATTTCAGGCCTAATTCAATTAATTCAGAAATCTGGGACCGCCTCTTTCACTTACGTCCCTGTTTTTCAGCATCCTCACCAATATTGTCGTAAACCCTGATCACATATTCACCACTGCGGTACACAATACGAATATAGTCTGAGCACGACTCGTTCCGAAGACAGTCTGCTTTCTGCGGCTTCAGAGTTCGAAAGTTGTGACAAGTGAGGAAGTGTGATTGAAAGTAAAAGTCAAAATTTTGATTTCGTATTAGTGTTTTTTATTTTTCATGTAGACTAGACCAGAAATATTTTTCTGCACAATAAAAAAAATAAATACACAGCTATAAACTTTCTTTAGTTTTGAACGTTTTTAATCATGAAAAAGTTACTGTGAACTCCCATAGTGATTTGTAGAGAATTGTTGACTTCTTTCGCTTCGCGAAATAAATCTCAGGCAAACATAAATGTTTCCTCGAATCTTTGAAAGATTCGTGTTCACGCCGGTAGTTCGCTATTGGAAAAGAAAGTTGGTGTTTGTGATTACATGAGTGCCAGAAATTATTGTTAAACAGGAAATAATTCAACGTTTGCAAACGTGAGTAAGCGTCTGATCAAAAGAAATTGAATGAGAATAGAAGACCAAGTAATTTTTTCGGAGAGAAAATGATTTTTTTTATTCAGTCGAAGATTCGAAAATTTTAAATTCAAATAAACCATTTCAAAAACTAATTTATGAGGTTGAAGAAGAAAGCAGAATACATTTCTTAAATTTCCGAGAAGGATCCGGTGTTTCGACAATGACTTAGGAAACATTTCTTAGGAAGTCGAGCAGAATTTGATACAATTTTTGTTTGCACAATTTACTGTTCAAAGAATGTAATTGGTTCTGAATGAAATTCTTCCTGGGCGGTAAAAGATTTCAATCAGTTATTCAATTAAACTAATTGGAAAATTAGTAATCTAGTAGCAATGTTTTAACTCGATTTTATTTTGTTTATGTTTATGATTCTAAAGTAGCTCTTCCAGCCTCCTTATCTGGGACGAGGACTAAAAGTAATATAAATTCTACTCAAGATCAGTTAATGGGCATATCTGTTTTATTTTTTTTTTTATTTTTCCAAATGTCTCATTTTTTTAAAGACAAATCAGTACCGATTCTCTGAGAAGAGAAATTGAGCAAAAAAAATATACAATAGAAAAACTGCAGACAACGTATGATCAGAAATTAAACTCTATTTGTAATTACTTCCTAGATAGAATAACCATCGTATTTTTGCGTTCATTGTGTGTCCAGAACATACCACAAGCCGAGACCTTGATCATGAAATTATCGAGTTAGATACTATAATTGTTGTTTTGCTTACACAAGAGAAAATATTTTTGTACAATAAAATGGTCTCCTGGAAAATTTAAATTACACATTTTGGATTCAAACATTATTGTGGTTAATATCATACGAGTATAGTGGAATTTTTTCAAGAAGTTGTCAAATGATGACTACAACAGAATTGAAAATAAATTCGAACTTAATTAAGGAACTAATTGAGTATTTAATTTCTTTAATCGAGAAGAGTCTTGAAAAGCAGTCAAGTATGGAAATGGGATAAAAGTAGCATTTTGCAAAAAAAGTTGACAAGTCCTTGAGATAATTTTCCTTTTTGTTTCAGCGTAAGAGTGAACGGCGTGTTCGATTGCAAGGTCTGCAAGGATTTGAAGGGTGAACAGGAAGAGTCCTTTGAGGACTCTTCTCCAGATTGTACCCCGAAACCTCCAAAAAGAAAGGATCGGCGGGAATCCTGCTGTCCAGAAAAGAAACTTATAAGGTATAGACTATTACAAGATATTTAAAAGTTTTCCAAATAAATTATGGGACGAAATAAACAATAGTTTTGGTTTTAAGTTTGAATAGTAAATTAAAAATATTATTGATTTCTTCATTCAACATTTTTAATATCATATTTCGCGCCGGAATATTTTAAAATGAAAGGTTATGTTTGAGCGTGTAATAACGTTTTTGGCGGGAACTTTAAAATGAATGCTTTTCCGTTTTTCAGCCTAGTGTAAGAGAATATCTACAGAATCTGGTAAACCTGACAAAAACAAATTCAAAATTTTATTATTTTAAACTGTAAACGCTCATAAAAGTATTAAATTTAAATTGATATTATTGAAAGTTTCCATTTAGTAACAGATTTATTGATTAAAAATTGGTCAAACCTATAAAATTTTCCAACTTTACATTAGACTTCCAAACAATAAACTATTTTAAACTGGAAATGTTCAAGATTCAAAAAGTTTATTATAACTAAAGATAAAACCCTACGAAATAGAACAATTTGAAATATGCAAATAGTTCATTAAAAAATGTAAGACTTCCTGAATTAAATAATTTCACAATGTAGCAACTTTAAAATTAATACTATTAATAGCATTTCAAATTAAGCAATATTAAATTTAATCCTCCAACATTTTACTTATAATTGTTTAACTATTAAGACATTGAAGTCGAATATGTCGGATTTTGTCCATTTCTTTCTATAATGATGCCTGTAGAAATATTTTTTATTTACGTTTTAAATGCTTTTAATTTTATATTGTCCAATTTAAAAAATTTGTATCATCAAGAAAGTTTTCAATTTTAGATTGTATTTTAAGTTGAAAACTTAAAGGATTGAATACGCGATTGAAATTATCTACTTTTATGTATATACTAAATTTTTTATTTTAATTATGTATAATAAATAATGTTGCATTTAAGTTATTAAAAATGGTAAAATAAAATCATCCATTATTAAGAAAAAATGATTTTAAATTACAATTTCCCATTAATAACATTTCTATGTTAAAAACTTTCAAAAACGAAAGATTTTGAGTTAAAATGTTCAGAATTGGACAATTTAAAATTGTACGTACGTCATGGAGTTCTTCAAGTAGAGAATTAAATTATGGCTGCTTTTATTTTTTTTGTCTGGACTTTCAATTTTAAATTTATTTTAACTTTAATTGGAATTAAACAATTGGAAAGCTTCAGATTTTCAAAGTGTATTCAAAACAATTAAAAATTGAGTCTAAATAGTTTTATTATATCCTTATTCTTTAAGGATGTTTTTTCCCCTTGAATCTTTTTCCGAGCAAAGGAGATTAAGAAATAAAATTGAATTAGAATTCAGTAGTCTGGGTTCTGTGGTTTAAAATGCCAGATTCCTGTGCGGCTTCCCCGACTAGCCGCGAAGGACAGCCATTCAATTGATTAGGAAATATTTTTTATGTAACGGCAATCAATTTTTTCTTCTAGAAGTAACAGCGAGGAGAGAATTTTGGAAAATACAAGGAACCAGGCCAAAAGTATTCGAAGAGTGAGCAGCCACGAGGATTTTAACAGCGAAAAGCACCTACATATTTTGTCCCAACTGCAGCCAGATATGGGGCACGGAGTGGTGAGTAATTTTGTAATTCAAAAGTAAAAAATCAAACTATTTAAATTAAAAATATAAACTTTAGAGCTCAAAAAGTGCAAATTTTCATCTCAATAGACAAAATTCTTAGATAAATCAAAACTGGGTATTCAAGAATCTAAAGAAGAATTAAAAATTAGCATTTCTGATTTAAGTTGAAACATAAAAAGCCGAGTGAATTAAACTCGTAGATTGAATCATCTTCGCATCAAGATCGAGAGATCAAATTGTTTGTTTAATTAGATTATTAACGACTTTACCTACGCGGACACCGGCTTTTACCGGAAATTTATTCTATTTTTACTGTCCTGTTATGTTTGAGCTTACTTTATTTTTAGTTATTTTTTTCCTCGTGTGGGAGTTTGCGCTGACTGAATTGGAAAACACTTTAACGATGTTCATAAATATTGAGTAATGCCAGTTGAACATAAGCAAGTATACAAAAACTATTAGAGTTTTTATTTGAAAACAATTTTATTTTGCTTGTATATATGATAGTGAGACAGAAGCTCAAAAAAGTGGCTAAAAGTCGAAAATCATAAAAATTAAATCCAGTATTATTAGCGGTACCTGTCCAGAAATCGGGCTTTTAATTTAAAAACTTTTCAATCACTTCTTATTATTCCATTAATTAAATATTTCGTGACTAGGTTTTTATCCTCAGAATTATGCCTCTTCTATCAAACTTATTTATCTAGAGATTTTTTGAGTAAGACATTAAAAATATTGTACGCAAAATTAAAAACGATGGATCTGAAATAGTATTACACATTTTTATCTTCTATATTCTGGTCTACTTTAGTATTTGCGTGTATGGAATTCCAAACTTTGGCACTTATGCTTTTCTAGTGTTCCGTCTCGATAATAATATCGACAATTTTGGTGATTGTGAATTCTCTTTTGTTAAAGCTCCTTCGGCTTTAACGAACAGATTTTCATCACGTATAATATCATGCTTCGCATTTGACTTTTTCCTAAATGAGAACTTTTCTGCATTATGTTCAATACTATCATATCAAATATATGGTACAATTATTTCTGTATTTCGGCCTGGGAATGCTTATTCAGATAGTGCAAAAGAAAGTTCAAATTTTATTTATTATGATTACTTAAATATTTGATCCTTATTCTGCATTCAATTTTATTGTCAGCTTCTCTGAAAATATACGTGCATATAATTTTAATTAATATATATTATTACAATTCAAAATATGCCAAATAAAACATAAATATTTTTATTGTATTGTTTTCGTAATTAAAAAAGTGTGTATTCTACAACAAAAATGGTTATTAAACAATCATTGCAACTTTTGTCTTTATTCAATCAATTTATTTTGGTTATGTTCAATGTTATTTTTTACAATTTAAACCAAAAATACGCATCCTACACTGAGAGACTTTTTGTTAGAATAAATGATAATAATGAATGAGAATTTAGTATAATATCGTTTCATTCCCTAAAAACTAAACCCAACGGCTAACTTACATTATGGAATATTTGGCAAAAATCTCGGCTAAGCGGCGTCGCTTGACAACTCAGGGCAGTATGACAAATATCTGGACCCTTTTTCACTTGTGATTTGTTGCTTCAGACATTTTGTTAATAAATAGGTTAAACATTTTATCACTTTCAATGATTAAATTGATTTTCTGTCAAATGAATTTCTTTAACGGAACTGATAATCTTTTTGTATGAATAACATTCTATAATTTGATATCTCGCAGTTAGTCAGTATAATACACTTAAGTGTATTCAGATGTAATATTTCATAGACTGTACTCATCGAATTAAATCTTATTACCTTAGTGTATAAATTTCGTGAGAAAGAATTCCTATTGTTTTGAATCCCATGGTAAATAAAGGAATTGAAAATAGAAAGTGTTAACTTTTATTTATACGGCTTGATCGGAAAATGGAGGAAACAATCGAGGAGCATTCTCAAACGAAACTATATGAAAAATCAAGAATAATGATTTCATAGTTCTATTTTTTCGTCTCTTGTGTCTTTTATACCAAAATTTAATTTCTTTATTTTTCGTCTTATTCTTACGATAAAAAGAAAATCTACTTGTCCTTTCTAAAAATGATTAATAACAAATTTGCAGATATTTTTTTGGTGAACAACTTTCGTCCATTAATTTTTCTTCGCACTTTGTGTCATTTAAAAAATATATATGGTTTATTTTTAATTAAATTTTTTACGCGTCGTATCAAAAAGCGTCATAAAAAATTTGGACATCTTTTTTGGGTGGACAATTTTTGTCTATTCATCTCGGAGTGTTCAAAAAGCAACGTGTTTCTTTTCTTGACTTTTTTCATGTCATGCCTTTTGTGGTAAAAAATTTTAATTTATTTTATTTTGTAAATGCTGTAACTCTGGTAATTTTGGTTTTGTCGTAAAACGTTGTTAGGATAAATTATTCGATTTTTTGAGCACTACGAATAGTCACACATAGAATTTTTACATCTAAAATAAAATGGTCTCTAAAATATTGAAAATCCTCTAACTTTTGACACTAAAAAAGTATACCAAAGGCCAATCCAATCTATCAATTTTTTCGAATGTTATTGTGCTAACCCAGATAACAATGCGTGATTCAGCACGCAGGCTGCACGGTGTGAGAGCACGATATGGCTGCGGGAGTAACGACACAGTGCCCGCACGAATTGCAGATCGTACGTAAATGCCCACTGTGTCCGCAAACGGTGTGCGCGATGTACCACATAGCCTGTGACCGGCATCGTCACAAGGTGTTGGAGTAACCTGCGGGTTTAAAAAAATGCTGTATATTCCATTTATGTCCTTTGTTATGATTCTGCAAGAGGAAAGTAATACTTCAACGTTATTTACCACGTTAAAATATATTCTTGTACATAGAAATCAGTATAATCAATATATTTAAATGTGTTTAAAAGTATGTAAAAAAAACTTTAAAAATTCCATACAAGAAATAAAAACCCCCATTAAACGAGGAAGTTCTTTTTATTAGAACGTGCCATAAATGATTACAATGTAAGCAATCTAAATGCTCAAAAGTTCACTTTTAAAGATTATATAACTTATTCAATTTATTTTTATGCAGTATGGAGAAGTCAAAATTTCAAGATATAATTATTTTTTATTCTTTTATATTGTCTATGAAGAAATTTTCTTTAAAAATATTTTGTACAGCTGACTTTAAAACTCTGTAGTTTAAAATATCGCGCGCGCACGTCAGTTGTGCGTGAGCATGGTTTCTCAGATGCATGTTGAGTGCTCATAGTTCGTGCCAGTTCGTGCAACATCTGATAACGGTTATATTGCGGGATGTTGTTTACGCTTCCATTGATGCAGTTTGAAATCATCCACGAAAATTGTGCCTGTATTAAGCATGCAATCAAATGCAATATGTATCTCTATATATCGCTAACGCGAGATGTTAATGCATGCGTGCGGACACGCCATGCGTTGCATATGAGACTCAATTGTTGACACATCTGTCTTTAACTTTGCCCTCCCGACATGGGGATTGATCTGCACATCGCGCCCGCAACATGCGGGCTCCATGCGTTCGTTTTGCTATTTGGGAACGGTCTAAAACTTTACAGACACATTCGCGAAAACCTGTTTTTCGAGCTCAGAACGTCTCAAAACGTGGACATCTGACAAAAACGGGTGTGTGCTGGGGGGGGGGGGAGGGGGTAAAATTTTACACAAATATAATGTCTTTTCTAATGAAAATGTGAAAAGGTAAGCGGTTAGGAAAATATGTTTTTCCGGGTTTTCTCGGCAATTTGGGCATAATTTCTCATACCGTTTTTTTTACTAGAAAGTTTTTTTTAGATAGTTTCTGTATAGGTAAAATTGATTCGAAACTTGAAATAATAGCCAGAGTTTCACAATCTTGTCAAAAATCGTGCTGTATTTTCTTTTGATTTTTATCTTTTCTTAATCCCATGATTTTGAACAGTCATGTAGTCCTAAAAGAAAAGTGGCCTGACGGTACTTTCCATAAACTATGTTACCAGTCTGAGGAGAGGGGGCTAAAAACTAAGTTTAGAAACAGGAGGAGAGGCGTATAAGTGTGAATAACGTTACGAACTTAGATAAAATTTCTAACTTTAACCCAGTAAAAAAATCCAACTATATTTTTAGGTATAAAGTTCTTTTTTCATTGATAAAACAACTGATAAAAAATTCAATTTCTTTTATTATTAAAGATTTATCTGTTTGGTTGGAAAATAAACTATTTTAATGAAAATTCCTTTCATGTTTGGTTCAAAATAAATTTTTGAAATGGAAAATTAAACTTCCAGTTTTGGTAAAAATTGTTCTTTTTGAGTAAAAAATATATTTGGTATAAATATAAATTGGCTGATAATTTATACATACCAACTGTTACGTGCTTTGTGGAAAAATTAATTTTTTATTAGGGATGCGTAATTATAGTTTTAATTTCAACTATTTGATTTTAAATTAATTCTTATGTTAAAAATTTTACTGTTTTGTAGAAATTTTATCTTTTTGGATTTCAAATTCAACAATTTGGTTTAAAGTTAAACTATTTGGGCTCAAAATTGAACTTGTTTGTAGATAATTAGTCTTTTTGGCTTAAAAATTAAGTAAATTTGTTGAGCATGTATGTATTTTGGTAAAAATTGATATTTTTTGGTTCAATATTAATCTTCTTAGTTGAAAATTCATCTTTTTGGTAGAATATTACAATTTTTTTTGAATATTCAATTTTTTAAAGCTAGGTCTTTTTAGAGTGTTTATCTGAAGAATTAACTTCAATTTTTAGTTTAAATGCTATCCTGTATATTTTATAAGTTTAAAATTCAACTATTTGTTAGAAACTTTAACTTTTTGGTCGAAAATTCATCTATTTGGTAGAAAAGTATTGAAAATTCAACTATCTTGTTAAAAATTCATTTTTCTGGATTGAAAATGATCTTTTTTGTTAAAAAATCATCTTTTTTGATTTAAAAGCCTCCTGTTTTCGAAAGCATCCGAGTTTGTATCCTAAAAACTTTACTCTTTTCTTCAAAATTCATCTTTCGTGTTAGTAAAGTTATCCTTCTTGGTTGAAAATTTGTCTTCCTTGGTTGAACAGTAACTTTTTTGTTAAAAATTTAACTGTCTTCGAATATTTGGTCTTTTTGGCTTCAAAATGTTACTATTTGGTTAACTCTTCAACTATTTTTTTTTTTTTTTGAAATTCGTATGTTCAACTTGAAATTATAATTATTTTGTTGTTAATGCAACTGTTTCGTTCAAAATTATATATATATTGCATATTGAATTCAATATGTGATCTACAGTAATTTGATTTAAAATAATTTAGTAATGTAAAATCCGTCTTTAGCGAACGGCCATATTTTAGAAACTAAAACATGTATAAAATGAAAAATTCATTTTTTATAATCTTTAGGCCATTTTATGTTCTACTATTATTATTATATGATTTATTATTTTCCGGAAAATACTTGCAAATTGAAAATTAAAATATACAAATAAACTGATGTAAAGATTATTTTTTACAATTATATATGGCTAGAAACTGTATTACCGCTTTCTATTCTTATCTTGTGCACTTGGTTTAGGTAATAATAAATTTCTTAGAAACAATTTTCTATTCAATTTTCCATTGAATGATTGATTTTCGATTCTTATTTTTTAACGCCGTTCTATCTAACTATATATTTATATTGATTGAAAAATGCGAGGAAAAGTAATTGAAACTAATATTATATAATGTATACAGAATAAAGAGAGTAGTGAGGTGCTAATGCAGCAATAGT
Organism: Belonocnema kinseyi; assembly: GCF_010883055.1. Taxonomy (NCBI): domain Eukaryota; kingdom Metazoa; phylum Arthropoda; class Insecta; order Hymenoptera; family Cynipidae; genus Belonocnema; species Belonocnema kinseyi. The sequence continues at coordinate 101,799,402 of NC_046657.1, read as the reverse complement.
TTAAAATAAAATAGTTTTGCAAAATCAAACTTTCGTTTTCAAAAATTCAGATGCAATAACTATTAGATTTGTTTATTTTACTTTTTTTCAAAAGACTCAGAGGGAAAAATATTAATTTTGAACGTTTAAAAATTAACTAAAGTGATCGAGGTACTACGATTGGGTAAACAATTGTTAAGACCTCATGAAGACATGAGAATGACAATTAGATAAAACATTAATTTTTCGAAATCCTGTTTTTAACGGTTTCAGGTAATTTAGGACACTATCGATAAATATTACGAATTATATAAAAAAGATTTCTTCTATCATAAAAAAACAAATCCCAAACACCGAAAAGTTTAAAAACATTATTTTTAATTTACTTTACGTTTTTAATAATAATTTTTCTCATTTTTGGTGAATTTCCTGTTATAATTATAGTCTAGAAATAAATTTATTCTTGGTCTTTATCCAATTGTCATGTTCATAATTTGATCAATTCTCGTATTCCAAGTCGCACGTTTTTTGTTTTGATATTCTGACATATCATTGACTTTACAAATTGCACATATAAATCATATTAGAAAAAGTTTTCACTAAATTAATCTTATTTTTTCGGAAAACACGCTGTTTTTAAATTTTTTAGATGAAAAAAAACATATTGACCATTTTATTTTTATTTCTCGCATGCATAAAATTGTTTTCTTAATGTTTATACCTTTTTTTATTGTAGTGTTTTTAAGCATCGCGTGATTCTATAATCTTATCTTATATTTAAAAACCTATTTCTAACGTTTTTGTTCTGTTAAATTACATTTTTGGTTTTTATTCAGTTGTCAATATCCTGTCTTCGCATTTGAAATTTTATTTTATTTATAGCTTATTCTTAACGAAGTCAGTTGTCTTTTATTTCTCACTCTTTCGAAAACTTTTGCAATTTTAAAATTTATGTTTGGCGATACAAATTTATTCATACTTAGAGTTATCCGAAAGAAAATTGTTCAATAACAAATATTGCAATATCCATAAAGCAATGCTTTTCTATATTCTGGGAATAATTAATTTTGAAAAATTATTTATTTGGTTTAGGAACATCTCATAAACCATTTAGATTCTACTCAATTTATAAACTCTCAATATTCCTTTGTTAAAGAAGAAATTGTACTACTTTTGTTTTTTGAAAGTCCTCGTTTGACACTTTTGCTTAAAAGTAAATAGGTATTTCTTTAATATTAAAAAATGTTTTTGTTTTGTTTTTAGAGATGTGGGGGCTTGCCTCTTCACGAGAGGACCAACGTTTCTCCAGTTTCAACAAAACCATCTGCACTGCCATCGCCCAGTGATGCTGTCCTGGTCACTGAAAGATTAGAGTGTGACGTAGAACGTTTGAGAAATAGTGAAAGATTCAGCCGGAGCATCACTCCACATGGAAGACGTCAAATTAGACGTCGGAGGATTCACAAATCCTCGCATTTCGATCAAGGAGCTAGTAAAGTACGTGAAATATATTTAAATTTGGCCAATTTTTAAGATGTAATATCTGGAAAACACCTGGAAATTGCCAAGGAATTTTTCCTAATATTCAGGGAGAATTATTTCGAGAGCGTGCTTTATTTATTTTAAAACTGCATTACAGAATTAAATAACAATGATTCTTCGTTTATAAAATTAGTTATATATTACTGTATTGAACTATTTTATTGAAAATTATTATTTTCTAGTATGAAATTAATGTTTTTATCTGAAAATTGAATTTTTCTATCATTGGTTAAAAATTAATCGTTTTTAGTTTCTAATTTAACTATTCCAGTTGAAACATAAACTATTTCGTTGAAATTGTGTTTATTTGAAATTTTTTTTTTTACCTGAAAATGTAAATATTCTAAGTTGAAAATTCCATCATTTTAGTTAAAGATACATCTTTTTGGTTGAATATTATTTTTTAAATAAGAATTCAAATATTAAATTCCAGGTAGAAAAATTATCCTTTTTAGTTGAAAATTCGTATTTTTTAGCAGGAATTAATCTTTTTGGTTGAAAATTTCATTATTATAGTTAAAGATTCATCTTTATCGTTTAAAATATAAGTACTTCAGTTGAAGGTTCATAATGTTATTTGGAAATTGATCAGTTGGGTTAAAAAATGATTTTTTAACTGAAAATTCAACTTCCATTTTTGGTTAAAATTTGATCTTTTTTAGTACAAAATTCAACTGTTTGGTTGAAAATTGGTCTTTTTTAGCTTAAAATTTAATTGTTTCGTTGAAAATTCATGTATTTTTTTAGAGAATTAGTCTTCTTAGTTGAAAAAAATATACTTGGTCCAAAGTTAAACTCTTTTGATAAATATTTATCTTTTTGTTTTAAAGTTCATCTTTTTGGTGGAAAATAAAACTTTTCGGCAGAAAGATAAACTCGTTGTTTGAAAATTCATTTATTCAAATTCAAGATTCATCATTTCCTTTTTTTTTAAATGAATATTTCATTTTTTAACTGAAAATTTAACTATTTCATTTTTTGTGTTAAACTGATCTATTTTAGTTAAAAATTCAACTAATTGGTTGAAAGTTTTCTGGCCTTTTTGAATTGAAAATACATGTAGTTTGTTGCAATGTCCTCTTTTTTGTAGAAATTTTTCTTTTTGTTTGAAAATTCATCTTTTTGGTTGAAATAAAATTACTTGACAGAAAGTTTAACATTTTGTTAAAAATTCATTTATTCAAATTGAAGATTCGTCATTTCGTTTTGCTTTAATAAATAATTGACCTTTTTTCAACTGAAAATTTAAATATTCATTGGTTGAGAAATTTTCTTATATTTTTTAATTGAAAACTATTTTTTTTTTATATTTGCCGTTTTCGTAGAAAATTAATTGTTTTGGTTGAAAAATCAACTACTTCGTTAAAAATGTATCTATCTTTTTAAAAATTTAATATTTTTACTTGAAAATATAGGATTTTGAAGCGTTTTTAATTGAATTATTATTTAGATTCATGGACTTTTAGAGACAAATCCAAGATGTGATTAATTACGTTTTTAGTATTATTTAATTAATTAGTGCTGCTAATATATTTAAGAATAGGATCGTAACTGAATCTCTAGAAACTGAAAAAAAAAACATTATTTGTAATAAAATCGCGAAAATCTATACATATTCCTAGTCCATTAAAAAAAAATTACAAAATATTTGAATGGCTCCGTACTATGAAAAATTGTACCTGGGAAAAACTAGAGATACCTGAAAAAACCTAGAACTGTTAGGTATTTTTTTTCTATGATTTCAGTGGACACCCCGTTCACATACAATATATTACTTTTTACTTAATAATTAATTAACTGCTCTTTCCACTGCATGTTAAAATAATATTTTAAGTCAACATAAAAAGTCGGATAAAAATCTTAAACGGAATGAAATATCAATAAATAATTACTCTCACAAAACTGAAATCTGCATTTTTCAACTTTTGAGAAGAAGTGTCACGTTCCGAACGATAATTAATTTGCGGTTAAAATCGGTGCCATTGAATAAATCACTCGTGATAGATTGATTAACATAGCTTAATGTGACTTTTCTGTTTTTAGGAAAACGAAGAGTATTTAGAAAATGATGATTACACGGTTCCTAAGAGTCCGAAGAATATGCATGGATCAGGTCAAAGTTTTTTGGAGATGCTGAGCAGTGGACCGAGCAGATCTCCTTCCCCGGCTCGTCCGCCAGTTGTCGACCACGAGGACTTAAATAATCCGACTTTGACGAATTGGGGATTCCAACATCGACAAGGCATTGTAAGTTTAATTTTAAACTGATTTTAACAAATTATATAATTCTATCTTAGGTAGCAAACTCAGAAAGCTTCAAAATTCGGTGTAAATTTAATATTGAACCGGCCAGTCCAAAAAGAACAGGGAAATTAGAATTAAAGAATTGTTCAAAGATGTTAATTATTTTACTTTATATAATATTTTTTATTATATAACTATTTTTTTAATACGGAAATCGTTTCAATTACTATTTTTGGATTAAGTTGAAAAACCATCCAGTTATTTTGGTTCTTTTCCACTTTGCACCGCTTAAAAGAAAAATTAGACTTTATCTTTTGTTTTTAATGCGGTTAAATTAAAAGCATTTCAGATTAAATACTTTTAGATGAAGAAAATTCTTAAGTTATTTTGATTACAGAATCATAAAAATCGGCTATTTTCAGATTAAAATTCAGGGTGCTAAGTGGACCGGAAAAAATCGGGAAATGGCAGTGAATTTATTTTTTTTAGCCGGGAATTTTTCAGAATATTTAGTATAAAAACCTAATCACACACATTAAGTGTTGTGTTTTAAACTCATTAAAATTTCGAATGTTCGAATTATACAATTCGACTAAAGGCATAAAGTTTTAAGTTATTTCATTTTTAAGGTTTCAATTTTTGTTTTGAAATAAAACAATGGCAAATAACAGTTTTCAATGTTTAAAAATTTTATATTTTTAATTTACCAATTATGAAGTTACAGAATTTTAAGTTTCAAAGTTTCAAAATTAAATAATTTTATTTTGATTGCCCCTTTATGAATTAGATACATAGTTTCGAATATTTTGAAATTCCAAGATTAATTAATAGTTTTAATCATACAATTAAAACTAACATAATTAAATTTGAATATCTTAATGTTCAAATCACTCGAATCTGAACATTTTTTTAGTGTTCCATTTTTAAGGTTTAAAATTAAAAAGTTTTCGATATTAATCGGTGAAAATATCTGTAAAGGTAGATCTTGATCGAAAGTTTTGTTAATATTATTATAATCAGTCGAAAAATCTATTCATTCATTCTTCAAATGTCACTGAATGTTTAAAAAAATCTTCGTTACAAATTTTGACGATTCCTGTTCAAAAACCTTTCAATTTTGTGGCTTCGAGTTTGAAATGTTTAATTTAGAAATATTTCCAACTTAAAATTGTACTTTTCTAAATGTCCAATGGTTTTTTTTAAATTGAATCGTCCATAATTGTACAATTTTCTTCTTAAATATTTTAAATTAGAAGAACTTTCAACAAAAAGTTTTGAAATAATATTAGACTGAAAGATTTTTAATTATTTGGTGAGCTTCAATCAACAATTTTAAATTATGAGTGCTTGAAATTGAAGAAATTTGAATGTAAGGGTTCTAAATTTTACAATTTCCAATTGTAGTTGTTCATAGGTAAATCATTTAAAAATTGAAAACACTAAATACTTAATGCTACCTAATTTCAGTTTGATACTTAATAAATTGTAAAACTTCAAACTAGTTGCGTGTGAATTTTAATGATTTTAAATTGAAAACATTTGGAATTGTACAATTCTTAATTGAATGATTAAAATTGCATTTTTTAAGATGTAATTCGTTCTAATTTAACAATTTCCAGATGCTTTAATAGGTAAATAATTAAACTGAAAATTCTCATAATCGAAACCAAAGTGCGCGATCTGTTCGCGTCCGAGTTTTTGCGTAAGTTTAAATTTAATAAATCAAATATTGCTTTTTTTATATAAATTATTAATAAAAGTTTATAGTTAATTTGTCAAATTAGGTAAGAGTAAGTAATTCAGTTCGAAGAGAAAAAAATTAACTTTAATTACAAAATACGTGTTTTATAGCATTCTCTACTTTTCTTACCAAATAGTCGAATTTTATAGTAGAGAGAAAAATTTTCAAACAAAATACATAAATTTCCAACAAAATATTGGAAGCTCTAACTAAAATAGGTACATTTTTTGCTAAAAGAAAACGAATTTTTAACAGAATTGTCAAATTTCCAACAATATGTACAATTTTAACAAAATAAAAGATGAATTTTCAACTATATGAATCTGTAAAAAATACTTTTTAAAAAGTAGTATAATTTTAAAACAAAAAAGATGATTTTTAAAGAAAAATTGAATGATTGATATTCCTACCAACAAATATTTTAATATTACATAGAAAGCAGTTGGATTCAAACGAAAAAGACGAATTTTGAATGAAATGCTTCATTTTTTAGTTAAAAAATTAAAATATTTTTAAACAACAAAAAGGAGGTTTGGATGAGATACTTAAATTTTCAACCAAAAATAATGAATTTTCAACCAAACAGATGATTTTCAAACAAAAAGACTAATTTTTTACCAGAAACTAAAAGAGGCGACTTTTTAACCAAAAACGGACAAGTTAAATTTTCATTTAATCAATTTTTAACGAAAAAAAAACTGATTTTATTCAAAATAGTTGATTTTAAATCGAAGAGATTAATCTTCAACAAATAACGTAAAATGTATTAGTTGATATTTCAACTAAAAAATATTTTTAATTACAAGCCGTTGAATATAACCAAAAATGTTCTATTTTTAACACGTAATGTAATTTTTCAAATAAAAAGATCAGTTTTTAATAAAAAATAAAACAAACGACAAGTTTTCAACCAAAGAGAAGAAACTTAACCGATTAATTTTTGATAAAAAATAGTTGAATTAAGAAAAATAGAAGACGTTTTTTCGCTAAAATAGTTGGTTTTTTAATTTGAAAATAGTGTTTTCTTCACTTTTCGCTTTAAAAAATAGAAAACTTTTGAAAACCTGTACTTTGAAACATCCTTCCAGTAAGAAATAAGGTTAAAATATTAAATTATTTCTATTAAAACTATAATAACTGACACTTTGACTCTATTTTACGAATTAAATATAAACTTTTATTAACAATTTGTATAAAAAAATCATTTTTCATATTATAAATTTGAATTTTCGCAGAACTCGGACGTTCAGTTTTTCGTGCATATACTTCTGAACTTCACAAACATAACATTAGTGTTTACAAAAAGAACGTTTCATAGTACATGTTTTCAAACGTTTTATATTTTTTATAGCGAAACCAAAAAAAAAAATATTTAAAAATTAAAAAACCATATGTTTTGGCGAAAAAACGTCTTCTGTTTTTTTTTAATTTAACTGTTTTTTATTTAAGTTGTATCGGTAGATGTTTCTTCTCTTTGGTTGCAAGTGTGTCTGTTCTTTTTCATTAAAAAGTGATCTCTCGTATTTAAAAAATTACATGATTTGTTGAAAAGTCGCCATTCTTGGTTGAATTCAATGGTTTGTAGTTAAAAATACTTTTTAGTTGAAATAGGAACCATCACATTTTACATTGTTTGTTCAAGATTTATCTCTTTGGTTTTAAATCAATTATTTTAATGAAAATCATTGTTTTCGTTAAAAAGTGATTAATTGAAAATTAAACGTGTCCGTTTTTTGTTTAAAAATTCGCCTCTTTTAATTCAAAAATTAACCTTTTGGATGCAAATTCATATATTTTATTGAACATTCGTCTGTTTTGGTTTAAAAATAATCATTATGCTTAACACTTAATCTTTTTGGTTTAAAAATCATTTTTCGGTTGAAAAGGGGGAGGGTCGGTAAGGCCGGTTTTTGGCCTAATTTATTTTTGGACAAAAAAATCTGAAAAAATCATGGTAGTATCTTATAAGTATCCCGAGTCGAT
>NC_046657.1:101782985-101791813 GCF_010883055.1 Belonocnema kinseyi | reverse complement strand
CTTAAACATGTATTCTGAGGTTAGCTCGGGTTTACTATGGTTTTCGGGGTCGCCGAATACAAATCTGACGTCCTTTGACTTTTATCGCGTCAGGTTCAAGGTTATTGGAAGGTCAAATCGAGAGAAAACGGTTTAAAAATAAAAAAAAATACGTTATAGGTTTTTGGAGTCGCTAATTACGAATCTGGCATCCGTTGAACTCTATCGCTTCAGGTTCAAGGTCATTTGAAGGTCAAATCGAGAAAAAACGGTAAAAAATTTTTTAAAAAATATGTTATAGGTTTTTGGGGTCGCTGATTACCTGACGCGATAAAAGTCAGCGGACACCAGATTCGTAATTAGCGACTCCAAAAACCTATAACGTATTTTTTTGGATTTTTTTACCGTTTTCTCTCGATTTGACATTCCAATGACCTTGAACCTAACGCGATAAAAGACAAAGGACGCCAGATTTATATTCGGCGACCCCGAAAACCATAGTAAACCCGAGCTAACCTCAGAATACATGTTTAAGAGTGTCAAATCTCTCGAAAATACAGTTGGTGGGTAGTGGTGTTTCCTATATTTGTAGGGGTGGCTGGGGGGTGGAGGGTTGTCCGTTTAGCGTGCAATCGACTCGGGATACTTATAAGATACTACCATGATTTTTTCAGATTTTTTGGTCCAAAAATAAATTAGGCCAAAAACCGGCCTTACCGACCCTCCCCCTTTAGCTAATTCTTTAAAAATTCGTTCTTCTTTTCTTGAAATTTGATTTTTTTTTTAAATTCAACGGTGTGTTTAAAAATTGACTTTTTTTAAAGAAAATTATTCTTCTTCTTTGCAAATTAATTTATTTTAGTTAAAGATTAATTTCATTGGTTAAAAATTCAACTACATTGTTGAAAATATTTCTTTTTTAGATAAAAGTTACTATTTAAGTTGGAAATTCATCTTTTTGTTTGAAAATTCATTATTTTTTGTTTAAAATGTAAGTTTTTATCCAAATTTACATTTCTTTGGTTAAAAATAGTTTTTTTTAATTCTGAAAATTGTATTATTTCATTTTTTATCACGAATTAATTTTTTAGTTGAGAATCCACTGTAGTTCAGGAAAATTTAACTATTTTATTGCATTTTTTGTTGAAAATTCATTAGTTTGGTTAAAAATTTAAGTATTTTGTTTAAATCTTCTTTTTTTTTGGCTCAAAATAATTTTCTAAACTTCAAAATTAAGCAATTTATTTAAAGTTTGTCATTTTTGTTTAAATTTAACTGTTTATTATTTAATATTAAAATAATTTTTGGTTGGAGCATCAACAATTTAATTTTTCGTTAAAAATGCATCTTGGGTGGGGGGGGGGGGGTAAAGGTTTACTAGTTTGTTAAAAGGTAATTTTCTTGGTTGAATATTCATTACTGTCGTTGAAAAGGCTTTTTTTTATTAAACAAATTTTTTTTTTAAACTTAACTATTTCATTTTGGACTGAAAGTATTTTCTTTTTTGTTAAAAATTCACTTATTCTGTTAAAAATCGAACTATGTTATTGAAAATTCAAAATTTTTATCTGAAAATTTGACTATTCCATTTTTGTTTACAAACTTATTTTTTGCATTGAAAATATAACAATTTTCTTAAAAATTCTTTTTCTTTTAGTAGAAAATTTGCCTTTTTCAGTCAGAACTTCAAATATTTAGCTGGACATCTATGCAGTTTGTTGTAATGTTGTCTTTCCAATAGAAATTTAATCTTCTTGATTGAACACTCATCTTTTCGGTTGGAAATTGAAAAATTTGTTTTTTGGTTAGAAATTTATCTTTATTCGTTGAAAATTCTAATTGGTACAAAAAATCGAGAATATTATAAAAACACGTATGCACTTTGAATTTATTTCAGTTATGTTTGTTAAATTCAGAATTACACAAGAAAAAGAGACCAGTAATTAAAATATTCGATTTTTTCTCTTCAAATTGAATTATTTACACTTTTACTTAATTCTATAAATTAAATATAAACTGTTATTAATAATTTGTATAAAAAAATCAATTTTTTATGCATCACATTTTAATTTGCGCAGAACTCAGACCCGAAAAGATCACGCACTCTGGTGAATGGTAAATTCCCCCATACTCTAAGATATAAATTTCATAACATAAATGATACAATTTAAAATGTTAGTGGCTCAATTTCCTACAATTTGAAATTGTAAATCTTAATAGGTGAAAAATTTTCGTCGAGTTCAAAATTGCTCAATTTTTATTCTTTGAAGGCGATGATTTTCGCTAATTTCTTCAATACATAAAATTACAAATTGGTCATTTTTGAAGAGCTGAATTTGAAAATGGAAATGAACCCGGATACATTGATTCCAGGACGAAGAAGCGAATTCCGGGGTAGGCGCAATGCTCTCGCCCAGGAACTCTCTCCTCATCCCAAGAAGATTCTATTCCGAAGATGAGGACCAACACGACGTCCCAAATGCAAACGACCTGAGTCTGAAAAATCTAGCGAAGCACATAAGCGGCCTGAAGAAGAAGATCAAACGATACGAAGATGAATTCGAGGAAAACTTTGGTTATCGGCCGAGTCACTCGGACAAGATGAGCAACCGCGATATAAAGAAGATGTGCTCGGAATTGAATAAGGTGCGAAAAGAGCATAAGACTTTGAGGGAAGGCCTCATTGGCGTTTTGCTACGTAGCAACGATAACGGCGTTAATGCGCGCAGTCCAACGAATAATAATAATAATAATAACAGTCAGGAGAAGTCGAGAATCACTTCCATGGAGGAGATGGTCAAGGATGTTGAGAGGAAACTTGCCGAGAAGAGAATGAAATACAACAGACCGGACAATATGGAAGAATTGACTTACGAACAACTGATGGATGAAAAAACTGCGGTGCAGAAAGCTTTGCTGCATATTGAGAATGTTTTTGGGAGGCCGGTTTCGAAAGAAGATCGAGCAATCGTCAGATCTTTGTATGACAAATACAGAACGCTCAAGAGGCTCTTGATCCGGGTTGGAGCAGTGAGTTTTCTTTAAATTATTTCAAATTTCAGGTCTCGCACTCACGCAAAGATTGAATGAAACAATTTGTAGATAATATAATGATATTATTCTAAATACAAATTGTACATAAATAATAAGAAATTAAAAATAAATAGTAAATAATCAATAATAATAAATACAGGTATAAAGTTCATATTGCCAAAGATTTCACAAAGATTTTAATAATTTGAAAAATATGACCAGATATTTAAACAAATATTTCAATTGTTTTGCAAAGATTTTTAAAGATTTCACAAAATTTTTTTATGATTTCTCAAACATTTCACAGTTTACCGTTCAAAAGTTTAAGTCCACCTCTTTTTTGATGATTGATTAAGTTCTCTTAATTTTAAATATGTCAAAGCTAAAAAAATTTCTCTTTGAAGGATTAAATGCTATACAAATTCTGTAGAAAATGAGCCCAGGATGAAGCCTATTTGTCTATTTTTCAAGTAGATATTGCAAGAATAGTGTATATTTCAATGTCTTCTTCAATTTTCAATAACTTCCTTAATATATTGTAATGTTCTTGGACTCATTTTGAAGCTATTTTATTACAAAATCATATCAGCTTCTGATTATAAATCGTGAAAATTGCATAATCAAATTGCAAGGATTTGAAGCTGTAACGAAAAAGTTGAAAAAATTGCAATATTCTTTAACCAAAATATTTTTTGTAGAATATATGAAACAGATAATCATGAAGTTTCTATGAAATTTTCTCAAAATATATATTTATTAAATTTTAATTCTGATTTGAGTACAAATAAGATGTTTTAAAATTTTTCCAACTTTTTTGTTACGACTTTTTTATTATTTTGAAAATTTTCTACAGAATTTTTAGAGCATTTAATCCTTTAAAGAGAAAAATTTTTAGTTTCGACATATTTAAAATTAAGAGAACTTAATCATAAAAAAGAGGTGAACTTAAACTTTTCAAAGATAGTGTACTTAAATGATTTCCCAAAGATTTCACAAAGATATCAATGGTTGCTCGAATATTTCACAACTTTCAAATACTTTGCGAAGATTTCGAATGGATTTCTATAAAACAGTGGAATTTTCTAACTGAAAATGTGCAAGAAAATAGTGGAATTATCAATGAAAAAGAAATTTATTTTCTATTAAATAATTGTTTGTTTCAACCAAGAAAAGTAGTTTTCTAGAAGAAAACATGATTTTTCAAAAAAATAAATAAAAATTTAAGTAAAGAGTTGAATTTTTTTACCAAAAATATGAATTTTCGAAAAAATACATACATTTTTAACCAAATATTTGAATTTTCTACCAAAAAGAGACGAATTGTCAACAAATTATTCAGATTTTCAACTAAATATTTTGTAAGTTGGATGTGATGTTAATTCAAATTTTGTTTGAACTAAATAGTTGCATTTTCATGGCGGAGAATCAATTTTCTATTTAAAAAATTAATTTTCTAGAAAATATTTTCATTTTGTAATAAATAGTTGAATTTCATACCAAATTGTGGAATATAAAGCCCGAAAACGAACTTTTTAGAAAACAGTTGAACATTCAGCTCGAGAATATAAACTTTCAACAAAAAAGTTGATCTACAACAAATCAGTTGAATTTTCAACAAAATACTTAAATTTTCATTTAAAACAAAAATTTTAACTAACCAGAAATTAACTTTACAGTAAAATTATGAATTTTCAACCAAAAAATATTAACTTTGAAGAAAGTAATTCAAATTTTAACCCAGGACTCGAATTTTCAATTTAGCTGTACTAATTTTCAACCAAAAATGTAAAAGTTAATTTTTAAACCAAAAAAGATTTTTATGCTAAATAAAAAACAGTTTTCATAAGGGCTTCAATTATTTCATAAAAATTTCGGATAGATTTTAAAAATTGCACAAAGATTTCAGTGGATTCGCAGCAATTTCAATAATTTCACAAATATTTCAGAAATATTTCAAATATGTCGCAAAGATTTTGGATAGATTTAAATGACTTTACAAGGAAATCAATGATTTACAAAGATTTCAATAATTTCCAAAAAATACCAAATCTTCAAAAGTATTTTTAAATGGTTTTAATGATTTCCCAAACATTTAAAATATTGCACAAAGATTTCGAGTATTTCGTAAAGATTTAAACAATTTTACAAATATTATCAAATATTTAAAAAATACTTTTAATATTTTTAATATTTTAGAAATATTAAAATGTCGCAAGGTTTTCAATCTTAATCATGTTGACAAATTTTATCAAATATTTCGCAGATTTCAAAAGATTTTAGAAAGAATTCAATGATTTCTCAAAGATATCAAATATTTCACAAAGATTTCAAATATGTCGCAAAGATTTTGGATGGCTTTAAATGATTTTACAAAGACATCGATGATTGATCAAAGATTTATATAATTTCACAAAATATTACTAAATATTTCAAAAATATTTCCAAAATTTTAAAGATTTCAAGGTTTCTAAAAATTTGAGAAAGATTTTATTGATTTTCCAAATATTTCACAAAGTTTCAATAATTTCACAAATGTTATCAAATGTTTAAAAAAAAATTACAAATATTTCTTACAGATTTAAGAAATATTTTAGAAACATTAGAATGATTTCCCAAAGTTTCAAAAAATGTCGCAAAGTTTTTACCAATACTTCAATGATTTAAAAAATATTTCACAAAGATTTCAAGTATTTTGACAAATTTTATCAAATATTTCGCAGTCTTCACAATGATTTCAGATAGATTTTAAATATATCACAAAGGCATACATGATTTCTCAATGATTTCACAAAGTTTTCCATAATTTTACAAATGTTTAAAAAATATTATAAAGATTTCAATGATTGCCGAAAGATATCAAATATTTCACAAAGATTTCAAATATGTCGCACAGATTTTGGATAGATTTAAATGATTTTACAAACACATGAATGATTTTTCAAAGATTTCTATAATTTCACAAAATATTACTAAATATTTGAAAAATATTTCCAAAATTTCAAAGATTTCAAGGTTGCTAAGGATTTCAAAAAGATTTAATTGATTTCCCAAAGATTTCACAACGATTTCAATAATTTCACAAATATTACCAAATATTTCAAATATATTAAAAATATTTCGTACAGATTTAAAAGCAATTTTAGAAACATTAGAATGATTTCCCAAACGTTATAAAATTTCGCAAAGATTTCGCCAAAACTTGAATATATCTCAAAATATTTCAGAAAGATTTCGGATAGATTTAAAAGATTTTACATAGGCATAAATGATTTCCCAACGATTTCACACAAATTTCAATAATTTCACAAATGTTTCAAAAATATTTCAAATATTTCCAAATATTTCACAAAGGTTTTAAATATTTCGCAAAGATTTAAACAATTTCAAAAATATTTTAATAATATTTTTAATATTTTAGTAAAACATTTTAATGATTTTCCAAGGATTTAGGAAAGATTTACAATATTTCGCAAAGATTTCGGATAGTTTTAAAAGATTTCACAAAGACTTCAATGAATTCGCAAAGATATCAATAATTTCAAAAATATACTAAATACTTCAAAAATATTTTTAAAGGGTTTTAATGATTTTTCAAACATTTAAAAGATTTCGCAAATGTTTCAAAAATATTTCAAAGTTTTCCAAAAACTTCACAAGCATTTAAATGATTTCCTAAAGATTTCAAATATTTTACGAAGATTTAAAGAATTTCAAAAATATTCTCCAATATTTCAAAAAATATTTTTAATATTTTACTAACCTTTCAATGATTTTCCAAAGAAAGATGAATTTTTTAAATATAATTCTTTCCTTTTAAAAAAAATTGGTCTTCTGTGAAAAACGTGCCTGAAACTGTTTATGATTTGAAAATCTTGTCCCAACTATAACGTATAAAATTTAATTGTTTTTATTAAAAAAAAAAACAATTTTCTGTAGAAAACATTAAACAACCTGAAACTGTTAAAAATGTTAAGACTTGTTCAACCTAAGGATTTTTATTTTAAAATACCAATTTTTTCGTGTGATTCTAACCTAAACTAAAATTGTTCAAATTTTTCAGTCACCAGACAATTGGTTATAAATACATTATAAAGTAACCTACAATTTTTACAATTTTGAAAATTTCTTAGGGTTTCAGACACCCACAATGCACTTTAAGGGTTAAATAACTCATTTCCAGTGAAATATACTAACACAACCTCAAATGTTAAAAAATGTAATAGAACATGTATAATATTTGCAATAATTTATTAGATAATTTGTAGATATAATTTTAAAATTTCAAATTTAAGGTACATGTAAAACAACTTTAAGAAATGAATAGCCAATCAGGTTTTCAAGAACAGTGATTGCGAAATTTCGGAGATTTATCGATCAACCACTTTTCTAGATGAGACTAGAATTCCGTTTACATTACCATAATTCAATTTAAACTTCTATATTTATATTTAAATAGTTAGAATATCATTTGAAATTAATGTTTGAATTTAGAATCAGAAATTCGATTTAAACACATTGAGAAGTAAAAAATAGAAAATTGAAAGCGTTCAAAATGAAGGAAGCTTTGAATTAAAGTAATAAGGAGTAAATCAATTTTAACTTAAACAATATTTTACTGTAAAAGGCTCAATAAAAAGGGATGGTTGACAAGAAAAAATGCATGTCCCACTATTTTTCAAAATGTATGCCACGGTTCACACAATTTTTGACCTCTGTCGTAAGTTTGGCCACTGAAATTTATTTTTCACTTCAAGTTCGCGAATATTGATTGATTGTTTATTTGATTTTATAGAGTAAGAATAAGGACAGCATGTCGGAATTGGCGACAATTCTAGAACACGAAGCTATGGATTTCACATCTTCTTCTTTGCCTGGAAATCCGTGCGATGGAGAAAGAAGAGCTAGTGAACCGGACATGTCTCATCGAGGAATTTTAGATTGCATCGAGAATATAGATCAGCTGCCAACTGACAGCGACAGTCAACACAGCAGCAGCGAAGGCAGTCGGGGTGTTGGAGAAAGTCTTCACGCTTTGCCACAGTCAGTATTTTTTTCATCAACTTGTATTTTTATAGAATCTATTATTTTTAATTACTTTGTTTAACCACATTTTTTTCGATTCAATTCTGCAATTCAATAATAGGAAAATAATTTATTTGTTATATATATATTTTTTTTAAGGACTCAAAAAACTTATTTCCCTTTTGCTGTTCCACTTTTCAAAGACGAAACAAAATTGCTATGACTTCAATTTGAAATTGAAAAGACTTTCAACTTTGTAATAAATATTTTTTTAATATGGTATGGATTAATTTTTAAATATTCAGTTTAAGATCATTTTAAATTTAAAATGATTCAGTTAAAACAATGTTTATTGTAAGATGTTATGAAAGAATTTGAAATTTTATAATGATAAACATTATTATTATTTTTATTACACCATTAAGCCATTTCCCATTCGGGGTAGGCGTAACTCACTCGGTAGGGGAAAGGAGTACTGTGTGGAAGGGATAGAGATTTTTCAGATTGATCCAGAATTCTCGTGCTATTTAAGTAAATAACACGTTCGTTCCGCAACACTGCTCCGACCCAGGTTGCTGATCAATCTCTCTAGCAATCACCCCAAGCGAAGAACCTCACGAAGTCGTTATGTGAGGTTCCCCACTTGGGTCCATTAGTGTCCAAGGTCTTTTGTTTCAGGCGTCATTCACTCCACTGACACTCTTTTTATTAACTATTTGCCGCCATACTTTCCTGTCCTGGCATACTTCTCTAGCTTCTTTAATGTTCATGCATTTTTTCATGCAGGCTCTCGT
>NC_046657.1:101779812-101782885 GCF_010883055.1 Belonocnema kinseyi | reverse complement strand
ATATTAAAAAAAAGTTCTTTTTCACAAAAAAACCTGATTTTCAATCTTAGTGATGAATTTTCAACTAAAATGGTGGATCTTTAACTGGAATAGATGTTTTCAAGCAAAGTAGTTAATTAAAAAAAAGAGTTTAGCTTTCAAACAAGTAGTTTTATTTTCAAACAAAAAGATAACTTTTCAAATAAAATGATGAATATTTAACTGGGACACTTTAATTTTCAACCAAAAAGGAGAATTTTCAAAAAATAAGAATAATTTTCAAACAAGATGATTAATTTTTTAACAAGAATATTTAATTTTTTCCAAAAAAAGAGGAATTTTCAACAAAATTTTGGATACCAATGTCACGAATTTTCAAATAAGTTGATTAATCTTCAATTGAAATAGATATTTTTAAGGAAAATTATGAATTTTCAATAGAAGAGTTTAAAATTCGATTAAGTAGTTTTATTTTAACTTAAAATAATCTGCCCACTTGGCGGACACATTCTCATCGAGCGCTACACGCGCGGCTCGCTTCGCTCGTAAGTTTGAGCGCGCCTAGGGCGCGCGACGGTTCAATCTCGCGCGTCACGCTTAAATATTTATTCTTTGCATTTAGAATGCTTGAAAAAAAACTTTATCAAAAAGATCTCTTTTAGATGGCAGTATTTATATGCGTCTTCATATTCTGAATTGTCTACTTAATTAACTATTGTCAAAGATTAAGTTTCTCAAAGCTCTGTAAGTTTTGACGTACACATTCTCATCGTGACACTCGCACTGCGCGCTCGATTTCCGACAGACATTTGTAAACAGGTTTTGTTGAATTTTCTTCTCGTAACTTTCGTTGTTTTTCCACACATTTTTTTTTATTTCATTTTTTTTTCAACGTTATTTTTCACGAATAAAACAAAAAGTACGCGTCCTATCAAGAAGTGATTCTTAACGAAATTGTAGATCTTTTTTGGAATAACAATTTTTGTTAATTCGTCTTTTTTCGTATCCTACATAGTTTGTCTACAAATGGAATTTGTTATTTTTCATTATTTTTTTGTGCAAAAAATAATTTCCCAAAAAATAGTTTTTTTCAAATAAAGTGATGGGATATTCAAAATTTTTTTTAAATAGTGCAAGTTTCAACTGAAATAGTAACATTTTCAATACAAGAAATTCATTTCCAACCAAAGAAGGAACAAATTTTCAACAAAATAGCTCATTCTTTAACTAAACAGTTGAATTTTCAATTAAAATTATGAATCTTCTACAAAAAAAATAGTTTGAAGAGATTAATTGATATTTCTACCAAAAAAGATTTTTTTAAGCAGTTCAATTCAACCAAAAAAGGCGAATTTTTAACAAAAGTTGACTTTGTAACCAAAGTTAAATTTTCAACTAAGGAAGATATTTCAGCCAAAACAGTTATTAAAAAAAACGAATTTTCAAAAAAATAGTTAAATACAATAATATGAAGGTAATTTTACAAATGAAGAATTATTCTTACCCAATCTTAGATTGCAAATTTAAAAAAAAAAAATCATGCATCCATGTTTTGCAGATAGAATAATTTGTAATAAAAAATTATACCCTGTTAAAAAAAAGATGTTTTTTTAAATGATCTTTTTTGATTTCATCGACAAATAGAAATAGCGTTTAATGACAACAGTAGAAAATGAATTCCCTTTTAAAAATTGACCTTATTGGCCACGCATTCAACTATTCTGTTCATATTTTGTCTTTTTTATTAAATTTAACTTTGAGAAAATTCGCTTTATTCTCGAAAATGTAACTATTCCATTTTTGGTTGATAAATTATATATTTTTTTAATTCAACTACTTTGTTAAAAAAATTAACTATTTAGTTAAGAATTAAGCTACTTATTTGAAAAATTATCTACTTGGTAGAAAATTACTTTTATTATTGAAAATTGATAGTGTCGGGTGGAAAAATGGACTTTTTCAGTAGATAATTATTCTTCTCTTCCAAAAATTGTCCTTATTTCGCGGTGAATTCAACTATTCCGTTAATATTTTTTCTTTTTTTAATTAAATTTAACTTTTAGAAAATTCGCTTTTTTGCAAAAAATGTAACTATTCCACTTTTGGCTCAAAAATTATTTTATTATTTTGTTACTTTTATTATTTGACTATTTTGGTAAAAAAATTCAACTATTTAGTTAAGAATTAAGCTATTAATTAAAAATATTATCTACTTAATAGAAAATACATTTTTTTAAATTCATTTCCGGCTGGAAAATTTAACTGTATTGTGGTAAATTCATCTATTTTATTGAAAATTCGACTTTTTGAATAGAAAATTAATTCCCCTTTTTAAAAATTTATCTTTTTCAATTAAATTTGACTGAGAAAATTCTTTTTTTTATTAAAACTGTAACTATTCCACTATTGGTTGAATTTTTTTTTTTAATCGAATATTTTCGTAAAAAATCCAACTATTTAGTTAAAAATTCAGCTATTTACTTGAAAAATGATCTACTTGGTAGAAAATTATATATATTTTTTTTGGTTGAAAATTCAGTGTCGGTTTCGAAATTCAACAAAAAAAGAATATGAATCTTCTTTTTTTTTAAATCACCATTAAGGTTCATTCATCTATTTTGTAAAAAATTCGTATTTTTTTGTTGGAAATTAATATTTCCAAAATAAAATAATAAAAAATCAATCTTTTGTCAAAAACTTATCCTGTTTAGCTTAAAATTCATCTAGTTTGTGAAAACCTGTTTTTTTAGGATTCAGGAGGTTTCTAAACGCGAATATTTAATTGAATCCGCAATAGTCACCATAATACTTTCAAAGTTTTGAGGTTGAATCGTTTTAAGCAGAAAACGTTTATAACTAAACTAAACTAACAATTAATTAAATTGTTCATTTGAAAATTTATCAATTTGAGACTCAAAACATTCAAATTTGAAAAACCTCCAATTTAAATTCCTCAGAATTATATAATATGAGTTTTTGATATTTTAATTATTGATAAGGTTGTTATGGCAGAGTCTATCGAAGACCTACAAAGAATGTTGAATAAACTAGATGCAAGCATGAAGAGCGTGGGCCTCAAAATTAACGCAAATAA
>NC_046657.1:101777604-101779712 GCF_010883055.1 Belonocnema kinseyi | reverse complement strand
AAGGTGGAAATAACACCGTCTTGGCATGCAAAAATGAAACCCTCTGTACCAAACTTCAATCCGGGCGATTTAAGGAAAGCAAACGTTAGCTCACAAGACATTAACTGATCCTTCACATTTATGTGGAAGATACCGTGCATCCTCTTATCGAGGAGCTGTTCGCGAACGTTTTTCTCTTGTGCTTTCTTAATCCGGGCTTTCAGGAGTGAGTACTCGAGATAGATAAGATTTGATGCATTTTGCTCACCCCTAATACGGAAGTCAAGTTTGAGTGTTTCAGCAGCCTCCTCCGCTGCTTTGTACAGAAACGCTTCTTTGCCCACTTCTTCGTGATTCCTGACCATTTTAAGAAGAGGGTCTCTTCCATTTGCAACTCTATGTGCTGTACCCAGAATAATCCTGTTGTGAAGACATTCAAAACTCAATATTCCGCGACCACCTTGACGGCGTGAGATGTACAGTCGCGGAACGGAAGACTTAAGATGCATGCTTTTGTTCATGTTCATAACCTTTCTTGTCCTGATATCAAGGAATCTTAGCTCATTCTTCGTCAATGGAACCACTCCAAATGAAAAGAGTACTACCGGGGCGGCAAGCAAGTTCGTTGCAGATACTTTGTTCCTCGCCGACAGTTTGGAAGACTAAATTTGCCGGATGAGACGTTTGCATCTGCTTCGGAGAGCATTCTTTATAGATGTAACATCTTGAATGCGGCTCTGTGGCACGCTCAGGTCTCTCCAGCGCAAGGGTGTCCTATAGCGCTTATATCAACGAGCTAAGGATCTTCAGGGATGCCATTAAGTTTTCCTCGCTTCAAATAACCTTGGCGCATTTGTCTAACCCAAATTCCATTCCATGTAATCCATGTAAAATACATGAGTGACCTTGTACTTTCGATCTGCAGGTTTGGCGCACAAGTCCCAATCGGAATGGCGAAGTGCTAGACATAGTGGCCATAATGTAAGGCAAAAGAGGAGTGGAATAATGGTGTCGCCCTGAAAGACACCTCTCTGAAAGGTGACCTTGTTAGTTGTTACACGATTTTTTTCAGATGAGATAGTAAATCTCGTTATCCAAAGCAGCATCAATCTCTCTATGCACCTAACGATTTGCGGATGAACTTTAAAGCTTTCCAAAAGACAGATGATAAGTTTATGGGAGGTCGAATCGAAAGCTTTCCGATAATCAATCCAGGCCATCGATAGGTCACGCTGGTAGAATTCTGCATCTTTTCAGACACATCTATCGATGATCAGGTTCTTCCGACATCCCGCTACGCCTTTCTTTGAGCCTCGTTGTTAATACATTTCTTGCCACACAGGTTAAATTGCCCGAACAATCCTATCATATAGGATAGCTGTGAATGTCTTATACAGTGTGTTCAGACGAGTGATTAGCCTGTAATTCTTCGGGTCAGCTAAGTTGCCTATTTGCGGCAGGAGTATTGTGCGCCCTTCCACCAACCACTCCGGAATCGGCTCTTCCGACTTTAAATATGAGGTGAAAATACGGGCCATATGCTGATGGGTTGATGGAAACTTCTTCCTCTTAATACTTTTTTCACCTCCTCGTTAGTGATGGGTGGGCATTCTTGATCGGGTGTTTTGAGGGCATCGCACAGCATCGCGTACCGTAAAACAAAACCAACGGCTGATGATAAGTCCAAAAGACGAATGCATCAACTTGCCATAAAGATAGGCTGGGCAAGACAGTACGCGTCCCGCATTCAATGTGTGATTGACTGCATCACATCTGGCAGGAATTTTACCGCCAAGTTTCGAAAATTCGCGCGCGAACTCCGGACTCGTTATCACACACTTAACAAGTCAAAGCTGCTGACCATCAGGCAGCATATTGTTGAGAGAATACATATACTATCTGACACTAAGAGAAGTCTAGAGCGGAGGGAGAGGTGGGTCAGAGAAAATCAACAGTTTTTCTCTGACCCATCTCGACTCTTCCAAGACCTTTCAGTTACTGTCGAACACCCACCCAAACCAGAGGACGTCGAAGTATTTTGGAGAGAAGTCTACGAAGTTCAGAATAGACTGGACGAAGACTCAGAAAATATAAATAGCTTCAAGGAGTTATGTGTTGCCCTCATAACA
>NC_046657.1:101775879-101777504 GCF_010883055.1 Belonocnema kinseyi | reverse complement strand
ATAGGCAACTTAGCTGACCCGAAGAACTACAGGCCAATAACTTGTCTGAACACGCTTTATAAGATATTCACAGCTATCTTAAATGATAGGATTGTTCGGGCATTTGAACCTGTGTGGCAAGAAATATATGAACAACGAGGCTCAAAGAAAGGCGTAGCCGGATGTCGGGAGAACCTGCTCATCGATAGATGTGTCTGCATCAAATCTTATCTATCTCGAGTACTCACTCCTAAAATCCCGGATTAAGAAAGCACAAGAGAAAAACTTTTGTGAACAGCTCCTCGATAAGAGGATGCACGGTATCTTCCACATAAATGTGAAGGATCAGTCAATGTCTTGTGAGCTAACGTTTGCTTTCCTTAAATCGCCCGGATTGAAGTCTGGTACAGAGGGTTTCATTTTTGCATGCCAAGACGGTGTCATTTCCACCTTAACATACCGTTGCACACCCCGAGCATTTAGCTCACATACTATCTAGTTGTCCAACTCACGCGGGAACGACCTACATTCAAAGGCACAATGCGGCACTAAGAGTGCTTTATTGCCATCTCTGTCACTCTTACGGCATTTACCTTAATATCGCTCCTCTAAATGCTCCTAGGGAAATCGAGTCAATTGTCGAGAATGGGAAGTGCCGCATATACTGGAATTTTATATCCTCGACAATTGTTTCTGTTGCTCACTCGAGGCCTGACGTGGTTCTTCTTGACTTCGAGAAGCGAACCATGTTCGTTATCGAATTTTCGGCACCAGCTGACAAAAACATCATAGTCAAGGAGAATGAAAAGAAAGAGAGGTATCGAGACCTTATGAGGGAGTTGCAATGATTGTACCCGGAATATTCTGTTAAACTGATCGTCCTTATCATCAGCGCTCTTGGAGGTGCCAAGCTTTCACTTGCTGGTGGCCTAAAAGGCATCCCTGCGTGTCAACAATATGCTAGAACACTTGCGGGAAAAATGCAGAAGGCGGTTGTCCCTGGGTCACTCCGTGTTCTTAGGGTGCACGAGGCTTTTGCTGGATCGTCGTATTGATTCCTTTACAGACTGTAACCACCTATCTCACGCTTGTGAGACGTGGTTGTGGCTGAAATTTTACCGCGATTTCGCTGGAAGCGGGTGCAATTTTTCAGATTAGCACCCGCTCCCGGCGAAATCCTGCGGTTGTCCTTATCACAAATTTTTAATCATATATATAATAAATATAATAATAATGTAATATATTCATTATTCTTATCTCTCTTGATAATATTTATTGAAAATATTCCATTTATTGTTGAAAACTGATATTTTTTATTTCAGAATTCAATTATTTGCTGGAAAATGGTTCGTTTTATTTTTAAACTATCCGGTTGAGAGTTCTTGTATTTTGTTGAAAAATCGTATGTTTTGTTTGTAATTCAACTATTTGCTTAATAATTCATCTATCCTTTAGAAATGGAATTTGAAGCAGTTTAATTTGTTTATAATATAGTATCACATTAATTTTACGTGATTAACTTTATTTGAATTATTATTCAAATTCATGGAAGTTATACATATATTCCGATTCGATTGTTTTGAAAATGCAAAATATGCGGAAAAAGTTGAGATACCTAGAAAAAAACATGGAATTGTCAGAAATCC
>NC_046657.1:101768800-101775852 GCF_010883055.1 Belonocnema kinseyi | reverse complement strand
CCCCCCCCCCCCAGAATTTTAGTAGGCACCCCGATGATAAATATTGATTTTTATTCCTGTACGATTGTTCTCTAAGATTTAAATTTTCAGAAGTTTTGGTTCAACATTCGGAACTTTGTTTTCAGACAAGAGCTTCTGGTGCAACAGCGAGTAACGCGAGAAGAAAAGAAACGTCTCCGGCGGGCACTGAAGGAACTCGAGGCTCAATTTGAAGCCCGTGCCGGTCGTCGAATGCAAAAAGAAGATCGAGGTCCCCAGGTTCTGATGATTTACGAGTCTTATAAACAAACAAAAGCCAAATTAAGGTTGATCGATGCTCTTGTGGCCAAGAACGCCTGACGGAGTCCCTAATTCTAGCAAATTTGAATCTAAATTTGCTAGTATACCACAAACTAAGGAGATGCATCAAGGGAGATTTTGTCAAGTTTTACGATCCGCGGAGTATTAAAAGCTAGTTGCCGAAGCTAATGTTACATTTTGTAGTAATTAAAGAAAATTTTACGTAGCGACTTTTGCAAGGTTCACTTCGAATTCCGATTTTAACTTGGTTTATCAAATTAGTGTTACTAGAGTTAAATCAGATTATGAAGAAGAAGAAGAACATTTTTTCGATCAGACGTATCGTCTTAATTAAAAGTCTTGACGCGTTTTCCTCGTAAGGTTAAGTTTGGAGCAAGATCTCATAAAATTGTTACTAACTTTCATACCATTTTTTTTTAAAAAGTTCATAAATGTTCAATGTATTTTTTGTATAACTGAGTCGGCATAAGGAGGTAACAGTTTTCGATAAAACTCGCAGGGTGGCCACTAGGATTGCTTGAAATTGAACAAATGAGTATTTAAACACTAAAAATTGTATAATTTGTATACACAGCTTGAATTAAAGTTAAATAATTTTAAACTAATGACCAAGAAATTTAACAACTTTAATTCCATACTTTATAAATTGAACTGTTTGGGTCTAGGTTTGTTTGATTTCGACATTTTTTAAATTAAATCAGTTAACATTAAAACATTTGTTAGATTGGAAAATTAAAAAATGTGCAATTTTGAAATTAAAGCCTCCCAATAATTATAGATTCAAAATCGAATAGATTACGATTTAAATTTCGGAAAAAGACAATTGGAATTTTACATTTATTTTTTGATACTCATTCCGTCTGAAATGGAATAATTTCAGATTGAACATTTACAAATGAGACAATTTCACTCGCTCAATCTTTTAAATTAAAAAATTAAAAATTTAATATATGAATAATAATCTGTGCTTCTTTTTTGAATTTATCAAATATCGATTTTGAACATAATATTTTTGGATAAAGTCAATTTGCAAATTGTCAACTTTTTCTTTGTTTCAAAGATTGGAAGTAAAAGCTGTTCAATTTCGATGTGTTCTACTTGATAATTCTACAATTTTTATAGCTTCGAAATGAATTAAATTCATGTGGTCATAAATTTTTGAACTCTTGTAAATCCTTTCCATTGTCTTGAATTCTCTTAATTTTTTTAAATTCTTTGTATTTTCTCGATTGCTTTCGAATTTTGTAAATTATCTTGATTTCTTTAGATCCTTTTAATGCCTTAATTACTGTACTTTTTTTGAATTTTTAAAGTTCTTTCAATTCCTTTTAATTTTTGGAACGATTTTATTCTTTATATTGTCTTGAAGTCTTTCCAATCTTTTTAATTCTTGTAAGTTCTTTATATTCCATGTTTTCTTTTGAGTTTTGTTACTGCTTATAATTTTTTGAGTTCTCATAAACAGTTTGCATTCTTCATTTTTGTTTTAATTATGTAGAATTCTTTTAATTATCTTATTTTTTATATTTTTTGAGCGCCTTTATTCCTCCTATTTCCTTGAAATCTTTTGAATCCCTTTATTTCTTTTAAATTTCCATGAAATAATTACATGAATTACCTTTTATTAAAAAATTTGTTTTAAATAGTTTTAATTCCCACAACCTTTTTTGTTCTCTTAAATTATTTGAATTCTTTTGAATTCTTTACAGTTTTTTATATATGAACTCTCTCGAATTCCGTTATTTCTTTTTAATTCTTTCAAATTCTTTTAAATCTTTTGATTTGTTTTTTTTTCTTAGAATGCCTTGAGTTATTTTAAATTCTATGTATTTTCTTGATTTTTTAAAATTTCTTTGAATTCCATGAATTCCCTACAATTTTTTTTATGCCTTGAATTGACTTCTCACAGATCGAATCCTTTGGATTTTTGAAATGCCTGGAATCTTTGAAATTCTGTACAATTATTTGTATCTTAATTCTTTAAAATTACTCTAAATCTCTTGAATTCTTTTTAATTAGTTTAATTTTCTTGATTTTTTTTAGTCCGTTTGATTTTTTTTCTTTTCCTTATATTCCAGGATTTATCTTGAATTCTTTTGAATTCTCGTGAATTGTTTGAGTAATTTTAAATGGTTTGAATGCCTTGACTTTTTTCATTCTTTCGGTTCGTTGAGTTCCTTTTATTTCTTTATATTTTCTTAAATTCTTCAAATTTTTTTTAAATTCTTTTGGATCTTTTTAAATTCTCTTTATTATTATTATTTTTTTTAATTCATAGATTATTTTTAATTCTTTGTATTTAACTCTTTCGGACCCCTTTAATTTTTTAAAATTCGGAATTAATTTTCTTTTTTAAAATTCTTTAAAATTCATTGTATATTCTTGAATTATTTTGATTTTTTTGAGTTCTCTTAAATAGTTTGAATTCGTTGAGTTCATTGAATGCTTTTAATTCTTTGAGTTTTCTTTGAATTTACATAAATTACCTTGAGTTTCATTGAAAATCTTTTCATTTCTTCAAAATTCTATTTAATTTCAGTTTAAAAAAATTTTTTAAATAAAGAATTAACGGAATTCCAAAGAGTTAAAAATAGAAAGAATTAAAAAGAATCCGAAAGAATTAAAAAAAATCAAAAGAATCCAACACTTTAAAGAATTTGAGAGAACTCAAAGAATTAAGAGAATTAAAAAAAAATCAAGGTATGCGAATTAATCAAAAGAATGCAAGTAATTAAATGCATTAAAACGTTTCCCGAGAATTCAAAAGAGTTAAATATAAATCCTAGCATTTAAATAATTTTTAAAAATTGAAGAAAATTCAAATAATTAAAAAGAATTCAAGAGATTTAAAATAATTAAAAAGAATTCGGATAATTCGTTGATTTCATTGATTTATTTTAATTCTTTGAGTTTCCTTAAATTCGCTTGATTTCTTTGAATTCCTTTGGATTATTTTGATTTCTTTGCATTTTTTTTAGTTTACTTAAATTATCTCGAGTCTTCTTAAAAATCTTTTGCTTTTATTTAAATTCTATTTACAGATCAGTGTTTAAAAGTATTTTAAATTCATTTTAATTTTTATCACTTTTTTACCTTTGAATTCTTTCTATTCTTTTAGTTTTTTCCATTCTTTAAAATTTTTGAATTTAGGTCTACTTAAAAATTGTGAACCCTTCTCTTTCAAGATCAGTTCTGAACATTCTGAAATTTAGAATGATTGATATTAAAATCGTTCGAATCGAATTGCACGTTGTTTATAATTTAATGCTTGAATTTGAAAATTTAGGTGATCGGGTGTTTTTATATGATTTTTGAGTGGCTACCCTGAAGCCGATAAATTTCGACTTTGAATTGGGGAAAAGAGAAGAGAGAGGATGTGTGCAGTTTCTTACTCGTGCGAAAAAACTTCCCGATCCCTCCGAACAGAGAATTTCGAAGGGATTTTTTCACAGACATTACTTGTGCGGCAAGTACCTCTTAAGAGATATCACACGTTGTAATATTAATCAGAATATTATTAATTGTTAGGATCTTGATTATTGTAACATTAAATGAATATTAAGAACTCGTTGAATTCTTCGTTAGTGCAGAGTCTCTACTCTCTATTGGGAAGCATCGAGAGATTGAAAAGTTCGAGTGCTTCCAATAGGACGCTTTTTTCTTATCTTTCATATTCCAGTAGAGACTCTCTAATATTGTATATAATTTTGTAAATCGTTTCGCGATTTTCGCCCTTTTTACGGTGCTACCTGAGCTCTTGGGATACAATATATTAGGATTGGTTCTTTAATTTTGACTTGAAATTCGATTTTTTTTAAAATAAATTCTACAATCGACAGAAGCGTGATAAAACTCGGCAATCGCACTGCATTTCGACGAACAAATTCTGAAAAAGAAACTGAAAGGGATAAGATTTATTTGTTTGCTATGATAAAGCGATGATGAACGGGGAAAAAAAATGAAATCAACAATTTTGTAGACCAAAGCATTTTTTAGTCTGTGATAGAGAGTGAGGGGGAGTTGTGAGAAGAAATGTGTGAGAAAGGATTGTTTCTTGAAAATGTGAAGTCTCACTGTCGAAGCAAAAGCAATCGCAGAGAAAATCGAATATCCTGATTTCAAAATTATTAATAAAGGGGATAATTCACGTCCTCTTTTTAGTTTTGAGAACAGGGAAGTCGAGAAGAGATATTATAATTTTGATATATTCGAAGTCACGAAATTGTTCTCATTCATCGGCGAGGTGAAAACGCGATCCTCATGTAGAGTCGAGAATGCAAGTGAGAATGCGTGAGAGAAAATAATATTGTCCTAGCTTTAAGATATTTTATATTGACGTGTTTGCTTAAGGTACTTTTTTTAAATCGGTACGAAACAGAGCGACTTACAAAATATTTCAAGAAATAGAACATACATATAAAGTTCACGCTGTCAGATCAATAAAAACTTTTGTGTATTATATTAAATAATTATAATGAAACGACCGTCAGTGTTCGAGGAACGGCAATATTTAATGAGGTCGAGTTCCTTGTCCGCGGAGTCGAAATGTATTTTTAATACAAAAAAAATGAAGAAAATTGGCTCTAGATTGGAGAAATATGTGGTGCAATTTCTAATGAATAAAATTGGCTGAGATTGTCGAGAAGACTGAAAAGTACCTTTTATGTAGATTAATTATCTACAGATAAAAGCCCAATCGAAATTTATTTATTCTCATCGATTATTTATTCCTCATCTTCACGATTTATTTGTCCCATGTATCGATTTTTATTTTTTCTTATCGCGGGCTTTCAATGAAAACTGAATAATCGTGGACGAGGGGCTTGATTGAAACACGAAATACATCGGAAATATTGTAAATCTGCTACAATTTGTATAACTACATATCTAGGAGTAGTCTCTGAGATTAGCGATCACTTCGATCGAGAATAAGTGATGGTACTTGGATAATTGATAGAGCTAGATTAAGAAATAGGATTAAATAATGATAAATAATAATAATAATATAGATTACAATAGCGCTCCTGTCCATTATTGAGTGTTAACGAGCAGATATAGTATATAAAAAATATATATGTATATGCAAGCGAAGGCGACGGATGCATCAAATGAAGAGATATATAAGAAATAATCTTACGAAAGAGAATCTCTAATTCTTCGACGTTTATACGTATGTTAATATGTATGATAAAATATATAGTATGAAGTCATGACGACATTAAAATACACGTACACACTGTATGAGGTAGTAAGCCGGATTAATAAAAATCGAGACTATCAAATTCTGTTGTTGGTTTTTTTTTTAGATTACCTTTTACTTATTTAAGGTCCCTAAAGTACCCTGTTTTCAAGGGTTTGTGCCCAAGTTGCCGTATTCGCAGCCCATAATGGAATTTAAAAAAATGCATAGTACGATAACTATTATTAACTTTTTTTCTAAAAGCACTTTTTAAACTAAAGCGATCACATTAGTCACTTTTCGGTCAATAAATTAATTCGGTGTATCACTATTAAATTCAGGTTTTCAGGTTCCTATTATGGAATTCTTTTTAATTGATTTCAATAATTTGAAGGGATTTTTAAATCTTGCTTGACACACTGGGGTACAACAAACCCCAGCATATTTCCAAGTTAATTTTGTGTACTCCAACTCGATAGAATTGTGACACGCCCTTCCCTTTTTAGCGCGCCAAAGTTTGAAGTTTCAAATCCTCTCAATGGACTCGGATAAGTACACCAACGATGATTGTTTTCCTTTTATTGTTCCGCTGTTTTAAGAGGTTAGAATCTCAAATTCCTGAGACTAAATGTACGGTACTAAATCTCTAAATCCTTAAAATCGCAAATTTTATTAATGAAAGGATACTATTAAAATAAATAAACCAAATTTCAAACTGAATTTAAACTACTTTACATGTTATTAAACCAAATATAAAATGTACATACATCAAATCCTTTTCAAGAATTCAATTAAGTTCAATTCTGATTTTAAAACGAAGCGAATCAGAGACTAACCGGTCGCGACCGTGGCAAGGATCTGTCGGATTTTTCTGAATGAGTGCTTTTTGTAAATGGGTCTGACACAGCAACCCATAATCCCCTACTCTCTGTACATTTTCTTACATTTTATTTGCCTTACAAGGAAAGCATTCATGATGGTCGCGACGGCGGTTGCGGCACATTAAACAGATAAGAAAAACCATTTTTAAGCACGTACAGGAATTCAACAGTTATAATTACGACAAGTACACTTCGGCCGACAAAGCGCCTCCAATAATGTTATTTTGACTCAACAATTCACAACTTAAATGTCTTTACGTAATTGACATTTAAGAGTTACAGCAACATCCCTTGAAATAAAAATCTAAACTAATTTAAATTTCTGTATATATTCTGTCATATCCTGTTAATATTTCTTGCTAAAATATAAGCGATTCTATATACAAAATATTATGTACCGAAAATTCCATACCATTAAGGGCATGTGACACAGCTAAATACCTATATTACCGACCTCACTTTTTCCGTTCACTGAATGTATTTTTGAACCTAAGAACTTTTTTTGTAAATAAAATATCGAGCTGAAACTTTAGAAGATTTATTAGGGTACAATAAAGAACGTTTAGGTACTGCATTTCGGTAGGAACTTAACTGAAAATTATTTCATCTTTTTTCTGAACCTCAACATTTTGTGAACGTTCGAACTTTTTTTATACATAAAATATCGGTCTCAAACTTTGAGAAATGCAAGA
>NC_046657.1:101765464-101768700 GCF_010883055.1 Belonocnema kinseyi | reverse complement strand
TGTACACGAAAATACGAACTCTCTAGAGCCTCGTCTAGTGGCCGCCAGGTTTCGTATTTTCGTGTACAACGTAACCGGCTGATGCCGTTGGAATTGATTGTTGAAATATATTTTTTTACATCTTTTATTATTAAGCTTTGTACTTACACGTAGTTTCCTTTCGGCTGTTGCATTTCTTAAAGTTTGAGACCGATATTTTATACATATAAAAAAAGTTCGAACGTTCAAAAAATGTTGAGGTTCAAAAAAAAGATGAAATAATTTTCAGTGAAGTTCCTACCAAATTGCAGTACCTAAACGTACTTTATTGTACCCTAATAAATCTTCCAAATTTTCAGCTCGATATTTTATTTACAAAAAAAGTTCTTAGGTTCAAAAAAACATTCAGTGAACCGAAAAAGTGAGGTCGGTAATATAGCTATTTAGCTGTGTCACATGCCCTTAAGGGCATGTGATACTTACAGTTTCCCTGGCTTTTTGCCACAAAAAAGAAAATTTTTAAATCTGAATTCGGAGATGCTATAAAATATCATAATGGACGACCCCGGACTCTTTTTTGAGGGATAATAACAAAAAAAATTATTGTGCTAAATAAAAATTTTATGCATATGCATTATTTTGAGGTTACGTCGTGTTTCATCTCTGCCTTTCCCATAATCTGAAAATTATTTATGAAATAAACTTTTTTGATTGCCTGCAAACAAGGTTAGTTCCGGGAAATTAGTTACTATGTTTATTTGTAAGTCCAAAGTTTTCGGCCAAAAATATTGTGCAGTTTGGAAGTAACGCTCGGGTGAATTGTCAAACACATAACCTCGAAATATACACGCACGTTGTTAGCAATATCAAACATTTTATGATAAAAAAACACAAAAAAGTGCGTGGAGACGTCCGTTAGCATGTTCGTTAGCATATTTCTTATTCTAGGAAAAAAACCGAGGGAAGCTCACACTGAAAAAATCGATACTATTTCCTAAGCGCTATGCAAATTAATCACATTCTACCAAATTAAAACTTTTTTGAATTGACCTACAAAAAAAGTGTGTAGGGACGTCCATTAGCATGTTCGCAATCATTTCCCAAATTTTTAAGACAAAATATTTATTATTCTAGAAAAAAGCCGGGGGAACCTAAAACTGGTAAAATCGACAATTTTCTAAGTATCACATGCCTTTAAAATCAGTTCGTTGGAATTTCCGTTTTGGCTTCATACAAAGAAGTTTTTGTATGCATATTTATTTTATTATAACAACGTCGTATTTTCTGTTCAAACAAGTTGACCAGCATCTTGCGATTGCCAAATACCCATTCATGCTAAAATCTTATATTCTTAATTTTCAACTATAATACAAATAGTTTAAAATTTTGCCGCTAAAATATTATTTTGTCGGTAAGACAGCTATCTTTGACATTTACCCCCTTAAGAAAAGGTTGCTTCTTATAGGACGACCTTTTCAAATTTAAAGTGTACCGCGCGTAGACTCTCGTACGAGTGGGAGAAAATCGGTGTCCAATCGCATATGCGTGTCGTAAGCATGGCGGTGGTCTGACGTCGCGGACCATACGATTTGTGCGTCGGTGTTGAACAGCTGCCTGCGCACGTGGGGATTCTTTTATGTCCCCCGATCACCCTTGTGTTTGGTTGGACCTTATCATGGTAATAGGAAACAAGGGACTAGGCATGCCATTGCGGGGGTGTTGCAATGAGGGGGGAGGTCCGCCACCTTTTGATGTCCCGCGACAAACATGGGAGCGCTCAAATGTTTATATTTTCATGCACAGTTTATCGGCAAAAACGCTCGTGCGCATAATCAAAGGACACATCGTAAGATGGCGACTCTCCCCACTCATGGAATTCTCACCCCTCCCGTGGATTCAACTCCGCTCGCCTAGTCCCTTGTTTCCTATGTCCATGGACCTTATAATTCGCAAAGGTGCAGACGACATAACCCTAATAAAATACCAAACTGACAGATTTCCTAACCTAAAATGAAGGTATGTACACATTCATTATTATCACTATTATCCTAATTTGAGAGATCTAAATTCTCACTTTTCTGTATTGAGGTAAACAAATTTTTGTAATTTAATAAAGAAAATTATTATTATATATACATAATTTTTTTTACAACAATAAAACAAGATTTCACTCATATAAACTTACAAAAATGGAAGGGGTCAAAAAGGTAAACATAAATGAATAAAATATATATACATATACATACATATGCATACATACACATACATTCGCATACATACACACATACACATACATTCATACACACATATTATAAAAGAACACCTTTTAAAAATTTACCGGAAAAGAATGTTTTAATATTACACGTAGATTTCGAAGAAAAGAATTTTGAACATTTAAAAATGAAAGGTACAGTACACCGTATTTTGACAATTATAGAACCTTTTTTAAAAGTTTTCAACTATGGAAGATTCTAATAGATTTTACCAAATCTTTAACCAGTTTTACACAATTTTTCTTGGTATTCCTTAAGGCCATGTGACGAGAAGGTTACGTGACCAAACCTGGTCTTCAATTTTTCTTTCCCAACTTACGTCTAAGCGAAATGAGGTGTCGCTCTGAAAGTTTGGGAAATGAAAGAGGAGGTAATAAAGTCCATGTCTCTGCTTTGTTCTGGTAAAAATTTTGAGAACAAATTTTTTAAAATTAAAATAGCAGTGGAAGTTTTCTTTCCCAACTTACGTCCACACGGAATGAGACATCGTGTTAAAAATTTGGCATGATAAATAGAAGGCATGCAAGAATGTGCCTCTGGTTCAATTAGAATAGAGAAAAAAGTTTTTTTTTAGTTACTATTTTGGAGAAATACCGACCGTGCTGTCGTCAAACCCTGCAAGCATGGACATAGGAAACACGGGACTAGGCATGCCATCCTAGCTTGGACGAGCGGGGTTGAATCCACGGGAGAGGGGAGAATTGCATGAGTGGGGACAGCCGCCATCTTACGATGTCCCATTTAATTATGCGCACGAGCATTTTTGCCGACAAACTGTGCATGAAAATATAAACATGTGGGAGCTGCCATGTTTGTCGTGGGACATCAAAAGGTGGCGGACCTCCCCCCTCATTGCATCACCCCCGCAATGGCATGCCTAGTCCAGTGTTGCCAGATTGGGGATTTGATCCCTAGATTTAGGGATTTTCAAGCGTCTCAGGGATGCATTTAGAGATGTGAAATATTTAGGGAAAAATTCAGGGA
>NC_046657.1:101727079-101765364 GCF_010883055.1 Belonocnema kinseyi | reverse complement strand
TTTTTTTGTTTGGTTCGCAGATTTAGGGATCTCAGTCGACATCTAGGGATAAATAAGGTTCGAGTTGGGGATAAACCGTTCCGCCCATCTGGCAACACTGGCCTAGTCCCTTGTTTCCTATGTCCATGCCTGCAAGCAATTTGCAATGTTGCCAATGGGCTAGTTAAGAGGTTTACATTTATCAAAGTGGGGCAAAACAACAAAAATCGCTCACGAACATTATGCACAAATAATGCAAAAACTAATGCTTGTACTTGAAATGCAAATAAACGCATTTGGTCTGACATACGTATCAGTCTGGTATCAGCTGTGTCAAAGCAGCACTAGCGCAGCGAGTAGACAACTTCGAACTTCTAGGGGTTTGTAGGTAAAACAGATTGCATGATTACCGTCAGAGAAAGTTAATAGTTAAACTTCTGCTGTAAAACCTAAATGTGTCCGCCCATAATCATTATTTGCATAAATAAACTTTTTTCTTCCTCAAACTCTTTGCAAAGCCACAAACGATCCTTTAATATTTATTAACATTTCCCGAAAAAACTTTCCGCGTTATTTAAACTTTTATTTTTCAATATGGGTGAAAAATATTAATCTTAGGGCTGACTGGATCAGCTGTTATACTCATCACATGGCCTTAAAAATAAAAATAACTCGAAGAAGAATATTTCATGATCACTCAAGAGACTATGGTAAAGAGAAAGGGCTGAACATGTATGCTAACATACTGTGTTGCTTTGTTTTTATTATACTATTTTCAATAGCACGGTCTGTGCCTGCCATTCATCTACTACTGCCTTACTATTTCCCCTGGACTTCGGCTGTGACAGGAATGTGAAGTTGCACCTGTTGCAATTAGTGGATACCTGGATATCGTCAACGGTGACAGAAACAGAGCATCTTAATCTGACCAATCAAATCATGTTTAGAAAATATTCAACTTCGCCCGGTCTGTTTACATTCCCGGTATTCTTTGGTGACTTGATTTTTTCTTTCTCTTTCCCTCTTTTCGCTTGAGCAACCGCAGTGGTCGTAAAAAGGTCGAGTGCTCTCTTCTCACTCTCCCTCACACTTCCACCCATTTCGCCCTGCCCCTGAGTTTTCCTGTTTGGTCTGGTTTAGAAAATGAAACATAGCCCGATTACACCATGAAAATATTTGCTTCAATGTTTCTAGGTAAACTATCCATAGTTTTTTAATCCTGGGTTATCCCCTCACCCCTTATAAAATATTAAAATTTTTTATGAAATTTTAATACGTATTTACATTAAACGAATAAGGTTTAGAAAGAAAACTTTACAATGTCAAAAGTAAAAGTTTTATCAGTATTAAGATATCTAAAATTTAAATGATTATTTATTAAATTCTTTAATAAAGAAATGGTGAAGCTAATAACCATTTATGTTGAAAAAAAATGTTTTCGAATTCAATTAAATAAATTGCTCACGAAATAATTTGACAAAGATTATATGAGGAAAATCACACATTTGTTTATGAATAATAAATTCATCAATGTAATCAGAAATTTGTCCACTTGCTCAAAACTTAAAAATAATCTATCCTTGAAACAATTGTACTATAAAAATAGAAAACTTATACTTTACAGTAGAATTGACCCATTTATCTCTATGTGGATTGCAATAATATCATTATTGTGGAAGGTTTTGAAAATTTGAAATTTGAAAGAATTACCCATAGAGAAACAAAAATTGAATAAGGTTTAGCACATGATAATGAGGTCAAAATTTCGAAACCTTATACCATTTAAATTTTTCAGGCGACACTGCAAATTAATAAATTAATAATAATAAACTTTTAAAAACAAAATGAAAAATCACTTAAATCAATTAAATCAAATGTTATTAAATTTTGTAATAAAGGAACTTTATTCTTAATTTGTGTAATTTAAAATAAGCTACGCAACTTAATAAGTTTCGTAGCTACTATTAGTGGCAAAAATCCCAACCCTTTGCTGCTAAATTGTTGTTAAAGAGGAAAACTTTTAAATTAATTAATAAATAAATTAATTATTTAAATTTTAAGTTTTAGATTCCAACTTAAGTTTCTATAAGAAGGTCGCTATGTATGATCAGTGTTTCACAATTTCTTCTAGAATATGACGAAGTTAAAAAGGTTTCAAAATTCAAAGACCCTCTGAAATTTGAGGAGGGCGAAAATTCGTAAAAAAGGATGGAAGGCTGAGAGAAAGAGGCCCTAGCAGGTCGTGACAGGGAATGGCGCGCCTCAATGCTCGTTCTCGGGATCCTTGAATTCGCCCGAGAGGCCTCTGTTAGTACACAAGGGAGAGCACGTGGTCGCTGGACCTACCTCAACATGTGCTCTGCCGCCGCTATTATGTGCTCACGTTGACGCTATTTCTTTGCAATTTAAATATGACTTATAGGGTGGATAATTTTATTAATTTATTATTAAATATAACGTAAAAACGCGTGTTTTAAGCGGTTACTGTGTACTACCTTATGTTCCTTTGGTCCTAATTGTAATTTCAAATTGACTTAATTAATAACTTGTAATATTTTATAGGGGCCTTCATAATAATCGTCTAGTTTATTTTTTCTTTAGCTGGTATAAGCAAATATACGTATTGAGCGGTACCTCTCAGTCTTAAAAATTTTCGCGAAACTCTCCATTGTTTGACTCATAAAATTTGAACCTTGCTCCGTTTGTATAATTTCAGGGCAACAGGTACAAATTAAATTCTCTGCAAGGGCTACTGCAATAAGTGGAGCATCCGTTACGCATAAGGGTACCGTACCCGAATATTTAGTAAAACAATCCTGCCATGTAAGCATATATTTGTTCTCTGATTCGGTCACCGGAAGCGGTCCTACAATATCAACGTGTACCTTTTGAAAACTTCGGGTAGTTGTATCCGTAATACACATGGGTTGTCTCGTTTTTACGCGGGTTAAATTTTTTTTTTTTTTGACAAGATTTACAAGATCGCACATACTTCCTGATTTCGTCGCGCATTCCTTTCCAATAGTATTTTTCTCGAATCCGCATATACGTTGTAAATTCACCTTTATGACCAGCGGTGGTTGAATCGTGGCATTCACGAGTTATCTCATTGCGCCTCTCAAGTACGGGCTCCTCAACCTCCTCAGTACAAACTGTTATCTCGAAATCATCTTTGCCAAAATGAGTACGAAAAATTCCAACTGACCAGGGCATTTTATCAAAACCATTCCCTTCGCGAGATATACTAAAAGATTTTCTCTTTGAAGTTTCCAATGCTTTCTTTAGAGTGGCTACTGCCAATTCTATATTTTTTTGCATAAACCTTACCATCAAAAGTTTCCTTTATATATAAATTAAAAACAAAATTACGCGCGTACATTACTGAGGTTACATAACCTAATTTAACTGTGGGATTTTTCAGGTCGGATAATAGAACAATAGAATTGTTTAATAACTCTCTTCCGAGGGGGGTCGTGAGGATGCCGTCCATGGACACGAAATGTACTAGATGGTCATCCCTCATGAATAATTTATCTCGACTGCATTGGAACAATGGGGTAAGTAAAGTTTTTGTAGTACTAGTTGCAGCCCCATAAATATAAGAAGTCTCAAATTCTTCAATGCTAACCGAGTCATTTTCATAATTATTCTCATCTAATATTTTTCCCTATACACCCATTAACTGGATATTTTCCTTTAAAGAAAATGCAGTGTCATCATTTTGGTCTGACTCTCCTAAGGTGCTTGCCAGGCAACTACTTTCCGGCTCACCGTTGCTTGCTAGGCAACTACCTTCCAGCCCTCGCTCAATTTTTATACCGACCCAGTTTCTTTTGCGAATTCGACTTTCTTCAGACCTCTCTAAACCCGCTCAACGCGCCCTGTCTTGTCCCTTCCATAAATGGGAGGGGGAGCGGTGCTGATCGGAGACCCGCCGCTCCCAATCATCCCTTCCCCCAGCGTCCCAGGTGGAATGACTATAGGTGCAACACGTGCCCCCGACCCCCCGCTCTCTTTGTTGAGTTGAGACATATCCTTACTGGTCCCGGTTGGAAAATCAGAACCCTTCATGACACTGTCATTATTTACCTCTCTACATTCCACAGAATCCTCATTACTGAGCGATTCTTTTTTTTTTCGCAAATGAAGACCCTCTCTATAAGGTATTCATGATA
Organism: Belonocnema kinseyi; assembly: GCF_010883055.1. Classification (NCBI taxonomy): domain Eukaryota; kingdom Metazoa; phylum Arthropoda; class Insecta; order Hymenoptera; family Cynipidae; genus Belonocnema; species Belonocnema kinseyi. Next base: position 101,761,210 of record NC_046657.1, on the reverse strand, counting down.
ATGTACATCATCATCCAATTTATTACAACTCATCTTTTCAGGATTTACTTTTTAAGTTTCGGTTCTTTCCCCATTAATCTGTTCCTTTCGCTTTTTATTTATTACTGGGTTACGCGACAAAGCATCGGCATTAGAATTAGCTCGACCCGGTTTATAAATAATTGTATAATCATTTTCCTATAATTTTATTTTCCATCGAGCTAAATGGGCTCCCATGGTAGGGTCTTTTAACTGGCTAAGCCACAGCAAAGCGCGGTGATCGGTTACAAGTATGAATTTTTGCCCATAAACGTAGGGCATAAATTGTTTAACCGCCGTTACTATGGCCAGAAACTCTTTTTCGGTCACCGTATAATTTAATTCCGCTTTCTTTAAAGTGCACGACGTATAAGAAATAGGCAAATCTTTACCGATTTTACCCAGACACAGTACTGCTCCTACAGCATAATTATAAGCGTCAGTAGTGATAATAAAGGGCTTTGAAAAATCAGGATACTGTAATAAAGGACGTGAAATGAGAATGTCCTTCACTTTTTCAAACGCTATTTCAGCCTCGTCATTGCATTCAAAAGGAACATCCTTTTTCAAAAGGGTTTTAAGGGGTTTAGCTGTCGCAGCGAAATCGGGTATAAATCGTCGATAATACCTGGCCAAACCCAAAACTGCTTAATATTTTGCTTTCCTTTAGGACGAGGAAATTATTTAACTGCTTCGGTTTTTTAGGGTCGGGTTTAACACCCTCCTGTTAAATCATATGACCCAAATAAAAGATTTCTTTACATAAGAACTGACATTTTTCAGGTTGTAAAACTAGACCAGCAGTTCTCAATCTACCCAGAAGTTTTTCTAATTTTTGATTATGCTCTTGAAGCGATTTGGCATAAATTACTTGATAGTCCATACAGACGAATAGTTCCACCCGCTGCAAACCCGTCTAGACCCTATCCATAAGTCTCTGAAACGTTGCCGGCGCATTTTTCAACCCGAATTGAATACGAGAAAATTCATAATGCCCAAAAGAGGTTGAAAAGGCAGTTTTATGACGGTCCGCAGGATCAACTTCAATCTGGTGAAACCCAGCAGATAGATTAAGTGTCGTGAAATATTTAGCACCCCCTAATTGATCTAAAATATCCGTAATATTAGGAAGGGGATAAGCGTCACCGACAGTCCTCTCGTTAAGGGCAATATAATCGATGACCATTCGCCATCTTTTGTTTCCGTGTGGATCAGGTTTTTTAGGGACTACCCTGTGGCATTCTATAATTCGATTTTTTAAACAGGTTCATCATTAATAGTATTAATCCAATGTTTTAGTACTGTTGTCCAACCTAATTTATCACCCTCTAAGAAAAATTGATAAGGAAATTTTTGAAGTGTTCGAGATAATATTTTCATTTCATCAACATTTAAATGAGACAAATTCAATGCTTTTTCTAATTTTGGTACTCTTTCTGTGATCAATTCGTCCTTAACGAGATTGCCGTCGGGTCCCCTTTTGACTCTCGTTCGGGTAGGTTCGACTTTGCCAAATTAATGTAAATTTACGAGTGCAATTGATAACTCGACGTCCCGGGTACTTGCGTTCACGCAGTACAATCACACCGTGCCGTCGCTTACTTTAACCAAAGATTCACCCCAAATATACCCCCGGCCCTGCAGGTACTAGAGGAAAGTTTCCCTCTAGAATTTCCGCGTTTGCAACTGGCAAGGTCACGAGCTGTCGGAGTTCTCGCCTTTAGTTTAAGGGCTGTTCCCTTTAAAGAAGTAACAAAAGGAAAATCGCCCAATTCATGTTTTATTACCTTGTTTTTTAGGTCGATCCTGGAGTTGGAAAAAAGGGCATGCCAAACATCCCATCTTAGCTGAGTGGAAAATTATTCGACACTAACTGAAAGGGGCACGGATTCCTATTAATATCAAGAAAAACTTCGCCAAATGTTTTAACCCCTTCATTACTTATTCCAAATAAGTGAAAAATAACCTTTTTATCAATTTTGGTATTATTCTTAATTTTAATTATTTTAATCACGTTTAATTTTGCTCCTCTGTCCACTGTAAATTTTCCACTCAGATTTCGCATATTTTCGCTATGAATTTTTATATTTCGCTATTCACTCTTGTTATTTCCATGACACCTAAAAATTACGCGACGCAAAGGTGCCACTTCAGAAGAGAGCTCAGTGTTGCACCAATTCAGCGAGCTCGTTACTCGTTTAAAGTAGTCACCTTTTCTTTTCGATTTTTCGCTACCTTGTTCAACCGTGAATAACAGTTTGATTATGATCAGGTTTTTTGCAGTATGTACATGTTTCCCCTATCGATTTCTGAATTACGTCAGACTTTTCCGCGCAATTTCTGAAAACATGGCCGGTTTTATGACATTCTATAGCATTTTATATAGCATGCTATAGCATTCTATAGCTCGTTTAGCGGGACACTTGCGTGAAAAATGCCCTTCATTATTACAATTATAACTGCTTTTATTTTCAGCAGCAGGGGCGACTCGCAAACACCCTATTGCCAAATGACTACTTTCTCCACATCGTGAGCAGATAGTCTGCTCTGAGAAAGACGTTTCTCCTTTACTTTTATTTTTATTTTGGTTGACAGTGAAGCCACCTCGTCCGCGACCTCGCCCACGACTCTGTTCACGGCCTCGTCCGACGGCACCTACTTTATGCGCCCGTATTAACCCACTTTCATATTGTTCTCCCCATTCGGCGGTACAAGCACAATTTATGGCCTGTAAGGTACGAGGCCTATTTAATTTAACCCTAAGCTGGAGATCACGTTTGAGTCCCATTATGAAATTTTCACACGCGGTATCTCGTGCTGATTTTATCATTATTTCTGCCGCTACGGAAACATTCTGATCCTCAATGAGCTCAATTAAATATGTTAATATTTTCGTACTCTACTTCTGTAGGCCCGAACATTTTCACCCTCCTTTTTGGCCACTCCAGCTAAACCGGTATTGAGCTGGCTCAAATTATGGTGCTCAGTAAAATTTAACTTAAGAAATTTTAACAATTCCTCTAGGGTCTTCATCTCCCTATCTTGAAGGCAATCAAACGCATCGCCTTGTAATCTTGATCTAATCATTAGGAAAAGCGTATTCCTATCCTTTGATGATATTGCATGTCATGCAAAAATGCAATCGTTAATAAATCGATTAACCGTCATATTCTGGCCGTCAAAAGATTTAGGCAAAAACGCAAGAGCGGCTTTAAATGGAATTGGGTGCTCGGGTTCCGTTTCGGGTAACGCAAGCAAACCCAATTGATGGCTAGAACCAGAAATCTGGCTTATCAATCCATCACTGGCCAATCTGGCAATGGGTAATTCAGATGCCCCTTGAAGGAAGGCATCCTCCCTAATATCAACCCCAATTTCCTCACGTAGGGTGCTAGAGGAGAGGGTGAGGTTGCCAGCCACCCCTCTAGGACCCAACCCCTCCGTCGGTTTCCTAACTTTTGAGGGTCCTGTCCCCATGTGCTGAGCTGCCATGCTCTTAAGTGCTGGTCTTCGGGCTCCGTCGGACCTGTTCGAATCGCTTCTCAGAGCTCGCGTGACCCCTGTCGGTCCTCGTACTGCAGCCCTTCCGTCTCCCCTTCCTCGCGCACCTCTTAACATTTCGCCTTATACCGCACCTTAGGTTTGGGGCAAGCACCGTGCTGCCTTACAACCCCGGCCTTTTGCCGCAAAGTCTCCCAAGAAAGTCGCCAAAAATTTGGGAGCGGGTTGCAGTCTACCTCAATGTTGAAGGGTCGTCCAAGGCCTTCGAGTCTTCTCTCGTCTTCCTCGCGGTCTTCCTTGTCCCTTTTCTCTTGATAACCTCCTTTGGGGACCTCAAATAATCGTTCCTCACTCAGAGGCGGGTCAGAGACAAGGAAATGTGACCTTGTCTGGCTCGTCATCAGCTCGTCCTCAGCTCGTCGCAGGAAGCAGCAGCAGTCCTACCGACTAAGCCAAAATTTTGTGACACGCCCTTCCCTTTTTGGCGCGCAAAAGTTCGAAGTTTCAAATCCTCTCAATGGACTCTGATAAGCACACCAACGATGATTGTTTTCCTTTTATTGTTCCGCTGTTATAAGAGGTTAGAACCTCAAATTCCTGAGATTAAATGTACGGTACTAAATCTCTAAATCCTTAAAATCACAAATTTTATTAATGAAAGGATACTATTAAAATAAATAAACCAAATTTCAAAGTGAATTGAAACTACTTTACATTTTATTAAGGGGTTATATACAGTTAGAAGGCCGAAAAAAGCGAATTTTCCAGAATATTTTCTGAGAAAACTTTTTAATTTATTGATCTAAAAATTTGAACACATATTATGGTATCTTTTAACTGTATTTTAAGACTTAGTATTAGTAAAATATTTATCTGTATATGCCTTATCTGTATCTCTGAACTGGATCATTTGAAATTCAAAAACCAAACAGATTTCGTTAAAGTAATGTTAAATCTAGTAATTAATCGGAGGAGTAGGCAAAATAAATATTTTTGACAAAATGGCGGTTTCTAAAAAAAAAATCGATTTTTGACCAAAATTTCGGCCTTAAATTGTTTATAAAAAAAAATATTTATCGGTGAGAAAAAATCTTCGATTAATTACTAAAAAATAATATTCAAGAAGCTCGTGTTAAAATTTGAGACTAATCGGTTTAGCCGTTTTCGAGTAATGTTGGTCACCGACTTTGAAAACAACATTTTGCGAAGAACGCGTTTAAAGTTTAAAAAGCACTTTACATAGGATAATTTTTTTTTTTAATTACATGGAGTCGCCTATTCCAGGACCATATAATACACCCACCGCCGCTTCGGCAGCTTCTAATAACTCGAGCTGATGTCTGCGGGCCATTCTTCCATCTCGGGTGCTTTCACGCGCTCTGAGATCGGAAATGTTCACGCGTTGCTCATCTTCTTTTTCGGCATATGAATGCGGATTGGGCCTTTTCAAATTTGCCTGTAACTTCGAAAATATTCACCGGAATTATATGAAATTTTCTGTGTGTATTCTTAAATATATGTACATTAAGAAAATAAAATTTAAAAAATCGATTTTTCGAAAATTCTAACGGTATATAACCCCTTAAACCAAATATAAAATTTACATACATCAAGAATTTTCAAGAATTCAATTAAGTTCAACGCTGATTTTAAAACGAAGCGAATCAGAGACTAACCGGTCGCGACTGTGGCAAGGATCTGTCTGATTTTTCTGAATGAGTTCTTGTTATCAATGGGTCTGACACAGCAACCCATAATCCCCTACTCTCTGTACATTTTCTTACATTTCATTTGCCCTACAAGGAAAGCAACCAATGAGTCTTCAAGGGTCCTCCCTTGGCACGTGCAAAAATTCATGACGGCCGCGACGGCGGTTGCGGCACATTAAACGGATAAGAAAAACCATTCTTAAGCACGTACGTAGGAATTCAACAGTTATAATTCCGACAAGTACACTTCCGCCGACAAAGTGCCTCTAATAATGTTATTTTGACTCAACAATTCACAACTCAAATGTCTTTACGTAATTGAAATTTAAGAGTTATAGCAACATCCCTCGAAATAAAAATCCAAACTAATTTAAATTTCTGCACCTAAAGTCTTAATCAATGATCCGCGAAACCAAAACCCATTTAGATAATTAAATTTACAAGAATTCCCATTGGTCACTTCCTGTTAATATTTCTTGCTAAAATATAAACGATTCTATATACAAAATATTATGTACAGGAAATTCCATAGCAATAAAATCAGTCCTTTGGAATTTCCGTTTCGGCCTGTTCAAAAAAGTTGACCAGCCACTTGCGATTGCCAAATGCCCAGTCAACCTAAAATCTTATATTCTTAATTTTCAACTATAATCCGAATAGTTTTAAATTTTGCAGCTAAAATATTATTATTTTGTCGGTAAAACAGCTATCTGTTACAGAATCGGGTACACAACGCCATCTGGCATTAATTGCAGAATATTACTAGGCCTTACAGGCTACAGCTGTTGGCGTCACATTTAGAAACCAGTACGTTCTGAGTGGTTGTCTGAAATCGGCCGAGGTCGGGTGTACCCCAGTGGGTCAAGTAAGGTTGAAGCCTCCAGTCCATGCACCAGAACGACCGGATCTTAAAATGGCCGAAATGAAGCGTTGACCAATCAGAAAATTTCCGCGGAAACAATGTTTCTATGGACTGGAGGCCTGAGCATATTACAGGTATTCGCACAAGAAAATACGTCTGCAGTATGCTGGAAACAGCTCACGCACGAGCCGGCCGTGTACGCACACAGAGCACCAACTAACATTCGCGATCCGTCGCGCTGCTGCGGTGCGGGCTGGCTATGTACCGTTCACATATCGGACCCCCGCTCGAATCGCAAAAGTTTTTGACTTTGCGAATTTGTTTCGAATGTCGGACTGATAGGTGAACGGTACATAGCCAGTTTGCACCGCAGCAGCGCGACAAATCGCACGCCATTGGTTGGCGGTCTATGTGTGTGCACGGACAGGTCGTGCATGAGCCGTTTCCGGCATACTGCACACGTATTTTCTTGTGAGAACACCTTAACTTGGAGTTGCTGTTTTTTCCGGTGCATTTGAGTCTAAGTAAACAAAATAGTAAGTATGATACCTGATTTCATGCTTCATTTTGTTTACAATATCTAATGTGGTATTTGACATTTTAGAAGGCTTATAATTTACGTTCTCGGCGCATATGCGACGAGCTGCTCTAATGACGAAATAGATGAAGCAGTTGTGCATATGCGAATATTGTGTCGGAAACTGAAGATTGGTATAATTGTAATTGTTCGTTTGCCAGTTTCAATTTTTGTTAAATAATTTTCAGATCAAATTTATAACATTTTTGCCTCCATTCCAAGAATTTATTCACTAGAAGTAAGGTTTTTTGTAAGATTTTAAACATTTTTTTAAGTTTTAAGGAATCTTAGAAGATTTCAAGGATATTTTAATTGATTTTATTAATTTTAAGGGATTTCAAAGGGTTTGAAATATTTTAAGATAAAGAATTTTCTAGAATTACAGAAGCACCTGCAACGATTTTATAAGGTTTTAAAATATGTTTAAAGATTTTCCGGAATTTTATAAGGTTTACAAGAATTTTAATGATTGTTAGGGTTTTTAAATGCTCACAATTTATTTTAATAAGTATTCCAGGATTTCCGAAAATGTTGCCCTAAATTCTGATTAATTTATTCTCATTTTTTAAAGCTTGGAAATTCTTTATATTTTTTTAAAATTCATTTGATGATGATAAACTGACGTTGGAAATTAAACAAAAATCACTAATATCAATGACACAAATTTTGGTTGAAAATAACTTTTTTGCTTACTGACGGCACAGAGGGTAATATAGATACCCCAAAGTTTTACAAGGTCTACTTTAAGCGTGAGCCCAACGTATGCTGATGTTTGTCGGTCTATAGTAACCCACTTTAACTTTAGTTAGCGATCTCAATTACTGGTAAAAGTCGACATGTGCTTCATTTTCTCGAATTCAGTACGATTAATTCGAGCTCAAAAATTTTCGGTGGTATTTTTTAACCATAGTGCCAGTTAAGAGTTAACTGTACTTAATTCAATGGATTAAAATTTTTTTTGCATAGTTCATCTTGAAGTCTGTAAAACACAAATACAAATTCTCTTTAATTTTTCAAACATATTTCAAACTTACTGAATTCAATACGTTTTTTATATTTGTGAATTGTTTTCAATTTACTTGATTGCTTTTTAAATTCAACTTTATTTTTAATGAATTTAATCGAGTTCTTCTCATTTTCCCTAAAATCCTTTAAATTCACTCAAATTTTACTGAAATCGGTAACATTTTTTGATTTTTTTTGGAATTTCCAATTCATTTAAATTCTTAAAAAAATTTTTGGAGTAATCAGTCACTTTTTTTGTTAAAATTTAGTAGCTTTCAAAGATTTGAAGAGATTTGAATTTTTTAATTCACCCTGAAACCCTATAAATTCGTTGGAATTCTCTTGATTTTTTAATTCACTTGAATGTCTCTAGGTTTACTAAGTTCTTATTATTTAATCATTTTTTTCTTCAATTTTCAAAAGTTATAATTTATTTGTTTTTGAAGTACTTTAACTGCACTTTGAATTTATAAGCATCTCATCAAATTCTTTTGAATTCCCTTGCATTTTTCTAAGCTCATTTCATAGTTACTGAATTCCATGAAGTTTTTTTTTAACAATTGTTTATTTGCTTAAATTTTTTAATTAGGCTTGAATTTTTATGAATTTCATCGAATTTTTATCGGTCATCATACATTTTTCTAAATTTATTCCAATTTTACGAAAATGATTAAAATTTTGTTGATTGAATAATGCTTTCCAATAGATTTTAATACTTTTGAAATTAACTTGAATTGTTTTCAAGTGTTATCAATTTATCCTGAATTTGTAACCCTTTAAGCATGAAAAAAGTTCCTCAGAAGCATGAAAAAGTACCTTTTGGTCCCTATATTTTATCCCATAGGGTCTGTGAGGCCTAATATTAGATTCATGAAGGACACGTCTTTACCGCATTTCAAATTTTACAGTTTTCGAGGTTGTCATGAGACACTTATTTTTCAGAGAAAGATTTATTATTAAAAGCTTTTAGTTATAAAATGTTCTTTTTAAGAAATCTTGAATTCAAAAGTCCAAATAATCAGCGCGACTTCAAAATTGTTCAGAAGGCCACCTTTAAAATAAAAAAAGAGCATTAGGGCCAACCATTACGAGGTGAATAGAATAACTTTTGATCTCATTATAACTCGGGTCGAATGATTTCGCTACAATCGGAATTAAATTCTAATTACGTTTAAATTCGTTGAATGGAGCCTCGGCTAAAACAACGTTGTATCAATACATATTTTGTATCCATGGACTTGTATGTATACGAGTTTTGTTACCTTTATTCTAAACTGCAATGTTAGACTTAGAAAGATACATTTTCGAAGTAAATAACCTCGACTATTTTTACATTTCTTTCCCAATGCAATTTTCGAATTTTCGATCGCAGCGCTTCCGCGGAATAGAGAAACATTTAACAGAAACACTTATAATCATAGAGCTCCATGGATACAAAATATGTCTTGATGCAACGTTATTTCAACCGAGGCTTCAAATAACGCAAGTTCATTCATTTAGTACTCGATCTGGATGCTTCCGCATCAATCGGAATAAATTCTCATTAGGTTTGAATTCTTTAAATGATGCGAGTTCATTCCGAATAATTATGTGCCATTCAGATTTCGGCCAGAATGATTCTACATCGATCGGAATCAAATTCTCAGTACGCTTGAATTCTCTAAATGACGCAAATTCATTCCGAATCATTCCGCGTCATTCAGCACTCGGCTCCGAATGATTCCCCATCGATCGGAAATAAATTCTCATTACTTTTGAATTCGTTAAATGTCGCGAGTTCATTCCGAATGATCCCTTGCGATTCAGCACTCGGTGCAAACGATTCCACATGTATCGGAATGAAAATCTCATCACATTTGAATTCGTTAAATGACGTGAGTTCATTCCGAATTATTTCGTGCCATTGAGCACTCAGTCCGAATGATTCTGCATCGATCGGAATTAAATTATCATTGCGTTTGAATTCTTTAAACGACGCGAGTTCATTCCGAATGATTCCATGCCATTTAGTACTCGGTCAGAATGATTCCGCATCGATCGGAATGCAATTCTCAGTACGTTTGAATTCTTTAAATGGTACGAGTTAATTCCGAATGATTCCGGGTCATTCAGAACTCTGTGCGAATGATTGCGCATCGATCGAAATGACAATCGCATTACGTTTGAATTCGTTAAATGACCCGAATTCATTCCGAATGATTTCGTGCCATTCAACACTCGGTCCGAATGATTCTGCATCGATCGGAATTAAATTATCATTGGGTTTGAATTCTTTAAATGACGCGAGTTCATTCTGAATGATTCCTTTCCATTCAGCACTCGGTCCGAATGATTCCGCATCGATCGGAATGAAATTCTCAGTACGTTTGAACTCGGTACGAAAGATGCCACATTGATCGGAATGCAATCCTCAGTACGCTTGAATTCTTTAAATGACGCAAATTTATTCCAAATCATTCCATATCATTCAGCACTCGGCTTTGAATGATTCCCCATCGATCAAAATGCAATCCTCAATACGTTTGATTTCTTTAAATGTAGCGCATTCATTCCGAATAATTCCCTTCCAATCAGCACTCGGTCAGAATGATACCGCATCGATCGGAAATAAATTCTCATGACGTTTGAATTCATTAAATGACGCGAGATCATTCCGAAAGATTCCGGGCATTTGAGCACTGGATCAGAATGATTCCGCTTCAATCGGAATGAAATTCTCATTCCGTTTGAATTCGTTAAATGACGCGAGTTCATTCCGAATTATTCTATGCCTTTGAGCACTGGATCCGAATGATTCCGCATCGATCGGAATGAAATTCTTATTAAGTTTGATTTTTTTAAATGATGCGAGTTTATTCCGATTGATCCCGTGCGATTGAGAACTCTTTTCGAACGATGCCACATCGATCGGAATGAAATTCTCATTGCATTTGAATTCTTTAAATGATGTGAGTTTAGTCCGAAAGATTCCGTGCCATTCAGTACTAGGTCCGGATGATTCCGCAACGATCGGAATAAAATTCTAAGTACGCTTGATTTCGTTAAATGACGGGAGTTCATTCCGAAGGATTTCGTGCCATTCAACATTCGGTCCGAATGATTTCGCATCGATCGAAATGAAATCCTCATCGCGACTGAATTCTTTAAATGACGTGAGTTTAGTCCGAATGATTCCGTGCCATTCAGCACTCGGTCCGAATGATTCTGCATCAATCGGAATGAAATTCTCATTCCGTTTGAATTCGTTAAATGACGCGAGTTCATTCCGAATTATTCTATGCCTTTGAGCACTGGATCCGAATGATTCCGCATCGATCGGAATGAAATTCTTATTAAGTTTGATTTTTTTAAATGATGCGAGTTTATTCCGATTGATCCCGTGCGATTGAGAACTCTTTTCGAACGATGCCACATCGATCGGAATGAAATTCTCATTGCATTTGAATTCTTTAAATGATGTGAGTTTAGTCCGAATGATTCCGTGCCATTCAGTACTAGGTCCGGATGATTCCGCATCGATCGGAATAAAATTCTAAGTACGTTTGAATTCGTTAAATGACGGGAGTTCATTCCGAAGGATTTCCTGCCATTCAGAATTCGGTGCGAAAGATTCCGCCGCGATCAGAATGAAATTTTCATTGCGTTTGAATTCTTTAAATGACGCAAATTCATTCCAAATCATTCCGCGTCATTCAGCACTAGGCTTTGAATGATTCCCCATCGATCGAAATGCAGTCCTCAATACGTTTGATTTCTTTGAATGAAGCGAATTCATTCCTAATGATTCCCTTCCATTCAGTACTTGGTACGAATGATACTGCATCGATCGGAATGAAATTCTCATTACGTTTGAATTCGTTAAATGCTCGATTTCATTCCGAATGATTCCGTGCATTTGAGCATTGGATCTGAATGATTCCGCATCGAACGGTATGAAATTCTCATTACTTTTGAATTCGTTAAATGACGGGAGTTCGTTCCGAATGATCCCTTGTGACTCAGCACTCGTTGCAAACGATTCCGCACGTAACGGAATGAAATTGTCAGTACGTTTTAATTTTTTAAACGATACGAGTTCATTCTGAATGATCCCGTGCGATTGAGCATTCGATGCGAAAGATGCCACATCGAACGGAATGCAATCCTCAATACGTTTGATTTCTTTAAATGAAGCGCATTCATTCCAAATGATTCCCTTCCATTTAGCACTCGGTCCGACTGATACCGCATCGATGGAAATGAAATTCTCATTACATTTGAATTGGTTAAATGACGCGAGATCATTCTGAATAATTTCGTGCATTTGAGCACTGGATTCGAATGATTCCGCATCGATCGGAATGAAATTCTCATTACGTTTGAATTCGTTAAATGACGCGAGTTCATTTTGAAAGATTCCGTGCCATTCAGAACTCGGTGCGAACGATTCTGCAGCGATTAGAATGAAATTTTCATTAAGTTTGAATTCTTTAAATGACGCGAGTTCATTCCAAATGATTCCTTTCCATTCAGCACTCGGTCCGAATGATTCCTTTTCATTCAGCACCCGGTCTGAATGATTCCGCATCGATCGGAATGAAATTCTCATTACGTTTGAATTCGTTAAATCACGCGAATTCATTCCGAATGATACCGTGCCTTTGAGCACTGGATCCGAATGATTCCGAATCGATCGGAATGCAATTCTCAGTACGTTTGAATTCGTTAAATGATGCGAGTTTATTCCGATTGATCCCGTGCAATTGAGAACTCTTTTCGAACGATGCCACATCGATCGAAATGAAATGCTCATTATGTTTGAATTTTTTGAATGGCGCAAATTCATTCCGAATGATTAAATTTCATTCAGAATTCGGTGCGAACGATTAGGCATTGATTGAAATGCAATTATCATTAGGTTTGACGGACTGAATTAACGGAAAGGATACTCTACAGCGCACCCTTATATTACAGTGCAAGTCCGATAACTTTCCAACTTCGGGGCTGTAGGGGCGGAAAATTCCGGGAATTGCGGACTTATTGAATGCCTCCTCTAGTAGCACGATATTAGCTGCGCGCATGCGTAAATAATGTGCGCAAATCATAAGAAAAATAGCACACGCAGTGGGAGAACGACAATTCGTGCGTGTGTCGTACGTGTGATGGCGTTTCAAGGGGAGTCTACACTTATCGCACACGGAAAGTTATCGGACTTGTACTGTATCCACATAGTATCCCTTCCGTATCATGCAAAAGAAACGCAAAAAAAACAACAGAAAGATAGGCATTTAGCTTGTTACAATTCGGATACTACGTTAAATTTGACATTAAAATGTCACGGAGTAATTGCAATAGTTTTTTTTTTGCAGCGTTCAACATTTTTAAAAAATGTCATAACTTCTACTGAAGGCAATTTCAAGCGCATCCATAGTCGCTAAAGTATTGGGTATACAAATAAGTTTCCGCCGTTTTCAAGAGATGGTTTCACCGACAAGATTACTTTGAAATCGTAATGTTAAACTGAAGAGCAGCTCGCAGAAAGATTGGTAGTGACTCAACAAGCGATTTCACGCCGTCTCAAGACCATTGGTATGGCACAAAAGCAAGGAAATCGGGTTCCGCATGGTATCAGCTCAGAGTAATATGTTACGAGTTACTCCAGCCTAACGAAACTATCACTGGAGAACGTTATCAATAGCAACTGTTGCAATTGAGCAGAGAATTGAATCTTAAACGCCCCCAATATGCCAAAAGACATGACAAAGTAGTTTTTCAGCACGACAACGCTCGGCCACATATTGCAAAAGTCGTCAAGGATACTTTGGAAGCTTTACAATGGGATATATTACCCCCTCCCCCGTACTCACCAGACATTGCTACTTCGGACTACCATTTGTTCCGGTCGATGGCTCACGCTCTGGTCAAGTAGCACTTAACTTTTTACGAAGAAGCCAAAAATTGGGTCGATTCATGGATAGCCTCAAAAGATTAAGATATTTTTCGACGTGGGATCCGAATGCTGCCAGAAAGATGGCAAAAAGTAGTAGCTAACGACGAACAATATTTTTAATGAAATGTAACGTATATTTTGTTACAATGAGTTGATAATTTTTATTAAAATATTGCGGAAATTTATATAATGCCCAATAGTATACCAGCGGCTCCCCTCTTCCGCAAATTGATGAGGACAGAAATATTCTAAGAACGCACAAATTCAGTTCACGGAAATCTAGGTTGCATTGTATTTTTATATAACTTCTAACGGAGAAAGGATTGATACTAATTATCTTAGTGTCTTCGATAAAAACTATTTATTCGAAAAGAAGAAACGCAGCTATACCTTTGTAAATATACCAGAAGAGTAAAAATAATATTTAGAGGAAAGCGGAATGTATATAAACATTTATGAAATAATTAAAACGTTGTTAATATTAGTGAAAGCAAATTGCTTATTGAAGAAAGTGGAATGACATATTTAAATACATTACAAACACATTATATTTTTTCACACTATATGAACTGTTTTTCCGTCTAGTAATTACGTAAGACATTTAAATAAGTGTGAACATTTATCTTAAAATACTTTAACCTGTGATAATCCAGTCGCCATAAATACTTTTGTATACACTGACAAGGAAAGTACCCGAGGTGCACCTCACCCATTTTCTTCACTTTGTAGTATGTTGCAGTGCATAAAAAAATAGTAGGCACGTATTTTTTGTTAAGCGCTAATTCGTCCATTTTAGGGGTTAAACCCACCCTTAAAGTTTACCCCTAAAAACAGTTTTTCTCTATTATCTCAAAACCGAATCTTGAGGGTAACTTTGGCTTAAAATGTCAAGTAAAGCCTTTTACAAAAAATGCATTAGTGATAAAAAGAAAACATTCTGTAAAATATTTTTTAGAAGGTTTGAAACGAGAAAAGATTCTTTCATTTCATGCTTTGTTTGTTCAATTTGGTACCTCCATGCTGCACTCTCCAATCTGGGTTTAGCAATCTAAATTTGTCAATCTGGGAGCTGCAGTCTATACTCTCCAATCTCGTAATTGCAGTCTAACTCCTTGAGTCTGGATTTTGAGCAAAATGAGTTGTTATAGCCATATAAAATGCCTTTCTTGAAAACATTTGAAAATCTAGATTCGAGAGTTTAGACTGGTACTATGAGATTGGAGAGCATCTTCCAGATTAAGAAAGTTTAGACTGCTAATCCTAGATTGTAGAATCGAGCATGGAAGTAACGAATGAACCATTTTTAAGTTATAGCGTTATAAACAATAAAATTTACACTGGATTTGACCTATTTATTTATAAGAAAGTATAAACAAATCGATCGAAAAATTTCTTTTTCTTCAGTAGAGTACGTGCTATGAGAACCTAATTGTGTTTTTTCGAAATTTTTCTAATCAATGGATGTTGAGATATCAACCTGCAAATATAACCAGGTCTGTACTAGATTTAGACCTATTGCTAGACCTATAGGTTAAAATACAGGCTTAGGCACACTTAAAATTTTGCATACAAATTAATAACGTTTACGTAAATTTGACAAAAAATTTAGTATTTTTTATAAAATAGTATTGATAGTATTAATAGTTTTAAACCCTGTTTGAACTTAAAGCAGATAAATCTAAACGGTGCGAAGTCCTCTTTTTGACGAAATTGAGTTTTCTTTAAAAATCATATTTTCTCGCATTTACGCCTATGATAATGTTCCTTTTCTCTGTTAACTACTGTTAATTGTTTTTATAATAAATAAAAATATGTATTTCAGATGATTTTTTCAATGATTTATGTACTATTTTTATGTATAATGCCAGAGAAAGCTAAACGGTGCTAAAGTCCTTTGTCATTTCCGATCGACTATTACACGTTCAAATAGCGTCTGTTATTATTTCTCAAAATGATTATCGAACTGATCCACCTACACATAAAATAATTGACTTAATTTATAATAAATTGTTCCTCTAGAAAAGCTTCTTCCTTCTCCTGTAAAATTAGGTTCATTTTACTCAACACAGTTTAGCTTACCCCGCTTCAATTATACAATTTTAAATATTTCCAATTTCAAATGATTTCGTTATGAAATTTGTTTTAAATGACTTAATTTTGAAGATTTAAGATATAAAATTCTTTAATTTCGAACGGTGAAAGATTTAAACAAAAACCGTTTGCAATTGAAAATTTTGGACTAAACAAATTTCTAAACCGAATAATTTATACCATTAACTTAATAATAATGATAATAAATAATAATAAATTAAAAATCAAAGCTTAAACAAGTAAATTGTTTCAAATTTAAAAGTTTGAATATTGAACAATGTATAATTTATCAATTTTGAAAGATTTAATTCAAAAATTGAGAATGTTGAACAGTGTAAAAACGTATAGTTTTAAAGCATATTTTTTAATTTGTCAAATTTAAAACCAATTACTTTTTAATGTTTAATTCTAAATTGATTTGGTTTTCCTAAGCCTAGGAAAAATCTTGGATTTTAAACGCTGGATTTTCAAATTGTTACTTTTTAATGCATTTCTGAAATTCTCAAATTTTGACTTCAATTTATTTAAAATAGGTCCGGTTTTCTGGTTTGGAATTTTAAATTGAAAAATATTCAAAGGTTTCGTTCCCAGATTTGATTCTAAAAATTTCGAGGATTTAATAGGGTTTCTCGTTTGAATATTATAGCTCAGAGTGAACATTTTACAGTTTTATGTAGCTTGATTGAGCTGTCTTTGGAACATCTGAATTTGTCGCAGAAGACCTGTTAATCGTGTTCCTGTCGAAGGTTCTCGAATACTTCCTGTTATGGTTCCCTGACCTTTTGACATTTTCAAATGAGGTGCAGTCTGAGGTCTAATAATTGGCGTATGGGCATGATTAATTATTGGGCAGGGGTTTGAAGACTCTGTTGATAGACAAACAAAACTATTTCTATCTGCCATCATTTTCATTTGTTTCTTTAAAACCATTACCTAAAATCAATTTAAATATTTTAAAAAAAAACACAAAGTAAACAATTAGTTCATGGAGCAGTCACAGGTCAAATGAGAAGGTTGAGAGATGAGAATCATACGTTAAGATTCATATGTCAAAGATGAAAGTTCATGGATCAACGGATCGAAGAAAGTTGAGATGTCAGCGGTTTAACGAAAAATGGAGAAATCTGAGGTCAGAGGTCATTGATAAAAGGGAATAGGTCAGAGACCATTCGTCAAATGTCAGGGGTCAAACTAAAGTGAGAGATCAGTTGTCACGTGCCACACGGTATAGGTCAAAGGTTGGGTTGAACCAATGGTAGTCAAAGGAGAGAGAATTCAATGTTAAAAAATCAGATCACGTATGAAACCCGACAAAGGGGTTAAATATTTAAAAAATAGTAGAGCGAAGTGAGTAGATTTTTTCAAGAAAAAAAATTAATTATTAAAAAAAATTATTAATAGAAATAATACTTCTTTGTAGAGACAAACAACAGCTCTAATTTCTTCTTCCTTTGCAGTGAGCTCTGTTTCCAATTTCTCTAATTCTTTACTCAGAGATTTATCTTTGCATTTTTCTGCCTTTTCTTGTAACCTTTCGTACCTCCTATTGTGATATTTAAATTAATATAAAATAGCCTTTTATAATTAGATTTATTTGTTAATATTTCCTTTAGATGAATTCTTAAGAGATACTGAATAAGATGAATTAAAATAATATCTGAATAATTATTTAGTATCGACTTACGTGTTCATCTCTTCAAACTGATCGTGAAGTTTTAACAGCACATCTCGATTCTCTGTCGCACTATTTGATGCGTTTTGATAACTGCTGAGATTGTAATCTCCCATATTCAGTTCCATCTAACAATTTAGAATTTACATTTTTTCTTGAATTAATCAATATATTTCTGATCGAAAATAACACATTTTTTCAAATTGAAATTAAGCGTTGATGAAGCGCTATTGGCTAATGTATATGAAAGAATGTATGTTTTCGATCCTACCTAATAAGCAACTGTACTGAAAATTATTAAATAATTAAATAACAAAAAACACCTGTTTTCGTTTAGGAAAAGTGCATCGGGATATTTGTGCCTGGTCATTAAATTTCTTTCCTTTCATTATTTTATTGTTAGAACTCGGACATTGTTTGATGACAAAATTATGTTTTTGCTCAATCCATTCATTTTCCTGAACAAAAAAAATTAATCATATTGATAATAAAACTTTGCTGTCGATAGGATTTTCAAAATGAAAATTGCAATAGTTTTATTGATGAATTATTTTTCTGCAAAGAGGGTCAAAGAATAGTTCTGTAATTTTTAAAGAACATAAACGTGCACCTTCTGTAACAAATATATGACAGCTCAATAAATTCATTCAATTGCAACATATGTTACGTTTGTGACATTTTAGTTCTGTAAAAGTTACATAACAACTGTTACAGAATAGTTCCTTATCAGAGGTGTGAAGAATAATATAATTTAAACGAAACAAGGTAACCTTCGCGTTAAATAACAGTTGTGTCACTCAAATGTAAATTTGTTACTATAGAAATTACTAGATGAAATATTTGAATGGACAAACCTCTTTTTCCTCAAAAAGTGTTTCACATGTATTTTTGCTGCTATAAGTTTGGTGCATCGTAGAATAATTTTGTTCAAAATTAGACATTCTGTTTGTAGAAACAGACTGAGCGTCTTTCGTTTGATAATTTAAAGAGTTGTTCAAACGTTCGTTGTTATCAAAATTTGGAAAACCATTTCGATTGCTCATTTGACTCAAAAGAGATGTCATAGGTCTTATTCCTTGACTAACTTTTCGAATCAGCATTGGGGTAATACCATTTGGTCTCGACTGCTTGGCTTTCATTATACTCAAAACCTAGTTATTTGCCCTTTTTAATTAGTTAAAATTGTATAGACAAAATTATTTTATCAGTGAAAGTTATTAAAGAACTTTTTAAGGTGCGTCAATCTATTAAAGAATTATATCACTTAGTGAAATAGCAGCAGCTTTGACGACTGCTGAGGGAACAGAGAGAAAATAGATGAATTTCTGATGCGTTTTTGATACATTAAACCTTCACGTAAAATCCCTCATTATTCTTCGCTATACTCATAATCTAAGAAACAACTTTTACATCAAAAATATAAAATGAAAAAAAAACTTTTCCACAATCATTTATCGTCGTCATACCGTACTTGTTGAATATTAAGACCTAGATTGTGGCTTGGAGAGATGGAAGTTCCTACAATAAAGGGAATGTTCCTAAAGTTGAACCTATTGAAGTATGACCTTTGAACTCGTTTTAGTTTCGAGGAAACTGTGGGCTGTTCATAATTTCGTACCACCATTGGATCATAGAATTTAGACCCTGGATAAGAATGCAAATAAGGAATCCTTTCACTATCATGATCTTCAGCCAAATATTCTTCTTTATAATTTTGCTTTACTGTTCTGAAAATGTGTACAAGTACCTTTTAATTTTCAATAAATTTGTATTTACATAATAATAAGACACTTTATCCTAGTGAACGCGTTCTTTAATTGCTTAGCAACAAAAAGGTAAGTGTTCTATAACGTAACATTGTAATATTGCCACAAACTTTTTATGTAATAGTTCCTGAACTGTAATTAGAAACATTGA
The DNA here is from genome assembly GCF_010883055.1 of Belonocnema kinseyi. Taxonomy (NCBI): domain Eukaryota; kingdom Metazoa; phylum Arthropoda; class Insecta; order Hymenoptera; family Cynipidae; genus Belonocnema; species Belonocnema kinseyi. The sequence goes on along the minus strand of NC_046657.1, from coordinate 101,741,929 downwards.
TGTAATGTAGTTATGTAACTGTTACATAATAATTGTCACTAATATTATGTAACTTTTTTCTGTATCTAGTACATAACAGTTACCCAGTGGGTACCGGGACGTCCTAAAGACGTCCGTAGAATGTACCTCTATGTAATATGATTTGACGTCTTTAAGAAATCCTTTGGATCTTTTCATGCCTTTAAAAGATTCTCAGGACGTCCTTAAGACGTCCGCCGAAAGACGTATATAGGACAAGTTTAGGACTTGTGTGTCCACTGGGTATATAACGGTTTTTTTTTGCACAGTAGCGATGCTATAGTACTTCTACAGATTTCTTTCTGACCGCGGATAACATTGCACCAGAATTCTTATAGAATCGTTAATTTATATTCTATAAAAGTTACAGAACTGCCGTGTAACCCCGTTTGCTGAGAATAATCAGAATAATCTACGAATTGCACATTTGAAAATTAGAATTACAAAAGGAAAAAAATAACTTGTACCTGTTCGAAATACTCTCTTCCTCAAACGTATCCATATTTTTCCATTTTTCTCGTTTATCAGTTTTTTTAATTTGCTGTTGTCGATTTTCAAGTTTTTTATTACAGTTATTTGCTAAAGGTGTTCCATGAACAGATTCTTGAAAGGGAGGATCAATACGAGAATGTTTGCTAGAAACTACTGAAAGGCTTCCACTTTTTACAGCCATATTGTGATAAAGTTCCACAACGTCACTCCAATTTTGCTGAGGCTTTCCTAGGGACGCCTCATGAATTTGTTGACGATGCGAGGTAACACTTTGACCTAAAATTAGATCATTTTTGAATAGTCTTTAAATATTGCGGACCAGTAATAGATAAGCTAGGACAGTTCTAGTACAAAATTCCTGTTACTAACATTTACCGATATCTAGAGAAATCGAGGGTTCGTGTCCATGCAAGAATATAATATTAGAAGGGTCTGTACTCTCCAGTAAAAATCAAAAACTTTTTTCATCTTGACAGGAATGCACGCCGTGACACCGCTTCGTACTGCAGTTTGATGAAAGTGATAATTATCATAGCATGAAAATATTGAAATACATTATTGTACTAATGATGCTACTCTGGTACCATCACTAATTATCCTGATACCATAACTAGTTTGATATCCGTGATAATAACCCTGGTATCACTAATAACTATTCTGGTACCAGCAACAATTCCTTAGTACCACGTATAAATATTCTCATGAATTTCGACAATTATAGTGTTGCCAGTAATAACTATTATGATACCAGTATTAGTAACTTGGTAACAGATAAAACTAGTTTGATATTAGCGATAAGAAACCCTGGCGCCAGGGAGAATCAGTAATATGGCAACATAGAAATAATGGCTGATGCCAGTGGTAACTAGTCTGATACCAGCCATAACCAGTTTCATAATAGTTATATATTCATCATCATAACCCAAAAAATTATAATGGTATCAGGAAAAATTGGCATGATCATACTAATATATAGTATAATTTATGTGATAATTCGTTTGGTACCTGTGATAACTAGTTTCGTATCAGCAACAATTATATCGGTACCACTCATAACTATTTTTATATCATTCATAATTATTGTGTTACTTATAATTAGTAAATAAACCTGGTACCAGAGATAATTAGTATGGTACCAACCATAATGAGTTTTATAACAGCTATAATTATTGTGATACCAGCGTTAGTAACTTTAGCTCAAGTTAAAATTGTCATCGTAACATTGACAATTGACATAGTAATAACTAGTATGGTACCAACTGTATTCTGTGATAATTATTCTGCTAAAACTAATAAATGTGTTGTGTCTACTGTGGCATCAGTGACATATATTCTTGTACCATTGATAAAACGCTCATTACTATTATCAAATAATTGTTTTCTTTTTAAAATTTTTCTATTGAATATTTTTTAAGTACCTTTTGAATTTGCTATCGATATTTAAATTACTATAGTTATATTAAAAACTTTAGGACGGGAACAAGTCCTTGATAGATCGATATATCGGTAAATGTTAATAAGATATCTCATCTGATAAACAAAATTTACATTCATATGCAACTTTCCCGTGCCAATTTGAAATTTTTTGTTTGTTTCATTTTACATCAAATAGAAGATATTATGCCAAAATACAGAACTAAAGAAAAGTTATTTCCAAACTTTGTAGTGTAATTTCTTAAAACAATCTTTTTTTTTCTATTTGATCTAAAACTGCAAAAAAAATAAGTCAAATTTATTATTTCATTTATTAATTTACTGTCTAATATCTACGAATTACTATTTTTTTGTAAAAAATTTTTGCGTTTTTTTCTCCTGCTATCTTTTCTTTCGGACAAACTTGTATCCCGGGTAGCAATAGTACTTCTGGAATTGACACTCCTCAATCTGCCCTTCTTCTTTCTGACATTAGCAATTGTAATGAGGCTCTCTTCCATTTTTCCATTTGATTTCCATCTATTAATCAGTGTTTTATCAACTATTCCCTTTCTGTAATATTTTTTCTCAGATTTGCTCAATTGCTTCTTTTTATGTGTATGTGTACTTTCCACACTTCTTGAGAGGTCCAAAACCAATTCTTCCTTTTTAGGTTTATTCTGAAATTCTGGGGTATCAACTACCTGCTCCTCTTGGTTTTCAGAAGAAATTGGTATTTCTGATGGAAAATTAAAAATTCATCATATTTCGTAATCTGAATTTTAAGTTACCCTGGCGGGCCGAGTGAACGGAAAGGATACTCTACAGAGTATCCTCATAGTATCCCATCGATACCACGCAAAAAAAAATTGAAGAAAAAAAAGAGCAACATCAACTTTTAAATTGGTGAAATTCGGATTCTACGTTCAAATTCCCTACAGAAGCTCACGGAGAAATCGCAATAGTTTCACGTGGAATCTGAATTTCATCAATTTAAAAGTTGAACTTGCTGTTTTTTTTTCTTCAGTTTTTGTTGCTAATACGGAAGGGATACTATGTGGATATTCTGTATAGTATCCTTTCCGTTCACTCAGTCCGCGAGGGTAATCTATTAATTCTTTAAATTACCAATCACGTGTCTTCTAAAACTTTTTGAAATTTCGGAATAGTAGTCCTGATCTGAATTTCGATCAAGATTATTCTGTAAAATTTCGTCGCTGCAACTCTAGTAAAATCAAATTATATAATTTTTCTACATTAGTGATAACCAAATTTATCAAATGAAATTTTAAAAACTGAAAATATCGACCACCTCAGTTTTTTTCATCCTTGATGATAGAATCATTGTACGAGGTGATTCTGATTCAAAATCACCGATTTTTTTGTTACTTTTCTCCCTGCCATCGTTTGAAAAATCGGTGTCTATTTTTTCAAAGGAAAATCGAGGAGACTTGATACTTTTTTCCTGGTTTGTTCTAGGATTTTCAGCTTAAAGATTTAGAATAATTATTGTAATTAATAATAACAAAGTGTATGTAGAAATTAAATACTTTATTTACCAATTGTTTCCTCTATCATGCATTTCATTTTGTGTATATCGCTCATATAACTCTGCATTTGATAGTTTTCTTTAATTATAAATTCTTTGAAATCATTTGATCCATGTGATGATTGACCAAGGCGGGGTGAATGACCTTGCGATTTTAATGGCTCGATTGGCTCTGAAGGAAAACCTTGATAAAGATTTTTCATGTAGCTCAGTTGAGATTTTAAGGCCTCGCATCTTATATCCGATTGTTCGATCTCTCGTCCAAATTCTAATTATTTAATAAAAATTCAAATATAAGTGTATTATGAATTTAGTGGGCATTAATATATCAGCGTGGTATCTCACCATTAAACCACGTTTTAGTATCGACTTTCTCCATAATGACAGTTCACGAATGTTGTCTGCATAGAAGCGCCATATTAATTGTCACGTTATTATTTGTAAGAAATTCACACTCGTCGTAAAAACTTGAATAAAAAAACTAAGTTGTAAGAGGAAAAGTTTGACTTTACAAGCTATTGGGTAAATTTTTTCAGAAAAAATAAACAGGTGTACAAAACATAGTCTGGAGAATAAAAAAAGTTCACAGGTTATAGCTAGAATTCACTCACCTGCTTATTCTTTTTTTTCAAATTTCTTCTCACTTCATTTGTCCAAGTCCATATGTAATGAACTTTTTAAATTGTAATGGATTTTCCTACGAATTTCCAAATCTTTTTTTTGGGAGAGAGTGACTTGAGCGTTAGTATATATTCAAAATTAAAAGCCGAAAAAAGCTACGCTGAAAACAATGGAATAGAAAAAAAAACTATTTGAAAAATTAATACAAAAATATCTATTTTTAAGAAGTAACCAAAACCATGAAAAATGATTTTGTATATTTTACGCATCCCCAGTGTACACTGTAAAAAATATTGCTGAAAATTACATTTCCTTCTGTAACTTTTTCCCATTATTGTTGTGGGAAGATTACACGTTTCTTGTATATTGACAGTGATTATTAAAGGAATTTTACCATAAATGAATAAAATTCACAATGAACGTGTAATTTTGCCAAAACAATCATAGGACATAAAAATACCAGTGATTTTTGTGGGAACTTTACACTAAAGTGTAACTGAAATAAAAATGTAATTTCACAACGTTTATGTTAGTTCCAAAGATTAGTGTAATTTGACACGAGTAGAGTAATACGTTTTACAGCAGCGATGTAAAATTCCATAATTCTTGTAATTCCGCTGTTGAACGCTTGATGACTTTTGATAACCTGCAAGGCCTGCGAGTAAATTTAGTGGAAGATTGTGCAAAATTTTAACGGCATTCGGATATATTTTAGAATGGAAATCGTCGATTGCCCTGCGTTGGGCGCATCACAAAAGGCAAAGCGCAATGTGTTTTACTTAAATAAATTTTTTCGCATGTTTAGCATGCTTGCGAAAAAAAATAATTTTGAAGGTTACTGCTGTTTAGACAGCAGTTGATATAAATTAGTATGCGTCTATTTCGCCCACTGATCATAACCTTGTTTGATGCGTATTTGTTTTGTAACAGCAAACCAAACAAAAACGTTAATTTTTCTGCCTAATAAAAACCTTATTCCTTTTATTTATATATCTTATTATTCTAACGATTCGATTTGATTAAAACATATATTAAGCGATTCAAAATACCCGGGCTGGTCATTGCGCATGCGCAACCTTTTACATGCGACGTTTTACAGCGTCACTGTAATTTCACAAGGCGAATGTAAAACTCCATTCTTCCAAAACTACTTTTCACCATCTGTGTGCGATTTTACACTATCGTGTTTTTTCTACCTAATTTTGGTAAATTTCCGATAGTAATCACTGGTATTTTTATGTTCTATGATCTTTGTGGTAAAATTACATGAAACTTTTTACAGTGTAGTTGTACATTTTGAATGTCAAAACATTTTTATTTGAATTTGTTATTCTATGCAAAATAAAAAATATTTAAAGAGAAAACTTCCTTGATTTGAAATCTTTGAAATTAACGAATTTATTGCCAATTGACGTCATTTGAATTTATATTGTTTTACTTTTCAATTTTTTTGTTATTTAAGGGAGTCTATTATCATCATAATTAGTTCCATTAATACATGAGGGTGTGAATGATGGTAGTTACCATCATTCAGTGTGGATACAATACGTGAAAATAGAAATCAATACTATAGTTCAAGTTAACCCTTAAAATAAAAGAAAATACTTGATGACATTTAGTGACTCGATGGTACATATATTTTTTTTATTTTGAAATTAAATTTTGTCTGGAAAAACATTCTACTCACTTCGCTCCAAAAGAAAATCGGAAGTACTGTGGTTCGTTTCCCAGTAGAGCGAAGCGAGTAGATCATTTTTTCAGAAAAAATGAAATTACAATTAATTTTTATTATATGTATTATTAATAACAGGTATCAATGGTAAAAGACTAGTTATTAACATTTTTTTGTTGGTTATCACTGGTACCAGGCTTATTCCCTGTTGAAAATTCCTACATAAAATCCCACATAGATAAACGTTTATTTTTCGGCCTGCTGGCCTTAAAAATTGACTTTCTTACACTTCTATTTTTTACAGAATTTTCTTACAACTATGTCTGACAAAATACCATCCATCTACACCTTAAAACTAATCCGCTCGCTACTACAGCCTAACCTTCCTGGCTGCGCCTCGCATGCATTTCGCTCTTTTCTTGCTACGCCTCTCATTACCAGCCTCTGTCTCCGCGGCTAACACCTAATACTTAAGGTATTATGCGGGTAAAATTATTATCTGAGAATTTTTTTCAAATTGGGACTGTAGATTTATGAGGGTGTCATCTAATGTTTAGAGCAATTAAGAAAGGGCTGACAATTTCGAAGCTGAGATAAGTAAAATTAGAAATTGCATCTTATTTTTGTAAAACCTATCTCAAGGTATTGAAAGTTTAACATATCTTAGCATGACGCCTAAACGGTTCCGACCATTATTTCAAAAATTGAGACGCGATAGAAGGACACAATACAGAGGTTCTGTGAAAACCTTGGAATTTTTTATCACCTATTTTTAGAAGGGAAGTCGTGGAAAAAATTAAAATTTTGAACTGGTTGAGGGTTAGAAGAATTGAGTGGTGAAGGTGTAGCAACAGCGCAAATATTAGGCCTCATGCACGGTTGAACACATGGGTCGATCATATGTTGTTTTTCGAACAGTTTGCAACGATGCCGTATCTTTGGACGCATCATTGTAAACTGTGTGTGTACTTGTCCATATACTTACTTCTTCCCTGTGTCACGACAAACACAGCCAAAAGCTTCGACATCGAGGCCAAAGAGAAGTGTGATTAATAAAGGATTTATGAATGCAACTGCATATTTTTTTAATTCTTTTAACTACCAAAATGTTATAATATATATTTTAATATGTAATATAGGTTATCAGAACATGGGTTAAATAAATTCTCACATTAACGTAGGACTAATTTTTCTGCAGAACTCCTCATCCGTATAATACCTTAACTACTATTTACAGTTTTTACAGTTTTCTTACATCTACTTCCTCTTCTATTTACAATCTTTCCTTCTCCATTCCTCTTCCTCCTTTCTTTTCTTTTTTTCCATCGTACCCAACACCCCCTTTACCCATGCAATAGAGTTCGGCGTACTCCTTGCCAAACCCAGTGTCAACTTTACCTACCTTTCCTGTATCCTATTTACGTCCTCACTTACCTTCCATCCCCACACCTCCACTCCGTACAATAAGACACTCATCACTAGCGAATCAAACAATTTCATTCTCCTTACAAAATCATCTGCGTACAACCTCTTCCTCAGCCCCCACACCTGGCTCATCAACACATTTGCTCTTCTCACTCGCTCTTTTATATGACCATCCACTCTCCCATTCCTTCGCAACAGGAAGCCCAGATACACAAACTCTTTCACCTCCTGTACCGCTTTTCCTTTCCTTTGCAACTCCCTCCCCCTTATCTCTTCCACCTCCTTTCTTGAACACCATAAATGTCGACTTGTCCGCATTTAACTCTAACCTATTTTTATCTAAATATCTTCTCAAACTCTTCATAATCTCCTTTAAGCCCCTTCTCTCTTTGCCAGCAGCACTATGTTATCTGCATATTCGAGAGATCATATCCTGACTTCTCCTACTTTACCTCCTCCTACCACTCCGGCTGCTAGCTTACTTTCCATATCCATGTATATTTTGTACGCAATATTCATCAGCGTAATTCCTCTATAATTTTACTGCCTCTCCCTATCCCCTTTTTTACATAGTGGTACGATCAACCCCTCACTTTACCCTCTTAGGAATCCCTCCCCCCTCCATACTTTTTTCACTACCCCCTTCAGCCTCTGCCTTATCTCTTGTGTGCCAAACAGCCACGCTTCGTTTTCTACCCCGTCCATCCCTGCTGCCTTAGATTTTTTTAACTTCCTTATCTGACCCCTGAAATCACTTCTCAACTCCTCTTCCAGCTCTTTCTTCTTACACATCGCCCTGAACTCCTTCATTTCTACGTACTCCTCCCTTTTCGCGATTCCTTCCGTCCACTTCCTGTACTTATTTTTCACCTTTATTTTCATCATTTTACATTCCCTATATATTCCCATGACATCCTATATATTCCCATGATACCCTCTCCCCCGAAGACCCTTCTTCCCCACTTTGCCTTTCACCAGCCTCCCCTGTATCCACAAACTTAATGGCTGATTCCACCCTCCCTTCCACTGCAAATTTCTCTATCTCGTCCCACCCTTGCATATTCATAATCACATAGTCTATCACCGATACACCCCTCTTACTTAAATACGTGTAGTCTTCCTCTTCGTCCCCTTTTACCATACCATTCGCCACCACCCACCCTCTATACTCCATCCAGTCTCGTAGAATCTCCCTCTTTATTTATTATCTTATCCTTCGATTTTCTTTCGAAGCTCTACCCTTCCCGGTGCAGGCCTTCTTCCTAGCCCTTCCTAGCCCTGTCGATGAAAACCTTCTTGACCGTTATCCTATTTTTGTTTCGCATTACCCCCCATTTTTCTTCCCAGATGTCCAATTCCACCACCGCCACTTCATTCTCCTTTCTCCCCCCCCCATCCTAAATTTCCCTACCTTGCCTTTAACCCACCCTGTACTCCATCAACAACTCCATTGCCCCTATCCTTTCCGTATCCCCCCTCTCCTCCTTTTTATTCCATTCCTGACCTGCCCTCCACCTTCTCTAGCCTTCTTTCCGCCCTTTTCTTCCATACCATAATATCTTCTTCCATCTCCTTTATTTTATCTTTTTTCCTTCCTTACCGACATCAGCTCCCTCTGCAATCCTTCTACTTTTCCCCTCAGCTCTTTTACTTCCTTTTCCCATCTCTTACCCTCAGGTCCTCCCTCATACTTTCCATCTGATCTATAGCCCCCCTTACGTCCTCCCTTAACCCTCTGATCTCGCCTATCAGCACCCCGATAGCCTCCTTCTCCGTCTGCCTCTCCATTGGGGGGGGGGGGGGGGGGGGGGGGCGGAGGTGACTTACGTGTTCGTACGCTTTTTTTAAAGGGACTCTCTAGCGCGCCTTTCTTTGTTTTCCCTTTTCCTGTTCAAGAGATCCTCCTCCTTACTTGCACTGGGCGCTGTCTCGCTTGCTTGATTGCTTCCTTCGCTCAGATTCTTCCCTCTCCCTGACGCGCCACTCGACACCGGGCCACGCACAGCTGGCTGTCGTGTGCTTCTGGAAGTTTCCTCCCCGTCTAATTCACTACCAACACTGCCAGTACTCTCGCTGCCCACCTCCCGCTCTTCCGTCGGTAACTGTAATCTATCCATACACACAAGTACGCACTACTGCCAACAGATATCTCTTCAGGCATAAGGCGATATTTTTCATTCCTAATGCAGCTGCAGTAATGATGAACCATCTCCTCGAGTTAAGATAGAAAATGGGCTACTATTGATACTAATACGTGACAGTAGTGACAGGCCGCACCAGTGTAATGGAATGGAGAAAACGCGCTGTATCGACCTATCCACAAAAAAAATGTGCCACATCTCGGAGAAAAATAATCTGGTATGGATGATCCAAAATGAAAATAAGAGGTGAAAGAAATACGGAACAAATAACAATCGTGGAAACGATATGGTAAATTAAAAAACTAATTTAATAAAAGTGAGAAACATAGTCACCTCCTATACAAAACAAGTACGTATGGGGTATCGATATGGCCGCCGTTACAGATTGGAGTCGATGCAGGCAATAGGGTTGTCAGTTGTACGAACCCTTCAATACCGCCTATATGGTACGTTCCCGCAGAGCCCCGCATGGGGGAATATTAAGTTTCAATACTCTAAGACGAGGTGATGTGATATGTGCACGATGGCACAATCATTTTAAATAAAACATCGCTGGTCATGTTATATTGTTTCAAATATGGCTGAAATCGACTATTTTTTCACGTTTAGGTTAAGTTATCTCGAAATGCTCGCTTATAGGAAACATTTGATTAACGGATTTGTTTTTATGGCATCAATTTTCTTCGGCGTCATCTAGTGCAGTCTTTAGGTACAAAAAAATTAATTTTTTAAGGGCTGTCTTGTTATTGAAGTTAAAAAATTAAATACATCAAAGCTGACAACGTGAAGAGTTTAAAGTGAATCCACCATAATTAGTGATCAATGGAGACTTCAAGCAGCCTGTTCAAAAGTTTGTAACCCTTGGATTTAATCTTGTTGTTGCTGCGAGACTGTGTTTTTAAAGGACAGAAATCTATCAGTGAATAAATAATAATTTTATTTCAATTCCTTATGAAAAGAGAAATACAAAAAAGGATGTATAAAAAGTAGTTGTCAGCGTGTCACTCTAGTTATAAGCATATAAGATTTAGGTAAAATATTTTCTAGCAGAAAGAATTAATAACGCCATCTCATATTTATAAAAAAAATTAACTTGTTTACCAAGTATAGAAATTTATACTTTTGCCAAAAGAGTTAAGTGCTCATTACCTAACAATGGAACTATTTCGTAAACAATTAAATCTGGCAATTTTATCTTACGAATCTGAAAGATTAATTTCTTGAAAGCTTCTGCACTTGAATCAATTAAAGATCTTCGGGTTTTTGCCTGTTTAATGTGCCACTGCAACATCTGAGCATAAAGAGGGAACTCTTTCTCAATATTATCAGACTCAAGTTTCCGTATTTGTTCCCTTTCTACATAATTCAAAAGCCTATTGATCGGCATATCTAAAATATCGAAGAAATTTAAATTATGAATATTAACCTTCCTTTTTTTCATTCGATAAATTTCCACTTCACACATAGGAATTATTGTACAAATATACTCGTATCGATTATCTGAATCATAGGAATCAAAAAATTCTAAATCGATGTTGATTTCCTGCGTAACTTTTCTCTTGACAATCATGGCAGCCAAATTTCTAATCAATTTGGGATAGTAATAAGACAAACATCCAAGATGAAGAATTGCAGAATTGATATCTGACATGTGATTAATTATGGTTTCAAGGATTTCAATATTTTTGTAAGTCCAATGGCTTCGAGTTTCCACTACGGTTTTCCCATCGGAGTTTCTAATATTTATATCGGCACCATTCTTTAAAAGAACTTCTACACAGCCTAATGAACTGTTTATAATCTTCTCAGAAAGAGGTGTAAAAAATGTTTCCGATGTAGATACATAGTTTACATTCGCTCCACTATTAATGAGAATTTCAAGAATCATCTCATTACGTGCATAGAAGATTGGTGTGGCATCTTTCCTATCAACAGCATTCACATCAGCGCCATAATCAAGGAGGAGCCTAACTATTTCTGGGAGAAATTCATTTATGCTAGCAGCATAATGGAGCGGTGTAAACCCTTGAAACTCATCATGATAATTAACAGAAGCTCCTTTCTTCAAGAGCATTTTAGTTATTCTCACGAAATCTACAAACTTTTCGTGTGAACGGGGATCATTATTTCTTATAATTGATGCTTCTTTCGCGATAAAAATTAATGATGTATCGCCAGAACTAGTAGTGCAATTGACGTCTGCACCATTGTTTAAAAGACATTCTGTCATGCTCACATTTTTGTTAAAAACTGCTAAATGTAAGGGAGTCATTTTTGCCTCTGATTTTCTATTAACATCTGCCCCAAAATCAATGAGTTTCGTGACTATACTTACCTTCCCACTGCCGACAGCCAAATGAAGAGGCGTTAGACATTTATCAAAGCCAAAAAGCCATATACTTCCAGTGACACTAGCATTAACATTAACATTACCAGTACTCAATAAAATGTTTAAGAATTCGTCCAAAAACTCGGAATCAGAGCAACGCGATTCGCAAATGTCGTGTAAAGTCCCGTATTTAATAAGAATTAATGCCATATTTTTAAACCTAAGATTAAGAGCCATTCTGAAGGACCCTATCGTGCTAGCTCCATAATTCAGAAGAACCTTGACCGCTTCTACATGATTTTTAGAAACTGCAGTACAAAGAGGAGTCAAACCATCGTAATCTTGCTGATTGATGTCAGCTCTACATCTACAGAGAATATCAACTATTTTTTCATGTCCGTTTGAAGCTGCAACATGTAGAATGGTTTTGCCCTTCATTTTCGTGTTAATATCAACTTTTCTATCTAACAAGTGTTTAATTTTTTCTTCGTCTCCATTTTCAGCTGCTTCGAAGAGAGGTGTAACAATATCATACTTCCGATAAGTCAGACACTGACTATCATTTTTCCAGCGGCTGTCGGGCATCTTTGCGCTGTCCTTCCGCTCCCTGTAAAATAAATAAATTATTAAGAGACCTTAAACCAAGAAGATATGAAAGCTCCAAAAATATGAGAGCGCATAAAGAAATGTATGGATGTAAAGGAAGGACCTTTCACACAAATAGACCCACGTGGAGAGTTACATGCTAATGTTGTGAAGCTCTTCGCCTGGGGTGCTTGCTAAAGATTGATCAGCGACCTGATACATGAACTCCTTTATCCCAGATAATTACCCAGATAGCAAACGTTGGGGGGGGGGGGGGGGGGGGGGGGGGGGCGTTACTGACAGTGCGTGCGAGGCACGCGGTGCGTGCACGGTGCGACGCATTTTGTGAGGGGCTGTTATACAGCGCACATGCGTCCCACTTTGCTCAAGACATTATTTATAGAGGATACAAGATGAGAAGCAAAATTTTTAATAATATTTATGATAATAATAGTAATAATAATTCTGTGATTTGCAAAAATTTATTTATCAATTACATTAAATTTGATTAATTATAATTATTTAATAATAATTCATAAATAATCAGTAATAAATAAAATAATATGTGACGTGCGCCGAAGAAAGGGGACTTACTCTGAAAAGTAAGATTTTTCACGGCGAGCGGTCGAAGTCGACCTGATAGATGCGACTTTTAGGAGAGAGGGAAGACTTACGAAATCTTCCCTCTCCACCTACCAATACATTATCACGCATATAGTGGTTCCGTTACAGCGTTTCACGGACGAGGTATAGATGAAACGTGGAGATGCACTAGTGAGTGGAGGGATGTGTTTAACGGGATTTCGAGTTCTCAAGCGAAAGCCAGATTTCTCGGGTAACTAATAACTCAATTATTAGTAATAAGAACGCGCGGAAATTTTTTTCGATGGATTTATTAAAAAGAGCAACTCAAAAAATATCAAAAGATGTTTAAGTTAAAACTTTAATTAAATTAATTAAAACTAATTAATTGATATATTGAGTGATCTGTGAAATATGGAATATTTTACATCTATTTACTTATCAATGAACTTCAACTTTAATTGATAATAAATAACAATAAAGAATAATGATTAATTTTCATTAATTATGCAATTAAAATAAATTATTGATTATTATCTAATATTATTTGCTACAATATAATTAGAATACAAACAATTATTAGAGCACTAAGTAAAAAAAATTATTCATAATTATAATAATAATTTTTAATACAGTGAAACCCTTCAATAACCCTTCCGAGAATTGAAGTCGCGCCGAAGGTAGATGTAACAGGAGCTGTGCGAGATCTGTGATTGTCCTTCAGACGAGCACTCAGGCGTGAAAAAAAAGCGGATCGGGCAATAGTGATTTTGATCCCACCCAACGTCAGCTCCAAAATCGGCACTATATAAGAGTTTCATTGTATTACAATATCATTTTATTTTTTTATTTGCAATACTTCTCTTGTTATTACTTTCGCATTTCTTTAATTTTTAAATTCAAAATGAATACTGTATATTCATAAGGCGCGCGCAGTTGTTGGTTGATGAACGCAATGGTGGGAAACCATATATGTAATACTCCTATATTGCTAACTGCCTATACCTCACAACAAGTGGAGCGTTGCAAAAAAAAGAGTGCGGGCATATATTTCTGTCTCGCAGAGGGCACAGAACGTACTCAGCATTACGCGTGCGACGGAAAGGAGTGCTGAACTATATATACGTCATATATGCACCGTGTGCGCACATTGTTACCTGGGTATTATTTTTATTTTGTATACCTCACGAAGTAATAGTAAGGAGAAAGAACTGTGTGCTGTGAAAGCATGGCAACTTTTCCGGAATAGATGTCCTGACTCTAAAGTGAAATATCTGCGAGAGCCACGAAGATGCCCGAAGTACTGTCGCCAAGAGCCGAAACAGTTACCGCCTATTTCAGCGCTAAATTTGAATGATAGAATAATGTAAAATTAAGATGTTGTCAAATTTATGTAATTTAAAAATTCGGAATCTTACGTGAAGGTTCCAGTGACATTTACAAAACTAACTATTTACAAAAATGTTCCGTAACATTTATTATTAAGTACTTACGCTTTTGTAAAAATAATGTTTATTAACCTCTTTGACCAATTTCAAAATGCTGTTTCGAATTGAAAGTTTCAAATTGAACTCATAAGAGTTATAGAATTTTTAATTGAGAAACCTAAAACTCGCATAATTTTAAATTGTAAAATGCCCAATTTAAAAACTATTCAGTTTAAAATTCAAAGTTCTACGTTTTTTAGGAATTAAAACATTACTAATACTTCTGGGACCACCTTTCAACTAGCCTTGTATCTCACATTCTTGTCTACATTCAAGCTAACTCCGAATTAAATTATGCAATCAATACTTACGGCTTCGAAGCATATGTATCTTTTTCAAAATTATCAACAACGAAAAAATAGTACAGTAGAACAAAGCACGAAAATAACTTTTGCTTTGCCTCACATTTAAATGACAGCCATGGCACTCGTCTCCAAAGCTGCCAGATCGTGGATGAAATTTACCCCCACCATACCTACCGTTTGGGAGCCGCAAAACAGAAGGTGCATGATTACCACTGTGAGTTCGTATGTAAG
>NC_046657.1:101716835-101726979 GCF_010883055.1 Belonocnema kinseyi | reverse complement strand
ACACACACACACACACACACACACACACACACACACACACAAAATTAATGTTAATATTGTAATTATAAAATATTATATTAATATTAATGAATAGTTGACTAACTTTTAATAGAAATAGTTAAACTTTCTACTAAAACAATTAGTTTTCTGCAACAAAAAATTTTGAATCAAATACATAACTGAACAAAAAAAAATTTTTTAATTGCTTTCAACATAATAGTAAAATTTTAAATAAAAAAATTACATTTTCATCCAAAAAGCTAAATTGTATATTGAAAAAGGCATTTCTAATAAAATACATGAACTTTGCACAAATGAAATTTATTTTCCATGAAGACTATTTTCTGAACAAAAAATTAATGTTTAATCATAGTTAAATTTTCCACAACAAAGATTAATTTTCTACAAAGAAAGCAGTGTATTCAATAAAATACAAAAAATTTTAACTAAAAAAGATCACTTTTTATTTAAACATAGAATAGTTAAATTTGTGGTTAAAAAAATTAATTTTTAACCAAAAAGAAAATTAATTTTCTACAAAATAGTTACATTTTCAGAAACTAAATTTTCTACAAAATAGTTACATTTTCAGAAAACAAATTTATCCAACTAATTGATGAATCATCAACCAAAAAAAATATATGAGAAAAAAAACGTTAAAATTCTTTGAAATCGATCGAGATTATTGAAATTAATTGAAAATTCCTTGGAACGTTTTAAAATACTCTCAAATATTTCTAAACCTTCAAAATATTTTGAAAGACCTTGGTATCTTTTAAAGATTTCTAAAGTACTTTGAAATTTTTTTAAATAACCCTGTTAAAGTTGTTAAAATTCTTTGAAATTCCTTTAAATTATAAAAATAAGTTGGAAATTCCTTGAGATCTTTTCAAACATCCTAAAATATTTAAAATCCTTAAAAAGCTTCGGAAGACTTCGGTGGTCTTCTATTTATACCTCGATCCCCATTTGAAAGAAATGGAAGAAATTGGCTAATTTAATGTTTCGCGTGATTCTTCATTTCATGCATGAGTCAATTTTGAGGTTATGTTTTTCAGGTGTATATAGTATGAATATTATTACTATTATACATATTATTAATGTTAATAATATAATTATAAAATATAAAATTAATTTTAATTAATAGTTGACTAACTTTTAATACAATTAGTTAAATTTTCAACTAAAACAATTAGTTTTCTGCAAAAAACATTTGTTAAATTTGTTTTAAACAAAATATTTAAATTTTTAAACAAAAAGTTAGATTTTTATCCAAAAGGCTGAATTATATAAGAAAAAAGGCATTTTTAATCAAATACATGAACTTCGCACAAAAGAAATTTTTTTTCCATAAAGTATAATTTTCTTGTAGTTAAAAGAAATTAATTTTTAAACAAAACCAACAAAAAATTCCACAAAATACTTAAATTTTCAGGAAGCAAATTTTAAAATCTCTTGAAATTTTGCAAAGCTCTTGAAAACTCCATGCAATTTTAAAAATACCCTAAAATATTTTAAATCCTTTAAAATCTCATACTAAATTATTGAAATCAATTGAAAATTCCTTGGAATCTAGTAAAGTATCGTAAGATGTATCAAATACTTTAAAATCTCATATTAAATTACGGTAATCAATTGAAAATTCCTTGGAACCTTTCTAAATACTCTTAAATATTTCAAAAACTTCAAAATCTTTTGAAAAATTATGACATCTTTTAAAGATTTTTAATATACTTTGGAGTTTTTTTAAACATCATTGCTATAATTATTAAAATTCTTTGAAATTCCTTTAATTTATAAAAATGAATTAAAAATTCAGTGAAATGTTTTTAAACATCCTCAAAGATTTAAAATCCTTTAAAATCAATTAAAAATTCCTTGCAATCTATTAAAATATCAAAGCATATTAAATCTTTCTCAAATTCTCATATTAAATCACCGTAATAAATTGAAAATCCCTTGGAACATTTTAAAATACTTTCAAATAATGCAATACCTTCAAAATCTTTTGAGATACCTTGACCTTTTTTTTAAAAAGATCTTTAAACTACTTCTTCAAAATTCTTTGAAATTCCTTAAAATGAGAAAAATAGGATGAAAATTACTTAACACCTTTTAAAACATCCGCAAATATTTAAAATGCTTAAAATTTTTAAAATACCCTGAAATATTTCATATTCTTTAAAATCTCATGTTAAATAGCTGTAATTAATTGAAAATTCCTTGGAATCTTCTAAAACTTCCTCAAATATTGAAAATCCTCACAAATCTTTTTAAATCTCTTGAAATTTTTTAAAGCTCTTGAAAATATCTTGAAATTAAAAAAAAACCACGAGATATTTCAAATCCTGTAAAATCTCATACTAAATTATTAAAATCATTTAAAAATTCATTTAAATCTATAAAAATATCCTAAAATATTTCAAATCCTTTAAAATCACATACTAAATTATTATTACAGAAATTTCCAAGAATGAAAAAAATTTTAGAAGGCTTTTTTTTAAATTCGAAAGTAATGAAGAAATCCTAAAAAAAAGTCCTAGGCATTTCAAAAGATTTTAAAGGATTTGAAAAATTTATGAGAATTTTAAAGATACCAGTGAATTTTTTATTGATTACAGCAATTTAATATGAGATTTTAAAGGATTTGAAATATTTCAGGGTATTTTTAAAATTTCAAGGAATTTTCAAGAGCTTTAAAAAATTTCAAGAGATTTCTACAGATTTTTAAGCATTTTAAATATTTAAGGATATTTTAATAGATTGCAAGGAATTTTTAATTGATTTCAATAATGTAATATGATATTGTAAAAGGTTTGAAATATTTTAGGGTATTTTTAAATTTTCAAGTAATTTTCAAGAGATTTCAAAATATTTTAAAGGTTTTTAAATATTTGAGAATGTTTAAAAAGATTTCACTGAATTTTTAATTCATTTTTATAAATTAAAGGAATTTCAAAGAATTTTAATAATTATTAAAATTCTTTGAAATTCCTTGCTATAATTATAATTATAGCAAGTTTGTTTAAAAAAATTCCAAAGTATATTAAAAATCTGTAAAAAATGTCAAGATTTTTCAAAAGATTTTGAAGGATTCGAAATATTTGAGAGTATTTTAAAAGGTTCCAAGGGGTTTTTAATTGATTACAGTAATTTAATATGAGATTTTAAGGGATTTGATACATCTTAGGATATTTTACTAAATTCCAAGGAGTTTTCAATTGATTTCAATAATTTAGAATGAGATTTTAAAGGATTTAAAATATTTTAGGGTATTTTTCAAATTGCAAGGAATTTTCAAGAGCTTTGTAAAATTTCAAGAGATTTTAAAGGATTTTAAATATTTTAGGCTCTTTTAAAACATTTCAAGGAATTTTCAAATATTTTCAATAATTTAATGCAATTTCAAAGAATTTTAACTATTTTTTTTTCTCAATTTTTCTGGTTGAAAGTGGAACTGCTTTGTTAAAAATTTAGTTTTCTTTTGGTTGATGATTTATCAATTTAGTTAACAAAATTTGTTTTCTGAAAATTTAACTATTTTGTAGAATTTTTTTTTTTGATTTTGTTTAAAAACTAATTTCTTTAAACTACAAGAAAATTATACTTCGTGGAAAATAAACTTCTTGTGTGCAAAGTTCATGTATTGGATTAAAAATGCCTTTTTTTCTTATGCAATTCAGCCTTTTGATTAAAAATTTTAAGTTTTGTTTAAAAAATTTAATATTTTGTTTAAAACAAATTTAACCAATTTTGTTTGCAGAAAACTTATTGTTTTAGTTGAAAATTTTAATATTTGTATTAAAAGTTAGTCAACTATTAATTAAAATTATTATTATATTTTATAATCATAATATTAACATTAATAATATGTAAAATAGTAATAATACTCATAATATATACGCCTGAAAAACATAATCTCAAAATTAATTCATGCATGAAATGAAGAATCACGCGAAACATTAAATTCGCCAGTTTCTTCCATTTCTTTCAAATGAGGATGGAGATATAAATAAAAGACCACCGAAGTCTCCCGAAGCTACAAGATTGACAATCATCGTACAGCAGAAAACCGAAGTCGAATCGTGCATTTTCGGCTTACACCCGAACTCACAGTGGTAATCATGCATCTTCTGTTTTGCGGTTCCCAAACTGTAGGTATGGTGGGGGTAAATTTCATCCACGATCTGGCAGCTCTGCTCGTCTCGCGGTACTGTCGGATCTCGCAGATATTCCACTCACAAGTTGAGAAAGCCCCCCCCCCCGTCTATTCCGAAAAATTTGCCATGCTTTGCCACCGCAAATGTATTAGCGTGGTTTCTCCTTACTATTATTTCGTGGACACCTCATACTACATTACATATAATGATGTCCAGAAAAATGTCTTAATATTTTGCGCATCGCTGCGCTCGCAATGCTGAGTGCGTACGTTTTTGTGTTCTTAATTATGTACACAGGAATTTAAATTTAGCAAAAAGATGTTATTTTTTCGGCCAAGATTTTCTATGAATCATGATGCTTAACTTTGTTTATAGCTAAATGTAAAGATAAAATTTATCGAAGATTATTCAACCTAGATTTTATGATTCTATTAGAAAAGTATAGTCAAATGTTGTTATATCATTTATAAATAAACAAACGAATATGACGAAAAAATGGCCATTTTATCTATTTGACGTTCACAGTGATCTTCAATAACAGGAAAAGCGTTGAAATCACCTAAGTTTCATAAACATACGTTTTTTCTAGTTATATTGCAAGAAATTTTATGAACAAATGCAGTAATCAGGCATTTTTTCGACAGAAAAATCCGTTTTTTTCGATGTACATTTTTTTAATTCGGAACTTCACGATATTTGCAGCAAAATTCATAATTTGTTTATTAATCTTATGATCTTTTAAACAAATTTAATAAACAAATGCATTATTCGGGCATTTGTCGGCAAAAAAATTAGGTTTTTTTCAATGCCAGTCTTTTCATATGGGAACTTGATGGGAATTTCAGTCACATTCATAATAAGTTGATACATTTTATTATTTCTTTAAACAAATTTAATGAACAAATGCATTAATCAGGCAATTGTCTACAGAAAAATTAGTTTTTTTCTATGACAACAGTTTGAATTAGGATATCGAAAAAAATTAATTTTCCGTCGACAGATGCTCGAATAATGCATTTGTTTATTCAATTTTTTTTTAAATATAAAATTTATCAAACAATTATGTATTTCGCTGAAATCATCATGAACTTCTCAATTAAAAAGACTGAAATCGAAAAAAAAACTAATTTTTTCGTCGACAGATGCCCCAATAATACATTTGTTTATTAAATTTGTTAGAAAAAATCATAAAGTTGATAAAAAAATTATGAATTTTCCTGAAATTGTCATGAAGTTCCCAACTGAAAAGACTGCCACTGAAAAAACCGAATTTTTCTGTCGACAAACGCCCGAATAATGCATTTTTAAATTAAATTTTTTTAAAAAATCATAAGATTAATCAAAAAACTATGAATTTTGCCAAAATTATCATTAATTTCCGAATAGGAAAAAAAACGAATATTTCTGTCGAAAAATGCCTGATTAGTGCATTTGTACATTAAATTTGTTTATAATATAAACAATTCTAATCAGAAGAGAAATTTTTTTTATATAACATTGTTTCGATTCCAATTTCTTGCAACATAACTGGAAAAAATGTATTTATGGAAAATCGTAGAAAAAATTTGTTCCACAAATAATTTTTTTAAGACAAATTTTTTTAAATATATTTTCTAATGCTGGCATATGTTTAACTAATGCTATTTTATGCAACTTAAGCGATTTCAACCATTATCCTAATATTGAAGAGCATCGGGAACGTCAAATAGAAAAAAGGTCATTTTTTCGTCATATTTGTTTATTTATACAAAAATTGAAAACCTAATTCAAAAATCAAACTGCACAACTCTCTTAAAAATCTCATTAGCTTTTTTTACAATTTTTTTGTCGAAATCGGTGAAGATTTGTGGGGTGTACGTTATTCTGAACCAAACAAGTCATTTTTCTTCTCAACGTGCGGCACTCCTTTAGGTACGAAACCAAAAACTCTTTTTTTTTAGAATAATCTTGTAGGCCAGTAAAAAGGAAACATTTTTTTCTCCTGATTTTTTTCCATATCGTGCGTTATTTGGCTTAAAATGTTGATTTTCGTGTATTTTTTGGAATTTTGTAAATTCTATAACTCTGGTAAATTTTGGTTTTATAAAAAATAGTCATTAGGATAAATTGTTCGTCTGTTTAAATACTATAAATATCCGCACAAAAAATTTTAGAATTTTGAAAACAGTGGTCTAAAAAATGTTCAAAATACGCTCACTTTTTGAATTTTTATCCAAAATGGCTGGCTAACGAACTTGACCTTTATTTTAGGGCACTAAAATAGTATACCACAGGCCAATCCAATCTGTCAATTCTTTTGAAAGTTATCGTGCTATACAAAATAAAAATCTACCTTCACACACGCAGGCACAGCCAGAGACATTCGTAAAAACC
Organism: Belonocnema kinseyi; assembly: GCF_010883055.1. Lineage (NCBI taxonomy): Eukaryota > Metazoa > Arthropoda > Insecta > Hymenoptera > Cynipidae > Belonocnema > Belonocnema kinseyi. Next base: position 101,720,446 of record NC_046657.1, on the reverse strand, counting down.
TGTTTCTCGAATTCAGGGGTTCTCAAAATGTAGACTTTTGACAAAAACGGGAGGGGGGGGGGGTTGTCTCAAATTTTACACAAATGTAATACCTTCTCTTGATAAGAATGTAAAAAATGGCAATGCTCGCAATTTATAAGGTTCATAAGTTAGGTATTTAAACAATATTATAAAAAAATGTCAGCAGCGCAGAAAAAAGATCTAGATTCCCGAGAAATTATAATTATTTTTGATAAAGTCGCCTTTCATGTTTGCAAACACGTTTGATGCTTTAGTATACGATTTCTTCCTCGATTTCTTATTTTAAGATTCTATCAGTGTTTCATCTTGAAACTTAAGGGACACTTCTATAATAAAATCATAATTTTTTCTAATACATTTCGTACAAAACATGGAATCCGCAATTGTGATTAAATATACAATTTTAGCTAAAAATAATTATGCAGCGCAAAAAGATTTTACCTTCACTGTTAAAAAAATTTTATTGAAATTTAATATACATGTCAATAAAGCCGTTTTCATATACCACATATTAAGTTTAATATACTATCATGTTGTAAAATTAATATACATGTATATTAAAGTCGGTGATTTCTTGACGTCATATGCTTTCGAAGCGAAAAACATACATGTGTCAGATTGATAAAAACGATACAAATAAATAATCACCAATGTTTTTTGGCTAAAATGATTTCTTTATTGAGCATCAGTATGCCTGGATACATTAAAGCCAGTTCATATAATTTACCAAAAGGCAACACAATAATGTCAAATTATTTTTTCGCAGTGTTCCTACATTTCCTTTAGTTATCATACAAAATTAATCATGGATATTACGACTCTGACTGTTTACGTTTGGATTCTCCCGATTGAGGACTAAGGCTATTTGCAGGCAATCCTTGACACTGGCCTTAAACCGAGGGTCGCGCCGGAAAATATATAACAGAAGCTAAAGTTTCGACAGATAATTTTTCAAGTAACGATAAAAAAGTTTGATTCAATTTAAGAGAAAGAGCATGTAAAATAAATAATCTTATGGAGATTAGAATTGATTAATCCAAAATATAAATTTGAAAACAAATTATATGCCATATACATTATCTCTGACTGTCTATTTTCTGAAAAGATACTTCTCTGAGTGCAGGATTATTTATCCTTCTCTAAAAAATCGGTCTGTCGCGATAATCTCGAAAGCATTGTTGTCGCTTTTCCCTCGGCTTTTCCTCAGTGCCGATTGGGTAATTTCAAAGACTCGAAAAAACTATAGTTAATTTTTTTTATTTTTGAAAACCAAGACATACTCAAAACGATCAACTTTGTAGAAAAAATGGAAGAATCATGTTTACAGTAAAAATAATTATTTTCAACAAAGAGCAAGGGAATTTTCAACAAAATAGTTCAATTTTCAACCAGTGATTAATCTTTGATCAAACAAACTAACTGTCAATCGAAAGTATAATAATTGATATTGCCACCACAAAAAAAATGTATATTAAATCGGACCCATAGTTTAATCACACCCAAAAATAAGAATTTTCAGCACATTTTTTAATCCTTAATGCAAGATCCTGTTAAACCCCCTATTGTAATCTGCAAAAAAAAAATAAAATAAAATTTTCGGAAAAAAATAAAAAAGAGGAACGAAAAATGAGAAGGCAGCCAAACACATCCCCTTCCTTCTCTTTTTCTTTCTTTCGTCTTTTTTATTTTTATGACCATCAAATTACAATAAAATAAAAAATATAAATAAATAAATTTTCATTACCAACGTTTCGGTACTCGTACAGTACCCTTATCAAGGCAAGAAAATTTTAAGTGGTATAAATTGACAGTACCCACGAACAGGTGCTCTCTCTTTGATACTTGAGAATCGAATGAGGGTCAGTAGGCCAATCTGTTGTAAACACAATATAAATATCTGTCACAATCACATCAGAAATAGAGAAAGTAAAATAAAAATAAAATTCATGAAACAGCTACGTTATATGTAATTAATCATATTAGCATAATTTTGTTCAACCCATCCAAATCGGTTTTTAAATTAATAGATAACTTTTTTTGTTTATTAATATAAGGCATTTCCATGAATTCCCTCTTTCTCTCATTACTTTCACTATGCAAAATTTGAACATTATCCCAGTCAAACTCATGGTCAACATCAACAAATGCCTTTGTATGTCTGGCAAGAACACTCTTATAACAGCGTCCCAAACGAACATCACTTTTGTGCTCCTCTATCCTAGTATTAAGTAGTCTGCCAGTCTGTCCCACGTAATTCATCGCACAGATCCTGCAAGTGATCTTATAGACAACACCACCCTTTTCAAAATTATCCAAAGGATCCTTGCAAAAATTTATCACCGTATCCATTTTAAATGGAATGCGGAAAATAGTATGAATTTAAAATTTTTTTAAACATGAGTTCAATAGTTTTAGAAATTTGACCAAAAAATGGAAGAACAAAAGTATTAAACGAACTATATTCCTTTAACTCTTTCTGATTATCTACAAGCAAATTATTAATGTCTTTGTTTTTGATTTGTTGAACTCTAATTGCAATATGTTTCTCAATTAACTCCTTTGGATAATGATTCAGAAAAAGGATATTCCTAACAATATTCAAATTTCTTGTGTGAAATGAACAATGGGACAAACCTAAAGCTCTGTCAACTAAGTTTTTAATTACTGCAATTTTGTTTTGAAAGTGATGAGCAGAAAGGAAATTTAAAATTCTACCTGAATATGTACTTTTTTGTACCAATTGGTAATAATATTACCATTCCAACCCTTAATTACTTCAATGTCCAAAAAACTGAATTTATAATCCTGTTCTATTTCATGAGTGAATTGAAGTTTTGGATGAAAACTGTTGAAAGTATCAATGACAATCTGTAACTTTTCCAGAGGAACACATAATAAGGTATCGTCGACAAACCGAAAATAAAAAGGCAAAACAAAATCTAATTTCCCAAAAACAAAAACCTCCAAATCTTCCATCACTAGTTCTGCAAAAATCGGAGAAATGACTGAACCTATGGGAGTTGACTCCATAATAAAAAATATCCCTTCAATCAAATCTTTTTGACATAAACGAGTACGGGTTTTTATATTAGTCCAACTATTTAAAATTGCCCTTTTAACTAATTCAAGGGGTATACTCGGAAACATTGCAATAACATCCAAAGAAATCATGACATGGTCATCCGGAACCCTTTTTTGAATGATAATTTTTTTTTGAGTTGTGATAGAGTCTTTGAGAATCAAATCAAAATTTCGTTCTAAAAATTTGGTGGGAGTATTAATAGTTGAAATAACTATTCTTAAGGGATAGCCATCTTTGTGAATTTTTCTCAACCCATAACATCTTGCAAGAACTGTGTCTTCAGTGTTAATATCAGTCCATCTTATATCCTTTCCCAGAAGTTCTTTCTTTCTCCAATTGTCAAGCATCTTAAAAGTGTCTCTTTTTAATTTTTTTAACGGATTTTCATGCAATAATTCAAAATTGCCATTATCAGAAAGCAAATTCTCCATATCCCTGATATAATTCGATTTTTTCATGCAAACAGTAATACTGCCTTTATCAGCATTCATGCAAACCACATCAGGGT
>NC_046657.1:101710341-101716735 GCF_010883055.1 Belonocnema kinseyi | reverse complement strand
ATCCCTTCCACACACTACTCCTTTCCCCTACCGAGCGAGTCACGCCTACCCCGAAAGGGAAATGGCTTAATGGTGTAATAATAATAATAATAATAATAATAACAAAAGACAGAGCCTCGGTGGCTCAGTTGGTTAGACACTCGGACTTCACCTCAGAGGTCCGGGGTTCGATCCCTGAGCCGGTACCTCTAGAAATTTTTCAATGTACCTTTACCGAGGTTCTGGTGGTTCGGAACCCACCTTAAGCTGTAGGTCCCCCCATCGTGTACTTGACTGCAACTCAATCCGTCAATGCTGGGGTAAAAACCAGGCTATGTCCAATATGTCTGGGCAGACTGCTCTCATCACATCACTTGATTGCATTATAAAAATGCGTCCGTGACTGATGATATATACCGGGACAGTCCCGTGCAAATTGATCAAATAAAAAAAAATCCAACTCTAACCAAAAATGTCTTCGACATGTTGGGCAGTATAAGCCTGTGACAACATTTCAACTCAGAAATGTTTTTATAATAATAGAAACCATCAAAAGGTCTATCAAAATGTATCTTGTTACAAGGAACAACCCTTTGAGTCACAATAGTGTTATATTCCAAATATTAAAAAAGTCTTCCTGTAAAGAATTTTTAAAAATTTATAAGTCGGTATTAGCAGATCATAAAAGATCGTCGAAAGTTTGACAATAGGTAAATCGATGCGTCTTGGAAACGCCTAGAAATCAAACATAAAATTTGCATACTACCGTAAAAATGGGGGAATAAGGTACTTAAAACCGTTTTTTGAGAAAAATTGAAACCCTTTTTAATAATTCTATTTTTTATTTCTTGATGTCGCATTATATTTAAATATCTCCAAAGTAGATTTGAACAATTTGTGTCATACGATTCCAGCTATTTCGCATTATTAATTAAGCCTCAAGTCAACTCGACGTTTCGAGTTTTACTAACATTCCGGCTCTACTATCAGTACATTTAAAACTGAGTTAAATCGCTTCATCGCAAGCAACTATTTTAAGCCGACTTAAATTTATTTGAAATAGCTTTGAATTAAATTTAAATTACTTTTAATTCACCTTGAAACCCCCGAAATCGTGCATAATTCACCATGAAATCATTGTAATCACTCAGAATTTACCGTGCAATTACTGCAATCATTCTGATTTAACAGTGCAATCACTGCAACCTCTCGCAATTAAACGTAAAATCACAGCAATAACTGGAAATTCACTCTGCAATCACTGTAATAACTCGGAATTTACCACAAAATCACTGAAATCACTCAGAATTGACCTTGCAAATACTCGAGATGACTGCATTCACTTTCAATCACTTGCAATCATGCAATCGGTGTACAACAGAATTTGGAGTTATGTACCCCTCGGTTGTTTCCTTTTAATACTTAAAGTACAGTCATTTTAAAAATAATTTATTTATATTTGCAGTTGACAAAATAAAAATGTTTTTTATCAAAAATTTTTCAATTTCAAACGATTTTAATTTTTAATTGTTTAAGTATTCAAGACTGCATTTTAAAATTCTTGTAATTAAAAATGAAAACTTAAAATGGGAGATTTTTCACGAAGAAGGTTTTCGAATTACGCATTATAAACTGAATTATGTCATAATTGAAAAATATAAAAATTCGACTAATTATTTTTAAAACTATTGAAATCGAACTTGGACAATCTTTTCTTTTACCATAAATACTTATAAAATTCCTGGTTTTCCAGTCCAGGGGCCAGACCGAAAATGCATTTTTTTACCAAAAGGATTGAATTTTCAAACAAAACAACTCAATTTTCTAAAAAAATTGAAAACCTACATTTTCAGTAAAAAATTGCATTAAAAAAAAAGAATAAATTTTCAACAACATAAAATTTTTAAGCAAAGGACTAAATTTTAACTTTCAACCAACAAAACTAAATTTCTATCAAAAAAGGTAAACTTTCGACACAAAATGGAATACTTCAATTTTGTACTAAAGAAATGAATTTTCTACTAAAAAAGTTTATACTAAAAATCATGAAACTTCAAACAAATTTTGAATTTTAAAATAAATCTTCAACCTAATATTTACATTCTTAACCAAAGAACTGAATTTTCAGCCAAAAAGGTGAATCAGTTACGAAGAAGATTAATATTCTACCAGAAAAAGTTAAAGATGCAACAAAATACAGTAATTTTCAAACAAGAAAGATTTTCAGTCAATAATTTAAAAAATCTTATCCAAATTGTTCAATTTTAAAATCAAAAGACATTTTTGACAAAGAAGTTGAATTTACAGCTTAAGAAAATGCATTTTCTGTCAAATTAATTTACTTTTAAGCCCAAGTAAGATGAGTTTTCAAGAAAATAAGTGCATTTTTAACTAAAAAAAGATAAATTAAAAAAAAAATGGAATAGCTACTCTTTCAGTCGCTAAAATCCTTTTTAAACAAAGCGAAAAATGAATGTTCAAGAAAATATCTATAATTGAAAACGAAGAACTGCATTTTTAACTAAAAGGGTTAAATTTCAACCAAAGAAATGAATCTTCAACGACCAAATTTTGAAATTACAAGACAAAAGACGAATTTTTGACAAAAACGTTGAATATACAACACACAAAAATGCATGTTAAATATAAAAAAATGAGTTTCCAACCCAAAAAAGACGATTTTTTAACAAAATAAGTGAAATTTCAGCTTAAAAAGATAAATGGCAAAAATGGAATAATTAAACTTTCAGTAAAAAAAATCCTTTTAAAAAAATGTAACAAAATAGTTATATTCGTAACTACAGAAATCCATTTTTTTGTAAAAGGATGAATCTTCAACCAAAAAAATGAACTTTTAGCCAAATAGTTGAACTTTAAACCCAAAAGATGCAATTTTTACTAACAAAGACAAATTTTCAACAAAATGAAGATGAGTATATATCTATCCAAAAAGATGAAATTTCGACAAACAATAGAATAACTAAACTTTCAGTTTGAAACAAAAGTAATTTCCAATAAAAAGATTAAACTAATTAATTTGCAACAACAAATTTCAACAAAATAGTTATAATTTGCACCAAAAAAAGGTTTTTCAGTCGCTATTCACGAATAGAGACAATATTGAAAATTAAATCAATTTGTTATATTGGGACAAAAATCCTGGATCAAAATAAAAATATACAGGATGATTCTCACAGGAACTGATATAAATAGCATTTACATTCCAGATGTTTCCTTTGAATAATAGATCTTTCATTTGTCTCAGTTTTTTTTCATGCACATAAATTTTACATTTTTCTTACTCTAACATTAAAAAAAAATTGATATGAAAATAAAAAAAAGGTTTAAAAATGAACAGTTTTTTTCTAAAGATTATATTTGTACGTTTGGCAAACCTTTAATTTAGCGTGAATTAGTTTTTTGTGTGCATTTTTTAGCCAGTTAGGGTTTAATCAATAAATTTAATTTAAAAGTTAGATAAATGCTGTTTTGTATAGGTTATGTTATAAAAATAAAAAAATAAAAAATTTGAGATGAAGAAGTGTAATGTTTTAGGCTATATTATTATGTTTAGACTATATTATCAACGCTGACCTATAATATTAGAAAAAAAGACGAATTCCGATCGTATATAGAACAAATTGAACCTCATTTTATGTGTATTGATATTTACATTGATTTTCATAAGCGATAAAGTAAAAAAAGCATTTGACTTACCTTTGTTGATATTTGTTTAATTTTTGAAGTTTTACGTAACCTTACGAAACAGCTTTACAATTTACTTCTTTAATACTGCAAAATAGTACGTAACTAAAGACAGAATAATTCCTCTTTCTAATTGGAGAACTGTTTCTATCATATTTTTCCTCTAAAATTAGTAATGATGATTATTTCGAAAAAAGCAATATATTTTGGAATAGACATCCGGATTCGAAATTTCGGATGTCAAGACTTCTTGTCAATAACAGACGACGTTACAGAGATCATGGAGCATTCAAGGAGGCATGGAGGATAGACACAAGGTGATCAAAGTCCTGTACCATGGAGAATAGACATAAGGAGACCAAACTAATGGAACTGAAAATTAACACTTTTCTGTTGCTAGAAGTGCGCACACACACACATGTGCAAAATCACATTCGCGTGTAGTTCAAAACTTCCCGAGCGTGGTGTGTCAACCGCACTTAAAAAAATATGGTCCCCGATGTAAATGCGAGTCAAATATAAGTAAATAATGATTGAACAATTAATAGTGTGTGAATAAAGGCAAGGGTGTTAAAATTAAAAATCGCTGTATAAAAGCGAAAATTTCCAATAAGTGTGGTTTTAAATGTATAGTGTACAAGACTTTCAGAGTGGTGTAAGTTGTATGTTTATTGTTTTTGTTACGTGCACGTCGAATATCTCTCACACGCATAGTGTTGATAAAAGTAATTTCATATTTCATAAACATACTACCTACCTCTTCCATGGCGAATAATTTTTGATTCCACGAAAATTTCACAAAATCCTGTCTGATTATTAATTATTTAATTGTTCAAGCCACCTGTCAAGTTCCGAGCCACGCTCGGAAAGTTTTGAACTATACGTAAGTGTGATTTTACACATGTTGCGTGCGTACTTCCGGCAACAGAAAAGTGACCGTTTTTTGGTGAAGTCCATGCATTACAGATTAGTCTCCTTATGTCTATTCTCCATGTCCTGTACACTGACTTCACAAAAGATGAGCAGACTTTTTCGCGAAGAATACGTGTTTGAACTTCTCGTGCGTGGCTCTAGTATGGAAATATGTACAAATATGGCCCTCCATGTGAAAATCAGCCCTATCCCACTCCTTGAAAAGAAAAAGGGGGGGTGAGGGGACCCCAACCATCACCTCCTCTTGTGAGATCCAATGCACGGGAGCGGACGGCTGGCGCGGCACAGCCGCGCTATTCGCACATTCACGATTAATGATCTTCCCGAAGAATGATCAGACTGGAAGAAATTGTTGTGCGTTACTCGTTTGGGCATTGTTACACAATCTGAGCGAAATTTCACATGACTGGATTTACAAGTGACGTTAATTCAGTGTGGAAAAAAAGCCCGTAAGCGGGAAAAAACCGCAAAAATCTGTTAATTTGTTTTATAGAAGGAAAGGTGGGAAAAGAAGAAGAGAAAGAAGTGGGGGTATAGGGATGAAAAAAAAAGAAAGTTTCTAGTAGGTCGGGGATGTCGGGGCCACTTCGACCTGGATGACTTATTTCATAAGAAAATCTTTTGGCATTGCGTGTTTGCGAAATGGATCAAAATTATATTTCCCTAGAGAGGAAATATGTTCAAAAGGTGATGATGCAGATTCGTAGAATTTAATGACGGTCTCTTTGATATACTCTGAGATGTGTGGTAGGTGAAACTCTGAAGGACAGAGCTCTTAGTATATCTGGGGGTTTTTTGATACGTCTGAGAAATTTATTTTGCATTATTTGAATGTGATTGACATTAGTTTTTGACGCACCTCTCCATATTGTACATAAGTTATGGTTGGTCGGATAAAAATTTTGTAGATTAGGAGTCCATATTCGGGTTTTAGACTCGAGTGTCTATTAATAATAGGATTTAAGCGAGAGAGAACCCCGAGAGCTTTCCCTTTAGTGTCATGGATATGCTGCTTCCAATTAAGACGTTTGTGAAGTTTATCCCCTAGGTATTTTACGGAATTTTTCCATTCTATTGGCTCGTTAAACATTTTGGGTGGATCAATTTTAACTAGTCTTTTAACTGAAAAAAGAATTGATTCTGACTTTGCTGCGTTTATTTTTATTCTCCATAGTTTAGCCCAAACCTCAATGACTTCAAGAGCTTTGTTAAGTAGTTTTAAAATTTTTGGAATGGACCAGGAAGACGTGAATAACGTGGTGTCATCTGCATATAGTCCAATTGAAACTTCGGGGACCTCAGAGATGTCGTTTACGTAGATAATATGTAATGAGCGGATATAATTCGCATTCTCGCTGCTAGGAACAGCACAGTCAGTGACGCAAATTCGCGGTTTCAGTTTGAATAAAAAGAAACTCAAATTTGAAAAGCGAGTCTTGAATTCAGAATTTAAGTATTATTTTGAAGTAAAGATTGGCAAGCAACAGTCGGGCAAATCGACATGGAAATGTTTGAAATGATAATCGTTTCCTGTAAATGAATAAATGTATACACTGTATAAACAGTGAGTGAAATAAACGAAGTTGAGTGAGTGATAATTTTAGTGAGTGATAGGCATAAAAGAAGAAGGATTCTGAAGTTCACTACCCACCAGGACATTCCAAATTCACTAAGAACATTTTTAAAATTATCCAAGGATATTTGAAAATAAAAAATAAAAGATTTTAAAAGGATATTCGAAAATTTTTGAAAGGACATTTTTTCAAGACATTTTGGG
>NC_046657.1:101706722-101710241 GCF_010883055.1 Belonocnema kinseyi | reverse complement strand
TACTTCTCTAGCTTCTTTTATGTCCATGCATTTTTTCATGCAGGCTCTCGTGTTTCTGTGACTTCTTATGTCTCTTCTAAGTAGGGTCTTATTCACACATTCAAACCATTCTTTCCGCGGTCTACCTCTGGGCACGCTGCCATTTACTTTACCAAAATCAACTTGAAAAGTATCGATTGTGGCAGTTATTTAACTTACTAGAAAACATACATGCGCACGATTATTATTATTTTTCGTCTCAAGAAATTTTTTAATTGAGATATAAAACTAATATTAAAACCAAATTTTTGTTATTTTATAGTATCTATTATCTAAATTAAAGGAAAAGATATGCAAGGATAACGTTTTTGATAATTGTTACCTTAACTTCAGAATTAATATATTTTTTTGTACAATAAAGAGTATAAAGTACATAAATGTACAATAAAGTTTTTATTATTGTTATATTATTTCCGAAAAAATCGACTTTTTCAATCTTTTTTTTTTTTAATAGATTGGAATGTTTATTTATTAAATTCTCAGGTAAATTTATGTAAATAGTACATTTTTAACACCTGTTTTTAATATAAATTTATCTTTTTTCTTCAGTTTTCAACTGTTCAAAATGGAATCTCAATTTGCATCATTTTTCAAGACGAGTTTAACTTCCAAAGGTTTAATTTTCAACTGTTGAAAATTGAGGAAAATTGAATGCTGTTCAATTCAATGATAAAATCGTTACAAAAATAAATTATAGATTTTATTACTTAACTGAATAGCTTTTAAAAAATAAAAAATAATATCCAAGTCGAGATGTGCTTGCAGAGTGATTGCACTTGATTTCACTTGATTGCAGGGTGAATTCAGGTGATTACAGAGTTATTTCAGGTGATTGTGGGTGATTGCAACTGACTGCATGTGATTGCAAGTGATTGTGAGTTATGGCAAGTGATTGCACGGTTATTTCAAGTGATTGCAAGGTGATTGCAGCATCGTGTGTACACTGATCGCAAGAGTTATGTGCCCCTCGGAAACAAAAATTTATTTGATAAAACAATTAGAAATCCGTTCAACCTTGATAATTTCCCAATTTTAACGTTAAAAATGAAACTGTTTTGATTCAAAAGTCAGTCATTGAAAAAATGCAAACGTCCGATTGAAACTTTATAAAATATTTTTATAATATTATTTATTTTTATTTAATTTTTATTTAATATTCAGCAATATTTAACTGTTCTTTTAAAACGATTGAATTGAAACCATGTATTTAAAAGTAAACAATCTTAAACTATGTCGTTTGAAATAAAAAGTTTTTAATCATTAAAATTTCGAAGAGCTTTCCAACTTTGAACGTTTCAATTTTGGTTGATCTTTTTAAAAAGTGTTTAATTTGTAAGTGAATTTAACTTATAAATTAAGAACTGTTCTGTTAAAATATTTAATTAAATTTTTTTTAACATTTCTAGCTTAAAATTGTTTAAAATAGTATAATTTACAAAATTTAAAGTTTATTGATTCTTTAATTTATAGCATTGAAAATGATAAAGTGGATTACATTTTTACAACTTTTGTCTGAATCTTTGAACTCTTTGTTTTATTAAGGTTACATTTTTTTAATTTTGCAGTTTATCTGAATTACATTTAAAATTGTTTAATTGAAAAGTCTTAGTACCTTTCATTTTTTACGTTTAAATTATTGAGCATTTGAATACAACATTTTTTAATTAAAAAACTTTTGAACTTGAATTTCAAAAGTTTAAAATCCAAGAGTTCCACTTTGAGTTCTTTAATTTGTAGTTTATTTTTTATAACTTCTAATGATAAAATTTTCAGCTTTAGAGTTCTAATTTTTTAATTTTATTGGCCGTGAAAAATGTTTGCGAGCAGGGATATGACCGAGAATTTCGTTCTGGGATTAAAACGGCCACTCTGATTTTTCTGGGTTCTGAATTTACCTTTTTTGTCGAAAATTCCTCTTTTTTGTTTGAAAATTAGTCTGGTTTTGTTTAAGGATTTAAACAAAATTTACTAAATTTAAATTAGACCAAAATCCAAATTAAAAATCCCATTTAACGTCCAATAATCAAATTGATGCAAAATCCTGTTAAACAAAACAAGAATCCAACGACCAAATTTGGACCACAACGAATAAACGAAAACCAAAAAAAAACCCCTATTGTAATCTGAAAAAAAAATAAATAAAATAAAATTTTCGGATAAACATAAAAAGAGGAAAGGAAAATGAGAAGGCATCCAACCACATCCCCTTCCTTCTCTTTTTCTTTCTTTCGTCTTTTTTATTTTTATGACCATCAAATTACAATAAAATAAAAATAAAAAACATAAATAAATAAATTTGCATTACCAACGTTTCGGTACTCGTACAGTACCCTTATCAAGACAAGAAAATTTTAAGTCGTAGAAATTGACAGCACCCACGAATAGGTGCTCTCTCTTTGATACCTGAGAATCGAATGAGGGTCAATAGGCCAATCTGTTGTAAACACAATATAAATATCTGTCACAATTACATCAGAAATAGAGAAAGTAAAAAAAAATAGAATTCATGAAACAGCTACGTTATATGTAATTAATCATATTAGCATAATTTTGTTCAACTCATCCAAGTCGGTTTTTAAATTAATAGATAATTTTTGGTTTTTTTAATATATAGCATTTCCATGAATTCCCTCTTTCTCTCATTGCTCATTTTTCTTTCCTCTTTTTTATTTTTTTCCGAAAATTTTATTATTTTTTTTCAATTTGATTATTGGACGTTAAATGGGATTTTTAATTTGGATTTTGGTCTAATTTAAATTTCGTAAGTTTTGATTTAGCTGACTTGGACTGGAGGTCATTTCTAGGATATTATGTTTTTTAATCAGATAAGAGTTAAACATGGTCCTGAGGTGTTCAGAAAGGTGCAATTATGGTGTGATATCAATAAGAAATTAAGAGGCAGTATTATTCAAAAAATATTTTTGATTGAATGTAGAAGAAACGATGTTTTACCTAAAAAAAAAATTTTTCCTGGATAACAAATTTCGAGATTTTTCTTTTCACAGTAGTTTTTGTAATAGAAAATTTGAACACACTTTAAACAATTTTAAGTTTTCACTACTAAATTTATTTATCAAAGCTGTTTCAAATCATGTTAATTTTTTAAAGTCAATAATTTCAAGAATAAGACGTGAATTAGAAGTTTGTTTGCAACAAAATGAAATTATTAATCTTTTAAAGCATCAGATTCACCTCAATCAAAGACTTTTAAGCAGTGATGTAAAACATGATAACAAACTTTCAAATTTAATTCATCAGCAAACTAGTGTTCAAGAACAAAATTTAAATTTACATAGGATTTTTGAAGAAGGAGGTAAAGATCCTTGGTTTGTTAATTTGACAGATATTCAAATTCCTGATTCAGTCACAGATATTATTAGATTAGGTCAAGGTTTTAGTAACCGTGTGATAAAAACTAAGGCAAAACAAATGATAGAAATAGTAAAAGATGTTGAATCAAATATACACAAAATTCCTATT
>NC_046657.1:101694492-101706622 GCF_010883055.1 Belonocnema kinseyi | reverse complement strand
TCTTCCCATGAGAAGATGTATTATGAAATCGACGACGAATTAGACACTTTTCAGGGTAGGGATTTGTAGAGCAAGTAAAGCAGGCTAACCAGAGAAACCCACCAAAGAGAGGGGAGGCTGAGGACCGCTGTGACGGTATTGAAGCTTCCACGACGAAACAAAAAGACAGATTAATCTGGTCCGCGGCCGCGACTCGTTCATTAACTGAAACTCGAATAAGATTTTTTGCTGTAAAGATAGATTTCAAAAGACCAGGCTAATAAATCTAATTAATTCAATTAATTATGAATTTATCAATTTAATTATTTAAAAATACCCTTTTTTATCCTTTAGTTATAACTTGATAAGATTTTCAGAAGAAGATTTCATCGCTGGAGTTGGGTTTTCAAACCCTTAATTGTGGAAACGGACTTGCTGTTAATTTATTCCTATAAATTATAGAAATCTTATTTTTCATACTTTTATTAATTATTCTCTTATTAAATCTAAAATATTTGAATTTTCGCGCGGTAAAAGACTGTCGGCTTGTTACAAATAAAGAAAACCGGACCTAGAATGCTGCCTTGGGGCACACCCGCTCGGATGAGTTTCTCTTTTGAGAGTGTCTGGCCTATTTTGACTGAGAATTTTCTGTTAGAAAGATAAGAGTTTATAAAGAGGATGAGCCCTCTTGGGAAATTGTAATTTATTAGTTTTTTTAGCAGTCCTACATGCCAGACACTGTCAAAAGCTTTTTCTACATCGAGGAAAACAGCTTCCGACTCCTTGAAAAAATACCCGTAATTATATACTTCCAAGTGGTAGTACCAAAAAAGTCCGACAGATAGCGCCACTTCTGCCTCTACACAGTTTAACACTGTCCCTTATTAGAGAAAAGGAGAATAGTAGTATTTATTATTGAAAATATTTTTTATTGAAAGTAATTGCATAATGTCACTCCAAAAAAATGGATTATTATCATTCAGCGGAAGTTTTCGCGAACTGAAAATGTTTGGACACAGGTGCATCGTACCGAATTGTGATTCCGGGTAAGATTTCCCTAATAAAGAAAAGTGTCATCATTTTACGGTTCCATCTGAAGCAAAAAAAAATTGTTATCATTGGAAAAGGCGATTCCGAGGAAAGAGTACATTTTAAAGTCGGGAGTGCTGGTATGTAAAGTACATTTTTTACATGAGGATATAGTTTGGAAACGTGAAGTGAAGGATCCTGCTGGCAATGTTATGGAATCGGTATGCACATTGTTTACCTTTTTACATTTAAAAAACTTGAATGAAATTTATAGTGTGAAATGAATATTCATAGTCTATATTAAGGAGAAGAAATTTATCATAAAACAAAAGTCAAAGATTATTTTGATTAAATTTTTTCTTACTAGAAATTGGAATGATATTCTATTCTAACCTTAAAGAAATGTTAAGGCATTGATTATTCAGATTAATTGAATTTGAATGGAATATTTTATATTGATTGTACTAGAAGACTAAAACTAGACATAATATAATATTTATTACGAAAAATGGTTATTAAAATGTGATTGATTCAGTCAATGTGATTCCCGCATGTGATTTTACTATTTAAAAACAATGCTGCTAATTTAAAAATAAATTGATAATAATTCCATATATTTGCTACGGCGCAGAATAGAACAAAAAATTATCATTTTTTTTATCAATGTGATTGATTAGTTATAATATTGTTGCAAATAATAAAGTAAGTTTATAGATGCTATTTATGAACAAAAATAAAATTATTGCCAATAAATTAATTTTTCCACCTAAAAATTTAAAAACCCTTTTTAAAAACAATGACATTTATTTGTCTAAGTACAACAATATTAATTAATATTACTAATCATCAATTATTTCTTACTTATGTCAATTAATTTTGAAACTATATTTTAAGCTATTCTGTCTCTCGCTGTCACTGTTTCTTCAGATTTTTTCTAAAAAAGTATGATTGAAAGTCTATGAATCTATTGTAATAGATTTAACATTAATTTTATACTTAAAAAAAAACATAATTTTAGTTATTTACATTATTATTCCATGGCAGTTAATGTTAAACTGTGTAGAGGCAGAAGTGGTGCCATCTATCGGACATTTTCGGTACTACCACTTGGAAGTTTATAATTACGGATGCATTGCATGCGAAAGCTTGAAAGTCGGATAGGGCTGGTGAAAAGAATAATATAGCCTCAATTCATGAGCAATTAAATACTCTATAAAATACACTCTGTACATTTAATATATAATTTATAAAGTGAAAGTGCAATATCGAAATTGTAAGTACAATACTAAAAGACATATCAAAATAAGTAATCATAAAAAAAGAGTTCAATCACCGAAATTATTTTCCTGCACATGTTATCCTTACTTACCTTTCTTAAGATTCGTGCGATTTTCAAAAAATGTATGACCACATTTACACTTGCGCAGAAAGTTATGACTTTAAATTAATCAATATTTATTACATGGCCCAATAATTTCATAAATAATATTTGATACTTATTAATTTGAGGTTATATTATTGTATTGTTACGATTGTCTCGTGGGCGGCTATATTTGTACCACGTGATTTGTACAAATGTTCATACTAGCGCCACGCAGGGGAAGTTCAGGCGTGTGTACTTCGCGAAAAAATATGCTCATTTTTCGTTACATTACTTTGGTCTCCTTGTGTCTATTCTCCATGGGAGGTTTCACAGTGTTTCCCAGCCAGTGCTCCGAACCAGCCCCCTGGAACTCTGAGTTGAAAATGTACTATGTGTTGACGTTGGCCGTGTGGCGGCGCCAGCTATGCAGTTGCCTAATATCGTTGCAAATGCATGGAAAAATCAAAGATCTTTAATAAAATATTAACATTGAATTTAACAAAAAAGTAAAAGTAGTTTACTGATAGTGTTAACTAATCATTGAGTTTTTTGAGTGATGTTCGCGACATTTTGCATTTTCTAAGTGAAAGAAAACTTACAAAAAAACTGCTTTCAGGTAAAGCGCAGTGTTGAAATTTTGAACAAAAATGGGGAAGTGCGTTTGTTTTGATTGTAAATCGGGATAAAAAAGTAATCTGAAGCTGGACAAAGCTAATAAAATTCAATTTTACAAAGCACCAAAATATCAAAATGTTGTTAAAGAATGGCAAATGCTATTTTAAGGGATGATATCAAACTGAAGTGTTGTGGCAAGGGTGTTACATATAAAGTGTATAGGTATATCTTCATGTTTTAAAAGTTTTTCTCTTTTTAAAAATATTATTCTATTGTTAATATTAACTATAAATAATGGGCATTATTTAATATACTTCAAAACAATGTCTTTGTACTTTAGATGATAAAAAAATGATATCTTAATATATTTTCAAATTTTCATGTTTAAAAAAATGAACTAAATTATACATTGCAAACAAATTTGATTTATTTGAATAAATTTGTTTAAAAATTTACTTTTCGCCATAACTGTTTTCATAATATTTAGCGTAAGATTAAAGATGAAAAGGGAATTTTCATTATAATTGGTTTTAAATTAAACAGGAACTTGAAGTAGGTCTTCTTCTAAAAAAGAAATGGCATCATAGGAACTAAGTTTTCAAAATAATTTGCAAATTGCTATTTTATCCATATGACATTGATGTATTCTTGCCTATCAGGGAATTTAAATGTTGAATTATTGAATATAATTATTCTAATCGAATCTAATGAAAATAATGATCAATAAATATTTATTATCATTTAAAATGATTAAATTATGTCTTTTAAAGAATTATTGACTGAAGATATAAATGATTTTACAGGTTTTGATGACTATAATGTAATAGAATAAAGCGTTTTGAAGGTGAAATTTTGTAAATTTTTTGAATTTTATGGTAACTATTTAAAATTGTATCTTTTTTTATTTTGCATCAATATTACAAAAAGTTGCTGAATTACACCGATAAGTGAATGTTTTTCGCTCTGCAACTGCAGCGTGTTATCCCACATCTCTATACGTGCAAAGTTCGATGTCGAACGTGAGAGCGTAGCTTTTTCATCTCAGCCAGTGCGACTATTCGCGGAGGGAACGACCTACAGAGGCGCTGCAATCGCATCCACATATTCGGGTCACGTGGTTTGAAAGCAGGCTAGTTTGAATGTTTACACTGTGACGTATCTTAATAATTAATATTACTTAAATAAAAAGAATTTTTAATGAACGTGAGGTACCTAAAATGATAAGAATTTTGTGAGTTTGTGCAAGGAATATTTAACAGTCGCAACATGACAGACGGAGAAGCGATTTTATAAGCAGGACAAGTAGTGCTTGTTGGTTGAACTGCAAGGACCGGTAATAAAATGAAAATTATAGGTCTTTTTTTGCAAACTAGTGCAGTGACATCGTTTCCTCACAAAATTGAAGGCTCTCTACGATTTCTTTTACAAAAAATAGACAAAGAGAAAATGATTATTTGTTCCTGCAAAGCTGGCCAGTCTGAGAGTTGCAAACATGTTGTAGTGGTGTTATTATACTTAAAAAGGTACATATTTACATAGATTTTTTAGTATATTAAATTCAAATATTCAATCAATGTCAAATCTCTGTAGACGAATTCATATATTTCAATTTAAAATTGAGGCTGTTGCGTTGATAAAAGCTCCTATAACCTCAAAATCGATACGATCAATTTTACTCAACAAATTTTGGAATAATTTTTTTGTCTATGTTGATATACTTTATTATATACTCCTTTCTGAAATGTAACTAATAATAAATTTTAATAATCACGAAGAAGTAGCCACTCTTGATATCTTGTGTAAATTCGTGACATCTCCTAATCTAATCTTCTGAATTAATGGTAAAATCTTCGTAATTATTATTTTCAAATATTTCTAGAATAGTAAACCTATCAAGTTCTCAATATTTTAAATTTCTATTCAGACATGTTTTTATAGTTCAAATAATAATTAACGAATCTTCATAAAATGCAGAGATCACAGTGGTTCAGCAGCTTCATTTGAAGGGAAATTGGGGATTTTTGATTCGAAAAAAGGGATTTTTTTTGTGAAAAAGAAGGAAATTTTTTTCCTTGAAAAAATATTAACGTAAGCAAAAAAAGTTAATGAATTGATCACTTTTATAAGAAACTACAAATTTTCGTAACAAATAAAATTACATTACGATCATTCGCGAATTATTTTGTCCCTTGAGAACAAAAAATGGATTATTATTTGTTATTTTAGTTTTGACAGTTCTTTTTTATAGCCATAAGTGAAAAGACAAATTTCTCGTATTTCGAGCATGGGAAGAGCATCCTAGCCCTAGCGGAAGAATCGGAAAGAAAGTACCTTTCCGATCTCTATGTGAATTTTGCTTCAGTTTCTTTCCGAATGCTTTCGCTTTCTGATGCTTTTCCGAACTTTTGTGAAGTGTCCCACTCTATTTACTTCTTTCTGAAGTTTCTGAAGTTTATTCCGATCTTTTTGACTTTTCTCCTGTGTCCCTCTGTTTATGCTCGTTACGATTTCTTTCTGAATATATGTGAAATATATGATCTATTAATTTTATATATATATATATATATATATATATATATGCTATTTCCCTTTCGGGGCAGGCGTCATTCACTCGGTGGGGAAAGGAGTAATGTGTGGAAGTGATAGAGAATTTTCAGATTGATCCAGAATTCTCGTGTTATTTATGTAAATAACACGTTTGTTCCGCAACACTGCTCCGACCCAGGCTGCTGATCAATCTCTGTAGCAACCACCCCAAGTGAAGATCAGCACAAAGTCATTATGTAAGGTTCCCCACTTGGGTCCATTAGTGGCCAAGGTGTTTTGTTTCAGGCGTCATTCACTCCACTGACACTCTTTTTATTAATTATTTGCCGCCATACTTTCCTGCTCTGGCATACTTCTCTAGCTTCTTTTATGTCCATGCATTTTTTCATGCTGGCTGTCGTGTTTCTGTGACTTCTTATGTCTCTTATACCTGGGGTTTCATTCACACATTCTAACCATTCTATCCGAGGCCTACCTCTGGGCACGCTGCCATTTACTTTACCTTGATACACTTGTTTCGTTAGTCGTTCATTTGGCATTCTCTCAACACTCCCGAATCATCTTCACCGATTCCTTTCCCATTTGTCTACTAACGTCTTTGCGGCACCACATTCTTTTAGAAATATCTCGTTACTCACTTTGTCTATCAGAGTTTTCCCGCGTATTATGCGCCAGAATCTCATGTCAATTACATTAATTTTACTCTTTTCTTTTTCTTGATAGGTCCATGTCTCCCTACCGTATAGTACAGTCGGTACAAATATAGAATTATATATTGCCATTTTAGCTTTATTTGATATATTTTTACTTCTGATAAGGGGAGCTGCTCTACCAATAACCTTCTTACCTTCGTTCATGCGTCTATCTAATTCCTCATCTACCTTCCCGTCCCTAGTAAATATGCTACGAAGGTATACGAATTTATCTACTTGTTCAATTCTCTCATCATTCAATAAAATATTGCATAGTGTTTTCTCACTCTTTCCTTCGAACACCATAGTTTTTTGTTTTATTTGCGTTAATTTCGAGGCCCATGCTCTTCACGCTCGCATCTAGTTTATTCAACATTCTTTGTAAGTCTTCGATTAGCTCTGCCATAACAACCTTATCATCTGCGAACGCTAACCCACGTACCCTTACTGTATCGAGATCCACGCCCTCTTCGTCGAAAAAGCTATCCCTGGCGGACCGAAGGAACGGAATGGAGCCTCCACAAAGTACCCGTAAGGACCCCATTGGGTCCCAATTCGGTTTCTTTTTAAAAAACTAAAAAAACAGCAAAATTAACATTTAAATGGTTGAAATTTGGATTCTACCTTAAAATTTGCATTAGAAACTCACGGAGTAATCGCAATACTTTTTCTTGGAGCCTTAAAAACTTAAAAAAATTAAATACCTGTCATTTACATGGGCCGAAGGCGCCCTCAAGTGCATCTTCTTTTAGTAGCAGTTAATAAGAGTTCCGTCGGTAACTTTAAGAATTATGTCTGGATGCTAGCGCCACGTAGTGTACACCTCAGACAATTACGCTGCAATGCAAGTTATAGAGAAGTTTATTTTAAACTTCGCGCGCAACACACTACTTGAGCTATTATGGATGCGCTTAAAGTCACCTTCAGCGGAAGTTAATTACATTCCGAATGTCCGAATGTCAACAGTCCAAAAGTTGACCTTGCTGTTTTTTTAGTTTTTTAAAAAGGAACCGAATGGGGGCCTAATTAGGTCTTTACGGGTACTTTGTAGAGGCTCCATTCGGTTCCTTCGGTCCGCCAGGGATTCTTAAACACTTCTCCATAAATAATATAAATAACAATGAAGACATAACGCATCCTTGTCTATGTCCTTGAATAATATCGAAACAGTCACTCAATTTCCCATTCACCCTTACACTCGCTTTGCTACCCGTATCTATTGTTTTTATAGCCTGTAGAAGCCATCCATTGACTCCATACTCTTTCAGGACTTCCCAAAGTTTACTTCTATCTAACTTGTCAAAAGCTTTTTCTAGGCACAGAAAACTTTTTTTCTACTCTCAAACTTTTTTCTGTTATTTGCCTTAAGCTAAATATCTGATCCGTACATGACCTCCCTGGCATAAACCCACTTTGGACTTCCCAAATCTTTGCTTCTGTTATTTTGATTACCCTACGATTAAGTAATTTTAAGTATATTTTACTCACGGTACTCAATAAGCTAATCCCTCTGTAATTATTGAAGTCGCTTTTATCTTCCTTTCTTTTGTATATTAGTACGATAATCGTTTTTTTTCAATCGTCTGGGACGTCTCCCATCTCGAAACATAAATTTATCAATTCACACAGTCTATGTGGTATGCACTCGCCATCGCGTTTAAGCATTTCAGCGTTAATACCGTCTACCCCGGCAGCCTTACCATTTTTCAAGTTCTTAATTATATCCCTAACCTCAGAGATACAGACTTTCTCAATTGAGTTTTCTATCGTCTCTGAAAGGCTCTAGTATTCCGTTTGCAGAATATACCATTTCCTCCCTACTATTTCTCATGTTGACAAACTCTGTACTTTTCTTTCCTTTCATTTTTTTATAAAGCAGTTTCTTGCTTCCTTCAAAGTCGTTTCGTATTTTCATCTCTTCTTCTGCTCTAATTGTATCTTTACGTTCCTTAACTAATCGTCTGAGTATCTTGCTTTCGTGTCTATAATCATTTCTACATCTATTTCTTTCCTCATTGCTAAGACTTTCGATGTTCAAAGTTCTCCTGTACGCTTTTTTCTTTGCTTTGCGAGCAGCCTGAATTTCATCATTCCACCACGCATCACCAGACATTCTTCCTACAACTGCGGTATTACACACTTCGATCGTACATCTAACAAGGATATCCCGTAACTTTGTCCAGGCGCCCTCTATATCTTTGTTTTTTATACGGTCCTCCCATGTTGCCCTATCTATGCTTTCGATTATCTTATTTTGGAAAACTATTCGCGCATCCGATTTCTGTAGGTTCTCAATTTTGATTTGCGTTTGTTTTGTTTTCTTGGTTCTCTTTTCTCTCCATCCCGACCTAAGTTAATTTTTGAGATCAGAAGGTAATGATCAGTATTGCATTCAGGACTTCTCATGACCCTTGTATCTTTGACTAACTCTCTTAGTCTTTCATCCGCAACAACAAAGTCAATTATACTGCGGCTATTTCCTTTAAACCAGGTGTACATGTAGATCATTTTATGCCTAAACCAAGCATTTGTAATAAACAAACCCCTTTCTAAGCATGGAACAACTAATTTATCTCCGTTATAGTTTGTTCTTGGATCCCCAAAATTACCTAGTACTCTTTCTGTATCCTGATTTTAGATGCCCACCCATCCGTTCATGTCTCCTAGTAGAATTATTCTTTCCCCATGTTCGCACATATTTATTGTGTCATTTGAAGTGTCCCAAAAGGCGTCTTTTACTTCTCTGGGATCACTATCAATTCGCGCGTAGCATGCTATGATAAATAGTCTTCTGATTCCTACTTTCATTCTAGCCCACAGCAATCTAGGAGATCCGAAACCATGGTCTCCGAGATGCTGCTTCGTTCTTTCATTCAAAATCAGACCTACTCCTTGTTTCCATTTGATTCACTGTTTACTCCTGACCATATTTCAAATCCGCCTTTCAACACGCCGTTTTTTATGTCTTTAGTTTCGCATCCCTTTTTCTTTGTTTCATACACACATAAAATATCTAGTTTCCTCACGTCCATAGTTTAACGCAATTCTTTTACCTCGAGATCATTTACCCCCCTAGCATTCCAAACACCCAGTCTCCATTTGTCACCTGAAAAATGACCTTTAGATTTTCCGTGTGCATGCCTTTTGTCTCTCTCTCTTTCTCTCTCTCTATATATATAATTAAAAATTTGTCATAAGGACAACCGCGGGATTTCGCCGGGAGCGGGTGCTAATCTGAAAAATTGCACCCGCTTCCAGCGAAATCGCGGTAAAACTTCAGCCACAACCACGTCTCATAACCGTGAGATAGGTGGTTACAGTCTGTAAAGGAATCAATACGACGATCCAGCAAAAGCCTCGTGCACCCTAAGAACTCGGAGCGACCCAAGGACAACCGCCTTCTGCATTTTTCCCGCAAGTGTTCTAGCATATTGTTGACACGCAGGGATGCTTTTTAGGCCATTAGCAAGTGAAAGCTTGGCACCTCCAAGAGCGCCGATGATAAGGACGATCAGTTTAACAGAATATTCCGGGTACAATCGTTGCAACTCCTTTATAAGGTCTCGATACCTCTCTTTCTTTTCATTCTCCTTGGCTATGATGTTTTTGTCAGCTGGTGATGAAAATTTGATAACGAACATGGTTCGCTTCTCGAAGTCAAGAAAAACCATGTCAGGCCTCGAGTGAGCAACAGAAACAATTGTCGAGAATATCAAGTTCCAGTATATGCGGCACTTCCCATTCTCGACAATTGACTCAATTTCCCTAGGAGGTGAATGCCGTAGGAGTGACAGAGATGGTAATAAAGCACTCTTAGTGCCGCATTGTGCCTTTGAATGTAGGTCGTTCCCGCGTGACTTGGACAACTAGATAGCATGTGAGCTAAATGCTCGGGGTGTGCATGGCACGCCCTGCAGCTATCATCGGAAATGTCTTGACTCAAAATGTGGCGACGGTATGTTAATGTGGAAATGACACCGTCTTGGCATGCAAAAATGAAACCCTCTGTACCAGACTTCAATCCGGGTGATTTAAGGAAAGCAAACGTTAGCTCACAAGACATTGACTGATCCTTCACATTAATACTGAAGTCAAGTCCGAGTGTTTCAGCAGCCTCCTCCGCTGCTTTGTACAGAAATGCTCCTTTGCCCAATTCTTCGTGATTCCTGACCATTTTAAGAAGAGGGTCTCTTCCATTTGCAACTCTATGTGCTGTACCCAGAATAATTCTGTAGTGAAGACATTCAAGACTCAATATTCCGCAACCCGCTTGACGGCGTGAGATGTACAGTCGCGGAACGGAAGAATTAAGATGCATGCGTTTGTTCATGTGCATAACCTTTCTTGTCTCGATATCAAGAGATCTGAGCTCGTTCTTCGTCCATGGAACTACTCCAAATGAATAGAGTAGTACCGGGACGACAAGGATGTTCGTTGCAGATACTTTGTTCCTCGCCGACAGTTCGGAAGACCAAATCTGTCGGATGAGACGTTTGAATCTGCTTCGGAGAGTATCCTTTATAGATGTCACATCCTGAATGCGGCTCTGTGGCACGTACAGGTATGTATAAGTCTCTCCAGCGCAAAGTTGTCGTGTGGCGCTTCTATCAACGAGCTCAAGATCTTCAGGGATTCCATTAAGTTTTCCTCGCTTCAAATAAACCTTGGCGCATTTGTCTAACCCAAATTTCATTCCACTTTCCTTAGTGTATCGTTCGACAATCCCCAGAGATAGATGGATTTGCTCTCTGTTTTCAGCATAGATCTTAAGATCGTCCATGTAAAATACATGAGTGACCTTGTACTTTCTATCTGCAGGTTTGCCGCACAAGTACCCGTCGGAATGCCGCAGTGCTAGAGATAGTGGCAATAATGTAAGGCAAAAGAGGAGTGGGCTCATGGTGTCAACCTGAAAGACACCTCTCTGAAACGTGACCTTGTTAGTTGTCACACGATTTTTTCCAGATGAGATAGTAAATCTGGTTTTCCAAAGCGGCATCGATCTCTCTATGCACCCAACTATTTGCGGATGAACCTTTAAGATATCCAAAAGACAGATGATAAGTGTATGGGATGTCGAATCGAAAGCTTTCCGATAATCAATCCAGGCCATCGATAGGGCACGCTGGTAGAATGCTGCATCTTTGCAGACACATCTATCGATGAGCAGGTTCTCCCGACAACCGGCTACGCCTTTCTTTGAGCCTCGTGGTTCATACATTTCTTGCCACACAGGTATAATTGCCCGAACAATCCTATTATTTAGGATAGCTGTGAATATCTTAAGAAGCGTGTTCAGACAAGTTATTGGTCTGTAGTTCTCCGGGTCAGCTAAGTTGCCTATTTTCGGCAGGAGTATTGTGCGCCCTTCCACCAACCACTCTGGAATCGGCTCTTCCGACTTCAAATATGAGGTGAAAATACGGGCCAAATGCTGATGGGTTGAAGAAAACTTTTTCCACCAGAAGGTTTTGATACAATCTGGACCCGGTGCGGAATAGTTCTTCATCCCTCTTAATACTTTTTTCACCTCCTCGGTAGTGATTGATGGGCTTTCTTTATCAGGTGTTATGAAGGCAACACATAACTCCTTGAAGCTATTTATATTTTCTAAGTCTTCGTCCAGTCTGTGACTGAACTTCGTAGACTTCTCTTCAAAATACTTCGACCTCCTCTGGTTTGGGTGGGTGTTCGACAGTAACTGGAGGGTCTTGGAAGAGTCGAGATGGGTCAGACAGAAACTGTTGATTTTCTCTGACCCTTCTCTCCCTCCGCTCTAGACTTCTCTTAGCGTCAGATTGTATACGTATTCTCTCAACAATATGCTGCCTGATGGTCAGCAGCTTTGACTTGTTAAGTGTGTGATAACGGGTCCGGAGTTCGCGCGCGAACTTTCGAACCT
>NC_046657.1:101684786-101694392 GCF_010883055.1 Belonocnema kinseyi | reverse complement strand
AGAGAAACCTTAGTGTTGATGTTTCTCCGGGTCGTAAAGCATCGCTCTTCATCTATTGGATGCCTGCCCGCGGTTGGTCTTAGTGTCGCCTCTCTTTCTTTGATGCCGGCTTGTTGTAGCTGTGGTAGAGTAGGCGTTCCACTTACATAGCCCCTTTTACGGAGTAGTTCAGCATGGTTTCGCAGACGTTGCTGCGAAAAGTGCGATAGCTTCGAGTGTTTCTCGCACCACAGAGCATGCAGCCGTGCCATTTTACCCCTTTCACGGGCCACACTCGCATCGTAGCACTCTAGCAAGTCGTGATTCAGTTGCTCCGTCCACCCAAAGGTCTCGAGATCCCGCCGATCCATCGCATTGAATCCATTTCATTGGCTCCCCCAGCTCTAGATTGGTCGGCATTGTTGGCCGACCCATTGTCGGGAGCACTGCGCGTTCTGTTGTTTTGAACCGCACTTACTGCAACTATGTTTGGTGTTGTCATTGTTGTTCCCACGAGAAGCTAGGAAAAGGAGTTTGTCCATCCTTGTAGAGTCCCGCATGCAAGGATAAGGCTGCGTACTCTGAGAGGTCGCCCGATATCCCAGAGTCACCGTTCTAGACATATATATATATATATATATATATCTTGTTTTTTTGTGTACGTTTATTTTAGGCCTAAATCTTGGAATTTACAATAAAAAGAGAGCCCCCCCCTCGGTTCAAAATCTCAGCATTATTTGTAGTTTGTAGATTTAGAATTTCTTTTTTATCGTAAAATTATAATAAATTGATATGAATTACTTATCTTTAAGTACGTTAACGGATTTCCTAGTTGCTGCATAACGAAACACAATTAAAAGAATGTGCATATACTCAAAATTTAAAATGTTCTATTTGTCTTTTTCTCAAACCCGAGATACGTGACCGGCCTCTTTTAGAGTTATTACGAATCTGATACAAAAGACACAAGAGAACGTGAGAGTCGGTTTACAACTACGTCACATCCCACAGCCGTATTATAATTACGAGGAAGAGTTTAAGAATATCATCTTCTTTAAAGTCCTTTAAAAACCATTGAAACTTTGTAAATACACTGTCTAAGGAGTTTAATTTGATAAAATTTTCCGCATTTTTTAATACACAGCCAAACTTTTCACCAATAAAACAGTTCAATTTTTGAGTTTTCAACTAAGTGCACAGATAAATAATTTAGTTTTGGAATGGAAGCTTCTAATGTGTCCCCTAAGGGTTTACATTTTTCTTGCACCTTCTTCTTAATTTTTTTTACACACGCCCCACACACTTACTTGGTGGAGGAAGGGGGACCTACAGTTAAAGATGGGTCTCGAACCACCAAGAGCAACAGCTTTAAGTATTTAGAGAAAACCTTTTTCTCTAGAGGTACCGGTCCCACGAATCTCCGGAGATGAACAACTCCCTTGCTAGGCTAGTGTTCAACGCACGGGCAGCCGAGGCTCTTCCAGAGTGCGAGGCGGGAATCGAACCCGCAAGCCGACGGTGTGGGTCCAAAGAATACGCTTTAGCCCCCATGAACATCGTCCTACTTTATAAATAATTTAGTTTATCAAATAATTAAATAAATCACACGCACACGCACACATTTATATATATCTTGTTCTTTTGTGTATGTTTATTTTAGGCCTAAATTGGGAAAGATTCGTCGGACAGCTCGACGTTCTGAAAGAAGCGGAAGCAAAGTTCACATAGCCCTTTCCGAACTCTTTCTGAGTCTTTCCGAGGCGGCCTTTCCGATTCTTTCCTTTTTTCCGGCAGGGAGTATGCAATCGAATGTTCGGTCTTTGGAAGCCTTTTTTGGAGTGAAATAAGCACTTTCCCCAGCCATTTTAGTCTAAAAAACAATTTGCAGTACCAATATCAATAACTGCGGACAAACAACGTAAATATATTTATTGAAATCATTATTTCTCCACATATAACGCACTGAGCTAAACTATAAACATCAATCTCAACATTCATGTTTTGTAATCTGACAATGCATATTAGGACTAGAAGACTTACCATGATTATAATTCAACATTAATCCAATATATTTGACTAAACTTCTGGGGTTGACACCACTTTTAATAAATATTACACGTAATTATTTCACGTGAGCCGCTAGTTTTGCATGTAAACAAACAGGACATGACTGTTTATAAATGTTCGTCTATTGTTCAGACACGTTAACTTTCACATGACCCCAGAGCTAAGAATATGTTGGAAAAATTTTGAAAAAATTCTGGAGTATGCTGCAACATGTTTAGAAACCAGTAGAGACCTTCAAATTTAAAAATATTTAAAAACGTCAGTTTTGCCAGGATTTTTGTTGAATATTTTTATTTAGGGATTGAATGGAGCTATCGCGCTGTTTAATGGTTTAAAATCTGTAGTAATGTACCCTGATTCCTATTTCGACCACAAAACTGAATAAAAATGATAATTTCACGATTAAAGTCGCTCATAATAATTCAAAGTTTAATGAGGCGAGGCGCGTGGCACAGTAGTAGAAAAAAGTGTAGAAAAAAAAGGTCCGTCATATTTCCCAGCGGCAGGCAGCCGTTTTCTTCAGATTTTCCCGCAGCTGCTGCTCGCTCAGCAGGGCCGTCTCAAAGCTTTGAGGTGGGCTTCGCCCTTCTCTCCTGATATAAAATTTTGATATTATAATATAGTATCAAGCTTGCACACGAAATATCTTGTATTTTGTTTATTTAATATAGTACACTTATTTCGGTATCATAATATAATATACGCAATTCCATGTGCTTATTTTTTTTGAAATTATTCGTAATAAGATAATGTTGCACCATATGTAGTGTAATACAAATATTTTTCCATTCAGCCGAAAAGAAAGTGTGGACTTTCTTGGAAACTGAAAATAGCGTACTTCACACTTTTAACCCTATCCCCTTGTTTTACCATTTTTTAAATATTGCCTCTTTGTCTCGCCATTTTTAAGAAATTTGTACTCTTTTCCTTATTGTTTCGCATAAATGCGAATTGAATTAATGCAGAAACCTGTACGAAAATAGTTTTATTTTTATTTTGTTTGTTTAAAAAGTCTACTATTATACTTTTTCTTAGCATTTATATCCTTTGATTGAAAATGTTACTATTTAATAAAAAATTTAATAATATTTTTAAAAACTTAATCGCTTTGTTAATTTCTTTCTTTTCTTTTTTTTTTTTTTTGAAAACGAACTGTTGCGGATAGAAAATTGGTCCTTTTGGAATCATGTGGAGAACTTTAGCCATTGTTAGTAATTTTTATGAAAATTGTAGTATTTGTTCACGTAGGTGTTCAAAGCAAAACTCTAACATGATTTTTGATTAATTCCCAGAAATTACAGCATACACGAAATTGAGAAATTTGGTCTTTTTTCTTTGAACTCTGATAATTTTTGTGATTTTAATACTATTAAAGCGTTTTTTTTAATATTCGTAATATGGTGCATTTCTGAACAAAAATTTCTTGAAACAAAAATATCAAAAATTTCTTGAATTTTTCGAAAACGTATCTTTAAACTGAATTTACGAAAAAAATACCCAATTAAAAAAATATATAGATAGCTTACACTGTCCTCTAAATAATTTAATTTACAAATAATTTAAAAAAATACACCTTTACAGCAATAAAGTCATTAAAGTTATAAGAGTAAAATTAATATGCAAAAAGCTCAATTTTCAATATGTTGTAAGTTTTTGGAATTTTTCAAAAATCGTTTTATAGTTTTTCTTACAACACCTAAGAGAAAAAATACTGCAATTTTCATTAAAATTTCGAACAATAGCTTACATTCTATAGATGACTTGATATTGAATTGCTTATACATATGTAAAATAAATATATTATAATAAAAGTCGATAAACGACTTTCACACTTTTTGTTTGCGAAAAAGAGATTCCACAATTCTCCTTAAGTACAATAGACTTATCATTTAATAAAAATTTTGTGAACATTTTTCTTTGAAGGTGGTGTGGAAAGGAGTTTTATTAAAAAATGTATGGGATTTTCTAACAGACAACTGTATGAATTTCTGATTTTTCTTATTTTTATTTTTTAAGTATATATTAATCTGCTTTATGTTTAGGGCAAAATCATGTACTGAAAAAAAAAATAAAAGAAATATATATTTCTGAAATTGGTCCATAAGGTTAAAGCCAAATCTGTACAACCGTTTGTTATCATTTTTTGATTTTTTTTTTGTATAATTTGAAAGGCGATTTTACATAGTATTTTACTAACTAATGGAGATATTTTTGTAATTTTATTTCTGAAATCTATTCCCTAAGCAACATATTAAAACAAATTTAGGAATATTGATAAAATTATGATAATTTTTCATTTTGAAATTAATATATACAGAGTATAGTTTTTATATGAAATTTCACGACGGTTTTTTTACCATGTTTGACCCTAGGGCAGAACCAAGGAAAATATTCTAAACGTATGTTCCGTAGTTATTAAGATACTATACAAAAAGGTACTTTTAGAATGGTTTTCTCCTTTTAAAATCACGAGATATTTCTTCAAAAAATAAAATTTGGGAAATGCATTTTACAATTATTTGCAGTTGAAAATGCATCCTTTTCTAATAGAAAATGATTCTTCTTGTTTGAAAATTGTTTTTTTGGTTCATAATTTAACATTTTTGTTGAAAATTCGCTTTTTTAGTTAATAAATAATTTTCTTATAGTGAAAAATTTCTGAATATCTCCTAAACTTACTCAGATTTGAAAGCACCCTTCTTAAAATTTGTAAAAAATAATATAAAAATGTTGTGTCCTTTTTTGAATTTTCTTTCAGAATTCATTTTATTCCGTTTTTTCTAAAAATGTATCGTTTTTAACTGAAAATCTAACTATATGTTTAAAATTTTACTATTCTGTCGTGAAATCGATTTTTTTATTCAAAATATCTTTCAATTAAAAATGCATTTCTTACATCGAAAATTAAACTATTTTGCAGAAAATTAAATTTTGGATCTGAAAATGTAACTATTTTATTTTCGATTAAATACTTATTTTTTAGTTTTAATATTCATTTTTAAAGTTGAAAATTTAACGATTTTGTTGAATGTTTTCTAAATTTTTTTTTAGTTGAGAATTCATCTTTTTTCAACAGGAAATAATTCTCCTCGTTTGATCTTTTTTTTTTATTTGAAAATTTTGTTGAAAATGTGTTATTTTATTTTTGCTTGAAAACTCACCTTTCTCAGTTAAAAATTAACCTTTGTTGGTAGAAAATTATTCTTCTTGTCAGAAATTCATCTACTTTAATTAAAAACTAATTTCTTTGGTTGAAAATGCATTTTTTCATCGATTTTCTTTTCTTTCGGTATAAAATGGTTAACAGTGAAACCATACAAAATTCTTAACAAATTGTTACGAGTTTAAGTTATTTTTGAATCATTTCAAAATTTACAAATATGTTCTAAACTTACTCAAATTGGAAATCACATTTTTCTAACCAACATAAACTTTAAACAAAATTGTGCAACAAAATTGCGCGAAAAGGCTAGATAAGAATTAAGTTCTTGTTTTTTGTTCTAAAATTATATATAAATATATTTTTCAGTATTTTCAATATTTTTCGGTTGAAAATTCATATTTTAGATCGAAAATTAAACTACTTTGCAGAAAATTAAATTTTTTATCTGAAAATGTTACTATTCTATTTTTGGTTAAATACTTATTTTCTAGTTTTAATATTCATTTTTAAAGTTGAAAATTTAAGGATTTTGTCAAAGTTTTTTTAAAATTATTTTTTTAGTTGTAAATCCATCTTTTTTTAATAGAAAATCATTGTTTTCGTTTCAAAATTGATTTTTTGGTTGATAATTCAACTGTTTTGTTGAAAATTCGATTTTTTTTTTGGTTGAACAAATATTTTCTTATACTGAAAATTGACCATTCTCAGTTAAAAATTAATCTTTTTTGGTAGAAATGTATTCTTCTTGTTTAAAAATTCATCTATTTTAATTAAAAATTTAATAAAAAAACTTCCTTTCTTTTCGTATAAAATGGTTAAAAGTTCATGTAGTTTTTTGGAAATTAAACTAATTTGAAGAAAATTTTTCGGTTGTAAATTTATTTTTTAAAATGATAATGTAACCATTTTTCGTTGAAAATTTATCTATTTTGTTAAAAATTCGATTTTTTTGTTGTTTTAAAATTGATTTATAAAATTTTAAACTTCTGCTTTTTATAGGAAATTATTGGTTCGAAAATTAAATTATTTGTTTGCAAATTCGATTTTCTGCTTGAAAATTTAAATCTTTTTTTGAAACTTCGATTTTTTGGGTTTGATAATTGTTTTTAACTGAAAATCTAACTATTCAGTTTTTCTTTGAAACATTATTTTTCAGTTGAAATTCAACTATGTGGTTGAAAATTCATGTATTTTGTTGCAATTTTGTCTTTTTTGAAAGAAGTGTTTTTGTACGTAAATTCATTTCTTTGGTTGAAAATTGGACTATTTTGTTGTAGATCTAATTGTTTATTTATTCAAAAGTGATTTTTTGAATACAAATTTAATTGTTCCATTTTTGTTAAAAGTAAATCCTTTTTATTAAAAATTAATTTATTTTGTTCAAAATTTCATTTTTTTATCTGAAAATTTAACTAGTCCATTTTTGGTTTAATGCTTATTGTGTCAGTTTAAAATTCGTTTCTAAAGATGAAATTTGAACAATTTTGTAGACATTTTTTTTTCTTGAAAAATTATCTTTTTAATTATAAATTTATCTTCTAACTTCTTTAGCTCGCACAAGCCTACACAAGTTAACTGCGCGTGCGCGCGCAAAGCAACTTATCGGTGTTAGTTTCCGCACCGTATAGTGTCGATTGTATGTTTATACCACTCTAGCCTCAAAATCTCAACTTTAACCAGATTTTTCTCGGCTTCCGTTGGTATTAAATACTGTTCGATATTTGTGTGAGAGGTGATTTTTAGCGAATGAGACTTTTCTCACTCCCTTCGCTAGTGCGGAAAACGCCTCATTCGTTAAATAATCACTTCTCACATACGTATCGAAATGTACTATTCTCGCTCCGCCTTAGTGTTTGAATTCACACTTTCCAGTAAAAATTTAATTTTAGATTAAGATTTACACATCTCCTAGGTGTGATTCGTTAGTCTTTTCAACACTGGGAAGTTGAGAGTTCGTGAATTTACCAATTTTACACAGGAGAAGTGTATTTTAGTAGACGAAATGCTTTTTCGCACCAAAATTATCGCACCGTATCATTACAACTTCGCACTTCGGTGTGACGTTGTACGAGTTTTTTCTAACAGTGTACCACACCCCTGGCGGACCGAAGGAACCGAGTGGAGCCTCTATAAAGTACCCGTAGAGACCCCATTGGGTCCCCATTCGGTTTCTTTTTAAAAAACTAAAAAAAAAAAACAGCAAAATCAACTTTTAAATTGTTGAAATTCGGATTCTATGTTAAAATTTGCATTAAAAACCACACGGAGTAACCTCAATACTTTTTCTTGCAGCGTTAAAAACTTTAAAAAAATAAGATACCTATCACTTACATTGGCCCAAGGCGCCTTCAAGTGCATCTTCATTTAGTAGCGGTTAATAAAAGTTTCGTCGGTAACTTAAAGAATTATGTCTGAATGCTAGCTTCACGCAGTGAAAACCACAGCCTGAATATGGATGCGCTTGAAGTTACCTTCAGCAGAAATATATGACATTTACAAAAATTTTTAACGCTGCAAAAAGAAAGTGTTGCAATTACTACGTGAGTTTCTAATAAAAAATTTAACGTAGAATCCGAATTTCAACAGTTTAAAAGTTGATCTTGCTGTTTTTTTTTTAGTTTTTTAAAAAAGAACCGAATGGGGACCCAATGGGGTCTTTACGGATATTTTGTAGAGGCTCCTTCCGGTTCCTTCAGTCCGCCAGTGCCGGACAATAAGATTTTGGAGAAATTATTCAGATTTTATTTTAAAAGGTCGATTTAAAGCTTTGAAGATTTTAAAATATGTCGAAAAAGTATCTGAAACATTTTAAAACAATTTTTTGGGTTAATTTTTTTTCCTTGATTTGTAGAAGTAAAATTGATTATAAAAGAAAATTGAATCAGAATTACAAAATTACAAAAAAATCTATTATGCTTAATAAGTATTTAAAGTATTCAAATAATTCAAAGTTAAATTCAAACTTGTGAAAAACTTAATTGTTTGTAATGTGATTTTGTAATGGTTGAAGATATTTAAAAAGGAAGCTGAATTAAAATTACGAAAGGTTTCAACCGAATGAAAAAAATGTTAATTAGATTCCCAGAAAAATGTTAAATTATTTAAAAAAAATTAACTTTAGGATAATGTTGTAAAAGATTTAAAAGTATTTCCAAAAAATTTCGATAAAGAATTTGGAAGTCTTTAAGACAAGTTTTTTGTGTTTACAAAATTAAAAAAAAATTTTAATGTATTTAAAACGTTTAGATATCTTAAAAATATTTTAAAAAATGGTTAATTTGGAAAATATACAAATTTTGAGAAAATTATACATTTTTTACAATTTTGTAAAAAACAGAAGCTTTTTATGAATTTCGAAAGGTTTCTAGAGAATCAAACAATATTCTCTGGATTGTTAGAAAAATTGAAAGTTATTTTCTGGAAGATTTTAGGAATTTTTTTTATTCTGCAGAATTAAAAAAAAATTGTAGTTAAAAAAATTTTTAAGTTTAAAAAAATTAAATAAAATTATAAATTGTAAATAAATTTAATTAATTTCTATGAATTCATTAAAAAATTTGCTTTTCGTCATAACTATTGTTATGAAATTGAGCTAAGGTTTTAAAATAAATAGGCAATTTTGATTATATTTGTTTTTAAATTAAACATGACCTAAAGTTATTTTAAGGTAAAAAATAAACATTTAAAAAGTTATTTATAAAACACAGGAAAATATTTTATTCTTAATTATAAATAGGTTTGGAAAAGAACTCGAGTTGAACTTTTCAAATAAATATTTCACGGTTTTCATTGTTTATTTACCAATAGTTTTTAGGGTTTAATGTTTTTCTCTTTCACTTTAGGTAAAAGCCGCAACTGTTATTTAATCTAATGCTGTAGGGCTTATTTTATTCCTTAAAATATTCTCTGATAATCTCAATGGTACGTTTTTATTATAAAACTTTTATTCAGGGATTATCAAATCGTTATCTTTGTAAACAATAGGTTTTCACAAATAAATTTTTTTAATAAAAACGTACCAATGAGATTTGTATAGAATCTTTTGTGGAATAAAATATAAGCGCTACAGCGTTATAATTAAATAAGAATTGAAAGTTTTACCTTAAGAGAAAAAGAAAAACATCAAACTCTAAATAGTTATTGTCAAATAAAAAAAAAACCCGAAATATTTTTTTTCGAACGTTTACCTCGAGTTATTTTCCCAAATTAGTTATAATTAACATTAGCATATTTTTCTCGATTTTAAAAATCAGTTTTAGCTAGGTTCATTTTTTGAACTTGAAATAACATATGGTAATATTAATAAATAATAAATGAGGAAATAAATTGTGTTCATCAAAACATATAATATTTTTATAAAAATATTTGGAAATCCGAAATTAATTTAAATTAATAAA
>NC_046657.1:101680166-101684686 GCF_010883055.1 Belonocnema kinseyi | reverse complement strand
ATTTGACTTTTTGGTAGAAAATTAATCCTCTGGGCTGAAAATTTAACTTTTTAATTGAAAAATGCATGAGATTTATTGAGAAGATGTATTTTTTGTTAGAAAGTCGCTTTTTTTTATAAGAATGCAACTGTTTGGCGGAAAATTAGTCTTTTTTATTTGAGGATTCAAATATTTTAATAAAAATTCTAATTTTTTTTATAAATTCAACTGTTTCTGATTTAAAATTAAATATTTTTTGGTTGAAATATGAATTATTAAACTATTTGTTAAAAATTAATTCATTTAGATTATAGCTTCAACTTATTGGTTGAAAAGTAAACTATTTTCTTTAAAATTAATTGTTTTGGTTAAAGTTTCATAATCTTAGTTGAGAATTCATCTCTTTTGCTTAAAATAATAAAACTACTTTGCTAAAAATTAGTTTTTTTTGTGTAACGTTTATTTTTTCATTGATAATTTAACTATTTGGTTGAAAATACAACTGTTTTTGATTTAAAGTTAAATATGCGGTTAAAATTTGAACTACTTTCTTTAAAATTCATATATTTTTGTTTGTTAAAGATTCATAATTTTCGTTGAAAATACGTCTTTTTGGTTGAAAACGATACTTCTTTGTGGAAATATTTTTTTGGTTCAAATTCATTTTTTAAACTGGAAATTTAACTATTTGGCAGAAAATTAAACTGTTAAGTTGAAAATTAATTTTTTTAGTTAAGGATTCTAGTATTTTGTTGAAAATTCGTATACTTCATATAAATTTAACTGTTTCTTCATCATTTATTTTTTATTAAAGGTTAATAATCTTTGTTGAAAATTTATATTCTGAGTTAAAACTCAATTTTTTAACTGATAATTTAACTATTTCGTTAAAAATCGAATTGTTTAGTTGACAAATAATTTGTTTTAGTTGAGAATTTAAGTATTTTAATTGAAAATTCAACGTTTTAGGTAGAAAATTCAACTCCGTTGAAAGTTGGACTACTTTCTTTAAAATTCAGTTTGTTGGTTAAAGATTCATAATCTTACTTTTAGTTAAAAATTTATTTATTTCAGTGAAACAAATTTTTTTAATTAGTTTTTTAACTGAATATTTAACTCTTTGTTTTAAAATTAATTTTTCTAAGTTGAGAATTCAAGAATATCGTTGAAAATTCGTATTTTTTGAATGAATTTAATTGTTTCTAATTTAAAACAAAATCTTTTTTCGTTTGTAATATCAAATATTAGATTTTTCGTTAAAAAATCATCACCTTAGATTGTAAATTGAAACTTTTTGGTTGAAAGTTGAACTAATTCCTTCAAAATTCATCTTTTTGGTTAAAGATTCATAATCTCAGTTTAAACTTCTTTTTTTTTGTGTTTTTTTTTTTTAATTTATATTCTGGGTTGAAACTCAATTTTTTAACTGAAAACTTAACTATTTGTTTAAAAACTGAACTAAAATTAGTTAAAAATTTCTTTCTTTTAGTGAAACATTTGTCTTTAATTAATTTTTGTAACTGAATATTCAATTGTTTGTTTTTAAATTAATTTTTCCTAGTTGAGAATTTAAATATTTCATTGAAAATTCATATTTTTTGAATGAATTTAACTGTTTCTAATTTAAAACAAAATCTTTATTGTTTGTAATATCAAATATTACATTTTTGATTGAAAGATCATCTTCTTAGATTGTAAATTCAACTTTTTGGTTGAAAGTTGAACTAATTCCTTCACAATTCATCTTTTTGGTTCAAGATTCATATTTTCAGTTGAAAATTCTTCTTTTTTTTTAAATTTATATTCTGGGTTAAAACTCAACTTTAAAATGAAATTTGAACTATTTGGTTAAAAATTGAACTAAAAGTAGTTAAAAATTTATTTATTTTAGTAAAAAAAAGTTTTTTTAATTAGTTTTTTAATTGAATATTTAGCTGTTTGTTTTATTTTCTAAGTTGAGAATTCAAGAATATCGTTGAAAATTCGTATTCTTTGAATGAATTTAACTGTTTCTACGTAATTTGAAACAAAATCTTTTTTTGTTTGTAATATCAAATATTAGATTTTTCGTTAAAAAATCATCTTCTTAGATTGTAAATTCAACTTTTTGGTTGAAAGTTGAACTGCTTTCTTCAAAATTCATTGTTTCGGTTGAAGATTCTTAATCTTAGTTGAAAATTCATCGTTTGTTAAAAATTGAACTATTTTATTAAAAAATCTTATTTTGGTTAAAAATTAATTTGTTATTAAATTACAATTTAAAATCTTCTTTGGCTGAAATATC
Source organism: Belonocnema kinseyi (assembly GCF_010883055.1). Lineage (NCBI taxonomy): Eukaryota > Metazoa > Arthropoda > Insecta > Hymenoptera > Cynipidae > Belonocnema > Belonocnema kinseyi. The sequence goes on along the minus strand of NC_046657.1, from coordinate 101,682,423 downwards.
AACTATTTGGTTAAAAATTGAACTGTTTGGTTGAAAACTAATTTGTTTTTGTTGAGAATTCTACTATTTTGTTGAAAATTCAACTTGTTGGTTGAAAGTTGAACTAATTTCTTTAAAATTCATTTTATTTGTAAAAGACTCGTAATCTTACAATTAGTTCAAAATTAATTTCTTTTGTTGAAAAATCTTCTTTTTTTCCTTATTTTTTAACTGAATATTCAAGTGTTTGTTTTTCAAATTACTTTTTCTTAGTTGAGAATTTAAGTATTTCGTTGAAAATTCGTATTTTTTGAATGAATTTAACTGTTTCTTATTTAAAACCTAAAAGATCTAAAAGATCGAACTAGCTGTTCGAAATAGACGAGTGTTCGTCAATATAGTTGATTTTGCTACCCAAAAAAAGATGACTTTTTAGGAAAATGTAGATAAAATCAACAGAAGTAAAAAATTAATCTGAAATAAAGAACCTGAAAACAATGATGAAGAGAGTGGAGCTGAAAGGTAAACATAAAAACATAACCTACAATTTCTTGAGGTATTTGCAGATTTGCTTATTCTGGCATTAAATTGAACCAGCTATGGATAATAATTCAAGCACAAATATACAAAATCTACAACCGGATGTTAAGATGAAACACTGGACGGTTAAAAACACAAAATTTACCCATTTATCTGTCAGATTGTATCTGTCAAACATTGCTTGCTTGGGGATCGAACAGTAAAATACCAACAATCTCTATTCTAAATCTGCCTGAGTTAAAGCCGATATCAGGTTGTTTGCGTGCGATATACCTACGATGGCTACGCGACGCACACATGTTAAGAGTTGAGGGCCACTTTCATTTGCCTCATGTCGGTCATTGTCGGTGGTGCAGTTTCTTTGCACACCGACCGAGTCCTGGAATCACTCGTGGATTTAAAACCGATATATAATTGTGACTTTCTATTTCTCTCTGTTAATGGCATCCATGAAGATCCTGAGCTCGTTGATAGAAGCGCTATACGACACCTTTGTGCTCGAGACACATATACATACCTGGGCGTGCCACAGAGCCGCGTTCAGGATGTGATATCTGTTAAGGATACTCTCCGAAGCAGATACAAACATCTCATCCGGCATATTTGGTCTTCCTAACTGTCGGCGAGGAACAAAGTATCTGCAACGAACATGCTTGCCGTCCCGGTAGTACTCTATTCATTTGGAGTAGTTCCGTGGACGAAGAACGAGCTCAGATCCCTTGATATCCGGACAAGAAAGGTTATGCACATGATCAAAAGCATGCATCGTAAGTCTTCTGTTCCGCGACTGTACATCGCACAACGTCAAGGTGGTCGCAGAATATTGAGTCTTGAATGTCTTCACAACAGGATTATTCTGGGTACAGCACAGAGAGTCGCAAATGGAAGAGGCCCTCTTCTAAAAATGGTCAGGAATCACGAAGAAGTGGGCAAAGCAGCGTTTCTGTACTAAGCAGTGGAGGAGGCTGTTGAAACACTCGGAATTAACTTCAGTATTAGGGGTGAGCAAAGTGCATCAAATCTTATCTATCTCAAGTACTCACTTCTGAAAGCCCGGATTAAGAAAGCTTAAAAGAAAAACTTTCGTGGACAGCTCCTCGATAAGAGGATGCACGGTAGCTTCCACAGAAATGTGGAGAATCAGTCAATATCGTGTGAGCTAACGTTTGCTTTCCTTAAATCGCCCAGATTGAAGTTTGGTACGGAGGATTTCATTTTGGCATGCCAAGACGGTGTCATTTCCACCTTAACATACCGTCGCCACATTTTGAGCCAAGATATTCCCGATAATAGCTGCAGGTCGTGCCATGCACACCCCGAGCATTTAGCTCACATACTATCTAGTTGTCCAACTCATGTGGGAACGACCTACATTCAAAGGCACAATGCGTCACTAAGAGTGCTTTATTACCATCTCTGTTACTCCTACGGCATTAACCTTAATATCGCTCCTCTAAATGCTCCTAGGGAAATTGAGTCAATTGTCGAGAATGGGAAGTGTCGCATATACTGGAACTTTATATTGTCGACAATTGTTCCTGTTGCTCACTCGAAAAGAAAGAGAGGTATCGAGACCGTATAAGGGAGGTGCAACGATTGTACCCGGAATATTCTGTTAAACTAATCGTCCTTATCATCGGCGTTCTTGGAAGTGCCAAGCTGACACTTGCTAATGGCCTAAAAAGCATCCCTGCGTGTTAAAAATATGCTAAAACACTTGCGGGAAAAATGCAGAAGG
>NC_046657.1:101677468-101680066 GCF_010883055.1 Belonocnema kinseyi | reverse complement strand
ATCGACAATGACCGACATGAATAGAGATTGTTGGTATTTTACTGTTCGATCCCCAAGCAGGCAATTTTTGACAGATACAATCTGACAGATAAATGGGTAAATTTTGTGTGTTTTTAACTTACCAGTGTTTCACCTTAAAATCCGTTTGTAGATTTTGTATATTTGTGCTTGAATTATTATCCATAGCTTCTTCAATTTAATGCCAGAGTAAACAAATCTGCAAATACCTCAAGAAATTATAGGTTATGTTTCTATGTTTACCTTTCAGCTCTACTCTCCTCATCATTGTTTTCAGGTTCTTTTGTTTCAGAATTATCACACCAGGTGCAATCGAAAAGTCGTTGGATTATCAACATTAAACCCTAAATATTTGACTTAAAAAAAGAAAGGCAACCACATATTTTAAGTGACAAAAAATTAAAGAAATGTACAACTTCAAGTCGGGTGGTCAATGACTGGGAAATTGGGGAACTATAGCCTAGATTTTTGAACACCAAGAAGTACCTTAGAGTTTAGAGGAAACCCCGGAATTTTCCAGATTAATTTTTTACTTTTGTTGATTTTATCTACATTTTCCTAAAAAGTCATCTTTTTTGGGTAGCAAAATCAGCTATATTGATGAACACTCGTCTATTTCGAACAGCTAGTTCGATCTTTTAGATCTTTTAGGTTTTAAATTAGAAACATTTAAATTCATTCAAAAAATACGAATTTTCAACGAAATACTTAAATTCTCAACTAAGAAAAAGTAATTTGAAAAACAAACAGTTGAATATTCAGTTAAAAAAATTAATGAAAAAAAGAAGATTTTTCAAAAAAGAAATTAGTTTTGAACTAATTGTGAGATTACGAATCTTTTACAAATAAAATCAATTTTAAAGAAATTAGTTCAACTTTCAACCCACAAGTTGAATTCTCAACTAAAACAAATTAGTTTTCAACCAAACAGTTCAATTTTTAACCAAATAGTTCAATTTTCATTTAAAAAACTGAGTTTTAACCCAGAATATAAATTTTCAACAAAAGAGATGAATTATGAAGAAAGTAGTTTAACTTTCAACCAAAAAGTTGAATTGACAATCTAAGAAGATGATTTTTTAACGAAAAATCTAATATTTGATATTAAAAACAAAAAAAGATTTTGTTTTAAATTAGAAACAGTTAAATTCATTCGAAAAATGCGAATTGTCAACGATATTCTTGAATTCTCAACTTAGAAAAATTAATTTTAAAACAAACAGTTAAATATTCAGTTTAAAAACTAATTAAAATTTTTTTTCACTTAAATAAATAAATTTTTTGAATTTGTTGAATTTTCAATAAAATACTTAAATTCTCAACTAAAACAAATTATTTGTCAACCAAACAATTCGATTTTTAACGAAATAGTTAAATTTTCAGTTAAAAAATTAAGTTTTAACCCAGAATATAAATTTTCAACAAAGATTATGAACCTTCAATAAAAAATAAATGATGAAGAAACAGTTAAATTTATATGAAGTATACGAATTTTCAACAAAATACTAGAATCCTTAACTAAAAAAAATTAATTTTCAACTTAACAGTTTAATTTCCTGCCATATAGTTAAATTTCCAGTTTAAAAAATTAATTCTATCAAAAAAAATATTTCCACAAAGAAGTATCGTTTTCAACCAAAAAGACGTATTTTCAACTAAAATTATGAATCTTTAACAAACAAAAATATATGAATTTTAAATAAAGTAGTTCAAATTTTAACTCTTTCGTTTAAAAATTCAACTATTTTGTTGAACATTATTCCAATTTCGACAGAAGCTGACATCTTTGAAATGAAAAACTCGATTTTTAATTTGACCGGAAAAATATACATCTATAAAATATTTTCAAAATGTCAGCTGACAATTAATAATTATTACAAGTTATTACAAAAATCCAAATAACTTTGGATTTGATGAATAGTCCAGAATGGAAAAAGGATAGCTTAAAATAAATTATGATTCTTAAGTATGAGAAAGCTTTCAATACTTTTACTTGATTAAACAGCAATAGAAAATGGAAAATGCTAAAAAATGTAGAAACTTTGGCCAAGAGTCGAAATTTAAATGAAGGCAATTTTGTACTTATAGGGTGTGAGACTAATCGACTTTTATGAAGATTAATCGACGTGAAATTAAACTAATGATAGTGTCTAAATGCATGTAAAATTGACAGTATGATGATAAGTGGCATTGCTGCGATAAAACTGGCTCCACTTCTACAAACTAGGTTTTCGTAAGATATCTTGAATCGGATCTGATTTGGGAATCTACACAAGTTCATGTCTGAAAAGAAGAAAATTTAATGTTTTTTTGTAGGTAATTGAATCCTAATTCTGGTTAGGGGTCGTGCATACATTAAGTCATCCTTTTTGCTTGAAAATTCAATTGTTTGCTTGAAAATTCGTTTTTTGACTTAAAAATTCTTTTTTTTTTGTAAAAATTTCATCTTTCTTGTTTAAAACTGGAAATATTTGATTTAAACTTCATCCTTATGATTAAAAACTAATCTGTTTCGGTTTCAAATTAACTTTTATATTGAAAATTCACAATTTCGGGTTTGAAAATTTGTATTTTCGCCTC
>NC_046657.1:101675780-101677368 GCF_010883055.1 Belonocnema kinseyi | reverse complement strand
GGGCTCCGGACAATGGGTCGGCCAACACTGTCGACCAATCTAGAGCTGGGGGAGCCAATGAAAATGGATTCAATGCGATGGATCCGCGGGATCTCGCGACCTTTGGGTGGACGGAGCAACCGAATTACGACTTGCTAGAGTGCTACGATGTGAGTGTGGCCCGTGAAAGGGGTTACATGGCACGGCTGCATTCTCTGTGGTGCGAGAAACACCCCGAGCTATCGCACTTTTCGCAGCAACGTCTGCGAAACCATGCTGAACTACTCCGTAAAAGGGGCTATGTAAGTGGAACGCCTACTCTACCACAGGTAGAAGAAGCCGGCAACAAAGAAAGAGAGGTGACACTAAGACCAACCGCGGGCAGGCATCCAATAGATGAAGAGCGATGCTTCACGACCCGGAGAAACATCAACACCAAGGTTTCTCTCAAGCCTGAAGATCTGGCTGAAATGGATGACGAGCTTCGTGGACATTTTTCCGGTGAATCCGACCTCTGGGCTATCAACTATTATGTGTATTATGCAGCGAGAGCTTTGGCCGATGCGAACCAACAAAACCAACGGCTGATCATAAGAACAAAAGACGAATGCATCAACTTGCCATAAAGATAGGCTGGGCAAGACAGTACGCGTCCCGCATTCAATGTGTGATTGACTATATCACATCTGGCAGGAATTTTACCGCCAAGGTTCGAAAGTTCGCGCGTGAACTCCGGACCCGTTATCGTTTCAGCATTGACTGGACGAAGACTCAGAAAATATAAATAGCTTCAAAGAGTTATGTGTTGCCCTCAAAACACCTGATAAACAATGCCCACCCATCACTACCGAGGAGGTGAAAAAAGTATTAAAAGGGATGAAAAACTATTCCGCACCGGGACCGGATTGTATCAAAACCTTCTGGTGGAAGAAATTTTCTTCAACCCATCAGCATTTGGCCCGTATTTTCACCTCATATTTGAAGTCGGAAGAGCCGATTCCAGAGTGGTTGGTGGAAGGGCGCACAATACTCCTGCCGAAAATAGGCAACTTAGCTGACCCGAAGAACTACAGGCCAATAACTTGTCTGAACACGCTTCATAAGATATTCACAGCTATCCTAAATAATAGGATTGTTCGGGCAATTGTACCTGTGTATCAAGAAATGTATGAACAACGAGGCTCAAAGAAAGGCGTAGCGAAATGTCGGGAGAACCTGCTCATCGATAGATGTGTCTGCAAAGATGCAGCATTCTACCAGCGTGACCTATCGATGGCCTGGATTGATTATCGGAAAGCTTTCGATTCGACATCCCATAGACTTATCATCTGTCTTTTGGAAATCTTAAAGGTTCATCCGCAAATAGTTGGGTGCATGGAGAGATTGATGCCGCTTTGGAAAACCAGATTTACTATCTCATCTGGCAAAAATCGTGTGACAACTAACAAGGTTACGTTTCAGAGAGGTGTCTTTCAGGGCGACACCATGAGCCCACTCCTCTTTTACGTTACATTATTGCCACTATCTCTAGCACTGCGCCATTCCGACGGGTACTTGTGCGGCAAACCTGCAGATCGAAAGTACAAGGTCACTCATGTATTTTACATGG
>NC_046657.1:101674503-101675680 GCF_010883055.1 Belonocnema kinseyi | reverse complement strand
TGTACGTCTCACGCCGTCAAGGGGGTCGCGGAATATTGAGTCTTGAATGTCTTCACAACAGGATTATTCTGGGTACAGCACATAGAGTTGCAAATGGAAGAGGCCTTCTTCTTAAAATGGTCAGGAATCGCGAAGAAGTGGGCAAAGGAGCATTTCTGTACAAAGCAGCGGAGGAGGCTGCTGAAACACATGGACTTGACTTCAGTATTAGGGGTGAGCAAAATGCATCAAATCTTTTCTATCTCGAGTACTCACTTCTGATAGCCCGGATTAAGAAAGCACAAGAGAAAAACTTTCGTGAACAGCTCCTCGATAAGAGTATGCACGGTATCTTCCACAGAAATGTGAAGGATCAGTCGTTGTCTTGTGAGCTAACGTTTGCTTTCCTTATCTCGCCCGGATTGAAGTCTGGTACAGAGGGTTTCATTTTTGCATGCCAGGACGGTGTCATTTCCACCGTAACATACCGTCGCCACATTTTGAGCCAAGACATTCCCGGTGATAGCTTCAGGGCGTGCCATGCACACCCTGAGCATTTAGCTCACATACTATCTAGTTGTCGAGCTCACGCGGGAACGACCTACATTCAAAGGCACAATGCGGCACTAAGAGTGCTTTATTACCATCTCTGTCACTCCTACGGCATTCACCTAATAGCGCTCCTCTAAATGCTTCTAGGGAAATTGAGTCAATTGTCGAGAATGGGAAGTGCCGCATATATTGGAACTTTATATTTTTGACAATTGTTTCTGTTGCTCACTCGAGGCCTGACATGGTTCTTCTTGACTTCGAGAAGCGAATCATGTTCGTTATCGAATTTTCGGCACCAGCTGATAAAAACATCATAGCCAAGGAGAATGAAAAGAAAGAGAGGTATCGAGACCTTATAAGGGAGTTGCAACGATTGTACCCGGAATATTCTGTTAAACTGATCGTCCTTATCATCGGCGCTCTTGGAGGTGCCAAGCTTTCACTTGTTAATGGCCTAAAAAGCATCCCTGCGTGTCAACAATATGCTAGAACACTTGCGGGAAAAATGCAGAATGCGGTTGTCCTTGGGTCACTCCGTGTTCTGAGGGTGCACGAGGCTTTTGCTGGATCGTCGTATTGATTCCTTTACAGACTGCAACCACCTATCTCACGGTTGTGAGACGTGGTTGTGGCTGAAATTTTACCG
>NC_046657.1:101661827-101674403 GCF_010883055.1 Belonocnema kinseyi | reverse complement strand
TGTTGTGTGTTTAAATATAATTTGATATTTGGAAAACAGACAATCATTTTTTACACAACCCTTTCACATTAACAACAAACAATTTTTTCAATACGCCACACAGATCATGCCACCCCTACTGATATAAATCTTAGAATATATGTATTGAGTATTCTAATATTACGTCACGATCGATTGATAACGTCAAAATCGATCAGGTTTTACCACTTGGTGGACTTCAAAGCATTGGTTATATAGGATTTTGACTCAAATTAATTTTATTAGGCGAAAGTAATTGGAAAATTGTGATATGGCTTTTCTTTTCCGATAGAAAAGCCATTTCTTTAATTATTGTTGGCAATTTAGGAAGTCTGCGATTTGGAGAATCCACCAAGAAAAAATATAATTTTCCGTAATTAAGGTTAGGTTGCAATGTTATGATAGTTGGCGGTCAAAATTTTGGAATTTTGGTAGTGCGATAAAGTGTGTTTTTCAAAAATGGCAAACGGTTACTTTTGTACTTAGAAAGGTACATGAAAAAATAAGAATGATTAAAGACTGTGATCCTTCTTAGAAATCCTGCAAGATTTCTTGAAAATCGTTCTTCTCTGAATATTTTTTTAAATCTCTTCAAATTCTTTGTAATCATTTAAAATCATTCGAAATATCTCGAAATTGGCTAAAATTAATTGTAATCGCTTAAAACCTTTCGATTTTTCTTAAATTCCTTTAATTTTTTTGGAAATCCTTAAAATATTTGGATTTCTTTAAATACCTCGAAATTTCTTTACATTCATTAAAATTTTTTTAATTAACATTCGATCAATAGCTCGTTTGAATTTTTTTTTAAATCACTAACAATGTCTTAAGATCTGATAAAATCTCTTATAAATCCTTGAACCTTTTTGAATTATTTTTAGATTATTTTTTTCTAAATCCTCTAAAAAGAAACTTCAAGGTCCATAATAATATCTTAAAATTGGATTCTTAGAAATCCTGTACTATTTCTTGAAAATCCTCAAACTCCTCTGAATTTTTTTAAATCTCTTAAAATCCTTTAAATTTCCTTAAATTCCTTTAAATCTCTTGAAAATCCCTAAAATCTTTAAATTATGTCATATCAGTTAAAATCTTTTTAAGTAACTTGTCACATACTCGCTTGACATTCTTTAAAATCTCTAAAACTGTTTTAAAATATCCTAAAATCCCAGTGGGGTCTGAATTGTTTTGAAATCCCTTCAGCTTCTTTAACATAAATTGAAATATTTTATAATAAGTAAAATACTTAAAATCCATACATTAAAAAAATTGTACAAACTTTGAAATCTCTTTAAATTTATTTAAATCTTTTGGAATAAATTTTCATAACTCGTTTGAAATTATTTGAAATTACTTAAATCGATTAAAAATCTTATCAAATATCTTGCAAATCCTTAAAACTGTTTGGATTCTTTAAAAAATCTTTGAAAATCATTCAATTTTTTTGCATTTCTTTTAAAATATATTCAAATTCTTTAAATCATTAAAAATATCTTCATATTTCCTAAGAATACTTAAAACATTGTAATCCTTTAAAGTCTCTTTGATGCATCTGTTTTGATATGAAACTAGTTAAAATCACTTATTATCGAAAAAGTATTGTGGCACAAGTCGCCGACAATTAAGGCTATAACATAAATTATGGCAGTTTATAATTTCTCGTGGTGAATTGCCTTATCGCACACTTTCCAAATTCCCAAAAATAATGAAAGAAATGGCTTTTCTACCTTAAGAGTAAAGCTATATCACGATTTTTAACTTAATTTCTCCTAAATTAATTAATTCTTATCAAACTCCTATATAAACAATGCTTTACAGTCCACCAAGTGATGTATAATAGATTTATAATAGAATAGATAATAGAGAATAGATTTTGACGTCACCGACCGAGTGAGACGTAATATTAGAATACTCATGGACATAGGAAACACGGGACTAGGCATGCCATTCTGACTTGGGCGAGCGGGGTTGAATCCACAGGAGGGGGGAGAATTCCATGAGTTGGGAGAGCCGCCATCTTACGATGTGCCATTTGATTATGCGCACGAGCATTTTTGCCGACAAACTGCGCATGAAAATATAAACATGTGGGCGCTACCATGCTTGTCGCGGGACATCAAAAGGTAACGGGCCTCCCCCCTCATTGTATTACCCCCGCAATGGCATGCCTAGTCCCTTGTTTTCTATGTCCATGAGAATACTCAATACTGAAGATTTTGGGGCTCTGAGAAGCTCTGAGAAATTCTCGGCAGGCACTCAGGTATATATATTGAAGCCTAGAGCAATAATAACAATTACAACGTAGCTAGCTCATCTTCTAACCCAGTGGTGGGCAAACTTTTTGCCCACTTTTCAGTTAAGGGCAGTTTTGACCCAAGAAATTTTTTTCGCCTGCCGCGCTTTGTTCCTCCACGCTACGTTTTTCCTGAGGTAGTTTGGTTTTCCTCGTCAGGTGTTTATTGTTGGACGGGATACTCAATATGAATAAAACTTATTCAAATGAATTTTGTTTTAAGGGCATGTGATACTTAGAAAATTGTCGATTTTATCAGTTTTAGATTCCCCCGGTTTTTTTCTAGAATAATAAATATTTTGTCTTAAAAATTTGGGAAATGATAGCGAACATGCTAAAGGACGCCCCCCCACACACTTTTCTTGTGGGTTAGTTCAAAAAAGTTTTAATTTAGCAAAATGTGATTAATTTGCATATCGATTAGGAACTGTAGTATCGATTTTTTCAGTGTTAGATTCCCCGGCTTGTTTCCTAGGATAAGAAATATTTTGCGTTCACAATCTGGGAAATGATAGCGAACATGCTAACGGACGTCCCCGCACGCTTTTTTGTGTTTTTTCATCAAAAAATTTTTGATATTGCTAACAACGTGCGTGCATATTTCGAGGTTATGTGTGTTACAATTCACCCGAGCGTTAATTCCAAACTACACAATATTTTTTGACGAAAACTATGGACTTACAAATAATTATAGTAACTAATCTCCCGGAACTAACCTTGTTTGCAGACAATCAAAAAAGTTTATTTCATAAATAATTTCCAGATTATCGGAAAGGCAGAGATGAAAAACAACGTAACCTCAAAATAATGCATATGCATAAAATTTTTATTTACCACAATAAATTTTTTTGTTATTATCGCTCAGAAAAGAGTCCGGGGACGTCCGTTATGATATTTTATAGCCTCTCCGAATTCAGTTTTTAAAAATTTTCATTTTTGTGGAAAAAAAACCGGGGAAACTATAAGTATCACATGCCTGCCGATAAAAAGGCACGGAAAACCCACTGGCAAACGGCACTGGGCCGCCAGTGCGTTTTTCAGTGGCTGTTTGTGCCGATTTTCAGCATCTAAAACGCACTGAGAAGTAAAGGGACGGTCATATAATGTTCCTATTGTATTCGTCACGTACCGCTCGGACAGAGTTATTTACAGTACCTGGCCGCAACCCAACCGTCTCCCGTTTACATTTATAGTTATAACTTGTATGCTAATATACTGCTTTGAAGTTGAATTAAAAAATGTTGGCTGTAGCCTAGTCGCATTGGTATAGGCACACGGATTTTCACTAACACTATAGTATACACTACTAACAAACCTTTTAGAAGACCTCACAGACTAGATTTATTCGGTGAAAATAGCCTTTTAAAAATTTAAATGGACATTTGAAGGGGAACCTAGATATTGAAATCTAGCGGTACAGATAGTGCTGCAGAAACAGCACTGAGTACGCACTGACCAGTACGTTTTCTTTGCTTTTTTAGTGCACAGTTCACCCGGCTTTTTTCCACAAAAATAAAAAATTTTAAGAACTGAATTCGGAGACGCTATAAAATATCATAAAGGACGTCCCCGGACTCTTTTTTTTAGGGATAATAACAAAAAATTGTATTGTGCTAAATAAAAATTGTATGCATGTGCATTATTTTGAGGTTACGTCGTTTTTTTATCTCTGCCTTTCCGATAATTTGGAAATTATTTATAAAATAAACTTTTTTGATTGCCTGCAGACAAGGTTAGTTTCGGGAGATTAGTTACTATGTTTATTTTTAAGTCCAAAGTTTTCGTCCAAAAATATTGTGTAGTTTGAAGTAACGCTCGGGCTCGGGAGAATTGTGCACACATAACCTCGGAATATAAACACACGTTGTTAGCAATATAAAAATGTAAAAAAAACACAAAAAAAGGGTGCGGGGACATCGGTTAGCATGTTCACTATCATTTCCCAGATTTTGAAGACAAAATACTTCTTATCATAAGAAAAAGCCAGGGGAATCTAATACTGAAAAAATCGATACTAATTCCTAAGCGCTATACAATTTAATCACATTTTACTAGATTAAAATTTTTTGAATTAACCTACAAAAAAGTGTGCGGGGACGTCCATTAGCATGTTCGCTATCATTTCCCAAATTTTTAAAACAAAATATTTATTATTCTAGAAAAAAATCCGGAGGAACCTAAAACTGGTAAAATCGACAATTTTCTAAGTATCACATGCCCTTAAGTACTCATATTAGCGATTTACAAGTCTGGAATTCGAAATCGGTGACTTTTTTGCGATTAAATGCATCTAAACTTGTACTTGGGAAGTTAAAAATCAATGATTTGATGGAATATAATAAAAGCTCAATTTTAAACTAAAAGTTTTAGATTCCGTTTGATGGCAAGAATTCACAGATATTGAATTTCGAGGTTTCAGAAAGCTAATTTTGAAATTGAGAATTTTTTTGTTCTTAATTTTAATCCCGGTTACTCGAACTGCTTAATAATGGAAGCGCCTATGGCGGATTGGACCTTCTGGACAGGGATCCCAGATTTGAAACGAGGTACACTCTAATACTATCATTAAAGATATTATTTACTATCACAGGTCTAGGTCCGTGTGAATGCAGTAGGAAATGATGTACATGACTGGGTTGCGCGCGCAGCCCATTTCTCCTCTTCTGAATTTGAAAACTCGAAAGTGCACGATTGCCGGTCGGAACACTTCGGCGGTTCTATTTATATCTCTATCTGCTTTAAAAAAAATCAAGAGATTGGCATTTTAATATTTCCAGATTTCGATGCAGGCGATTCTTATGATTAGAATACTTCGCGCTCTTCTTTATATACCTATATTTTGAGGTTATGTTATTTCAAGTATAAAATATAAATGATATAAATGATATAAGTATTAATACTAATATATATATATATATATATATATATATACATACATACATACATATAAATATATACACATATTATTAATGATAATATTATAATAGTCTTATTTATATCTTGATCCGCATTTGAAAGAAATGAAAGAAATTGGTGATTTTGGAATTCATCTCGTTTGGATAAAAACTAAATTATTTGGTTGAAAAATTAATTATTTTGTTGAGAATGTAACTATTTTTTAAAAAAATGTCCTCTTTTCTATCAAAAGTTCAACTACTTTGTTAAAAAAAAAAATTTATTTGAAGGTTCATCTCTTTCGTTGAAAATACATTTTTGAAACTAAAAATTAAAAAAAATTAACTATTTGTTTGAAAGTTTAACTCTTTGATTGAAAACTTATATTTTTCGCTTCAAAAATTCAACTTTTTGTATATAATTGATCTTGTTCACTTTAAAATGAAATAATTTCGTTGAAAATTCATGTATTTTGTTTAAAATTTGTCTTTTTTTGTAGATCATTAATTTTCTTGGTCGAAAATTTATCTTATTGGTTGACAATTTAATAAGTTTGATGAAAATTTATTTTTCCTCTTAAAAATTATTTATCTTTAGCTGAGAATGTAACTATTATAGGCTTGATTAAAAATTAATCGTATATATTGGACAAGTTAAAAAATCGTTTTTTTTATAGAACATTAATCTTCTTGGTCGAAAATTCAACTTTTCCCTTGAAAATTTAACAATTTTGTTGAAAATTCATTTTTTGCTTGTTCAATTCAATTTTTTATTACAGTTTTTATATGGAAATTGAACTATTCCATTTTTGGTTGAAATTTTATCTGGTGCATTGTATTAGTTAAAACACCAATTATTTGATAGAAAATTAATTTATTTGTTTTCAATTATGATTTTTTTAATTGAAAGAATTTTTAAATAAAATTTTTTAAATCGAAGTTAAGGTATTAAAAAGGGAAAACAATTGATTTTACAAGCTGATTCTGAATCGGTTTAAAATTTAAAAATTAATAAGTATTAGTTTTTATAATTATTTTCAATGATGACTTCAAATATTATTTCCGCCTGAAACAATTTTATTTTTAACCCATTGAATTTGAAATTTTTTAATTAAAAAAAAGAAAATTTCGTTCATTATCAGCAATATTTGACCGTTTATTTAAAACAATCCATTATAAACAAATATTAAAAACTATACAAATTTGAACAGAATGGTTCGAAATAGAAAGCCTTGAATTGTTGAAATTGTAATAAGCTAAATTTTAACTTTGAGATCTCCAATTTTAATTTAAAAAAAGATTCAAAATTAATTTAGAACTTGAAATTATTTCCAATAATTTGAAACAAGATGTAGATTTTTTCAGATTTTTTAAAAAATTAAGTTTTTGAAAATTGTAAAATATTCAAAAAGAATAACACAAATTGTTTTGATTGCTAAGAAAATTGAAAATGAGTTTTTATTTTGAAAAATTAATTTTAAGTGAGTATTTGGAAAGATTTAAAAAATTAAAAACAAAAAAAAGAATCAGGACGATTTTAAGGCATTTTTTTATTTTGCAGTTTTTTTAATGTTAGGAAAAAATCTAATAGTTACATTTTCAGATAAAGATAAATAATTTTTAAAAGGAAAAATGAATTTTCGACAAAGTTGTTAAATTGTCGACCAATAAGATGAATTTTCGACCAAGAATATTAATGATGTACAAAAAAAGACAAATTTTAAACGAAATACATGAATTTTCAACGGTATTATTTAATTTTTAAGTCAAAAAGATCAATTATCTACAAAAAAATGAATTTTTTTACGCAAAAAATATGAGTTTTCAATCAAAGAGTTAAACTTTCAACCAAATAGTTCAATTTTTTAAATTTTCAGTTTCAAAAATGTATTTTCAACGAAAGAGATGAACCTTCAAAGAAAAAAAGTACATTTTAACAAAGTAGTTGAACTTTAAATAGAAAAGAGGACTTTTTTTATAAAATAGTTACACTTTCAATAAAATAATTTCTTTTTCAACCAAATAATGGAGTTTTTATCCAAACGAGATGAATTCCAAAATCGTCAATTTCTTTAATTTCTTTCAAATGCGGATCAAGATATAAATAAGACTATTATAATGTAACATAGTTATAAAATTATCATTAATAATGTGTGTGTATATATAATAGTATAAATATTTATATCATTTATATTTTATACTTGAAATAACGTAACCTCAAAATATAGGTTCATAAAGAGGCGCGCGAAGTATTCAAATCATGAGAATCGCCAGCATCGAAATCTGGAAATATTAAAATCCCAATCTCTTGATTTTATTTCAAAGCAGATAGAGATATAAATAGAACAGCCGAAGTGTTCCGACCGACAATCGTGAACCTTCGAGTTTTCAAATTCAGAACAGGAGAAATGGGTTGCGCGCGCAACCCAGTCATGTAAAACGCCTCCTACTATATTCACACGGACATAGACCTGTGATAGCATTGGAGTGTACCTCGTTTCAAATCTAGGATCACTGCTTCTGGGTGGCAGCAGGTGCTGCCACGAGATTTTGACACGAACCGCCGCACAGTAGGGTATATTGGATTTTTTCGTGCAAATAATCGACGACTCGTCAATTTTGAAACGAATTGAATTTTTTTCTTAAATACTCGTGACTAAATTTACTGTCAAAGAGATACGTCACTATTACGGTTTGAATCGTCAGTACGTCAAAAAAATGTCGACCAACGTCGGCAGACACAAAAATCATACAATTCAGATTCCGCGAGTAGTAAAACCATGGAAAAGAGTATAATGTAACTGACATAACAATTTCATATCGCATATAACTTTCTTCAGAATAAACGTTTCTCGGTTGAATAGTTTGAAAATTAAAGTATTAACGCTATGAACGTTTATTACTATTATTTAAAACTTTTATTGCAACAAATAGAATGAGAATAGAAAGGTTTGCATTTTTAATGGTTCAAAACATAAATAACAATGAGCATGAAGTAATTTTTTTTTACGAATTACTAAATATTACTGACGTTTGAATAGCCTAAAAATCGGCCGACAAATTCCGACGTTGGTCGACGTTTTTTTGACATACCGACGATTCAAATCGCAATAGTGGCTTATCTCTGCGACAGTAAATTTATTCACGAGGATTTTAAAAAAAAATTCAATTCGGTTGAAAATTGACCAGTCGTCGATTATTTGCAAGAACAAATCCAAAATACCCTACGGTGCGCCGCGGGGGCTAGGGCTGCCACGCGACAGTAGTTTGCCGAGCATTGCTTTAACCGTCCACCGGGGTTGTACGCTACCCCAAACAATTTTAAGGTAGGGCATTTTTTTCGTTTTTAAGGTAGAAAACAATGGTAATAATAATATTCTGTTAATTTTTCGATAAATGTTAAATAATTTGGTAAATATGAAATAAGACGTAAAACTTCCGCAAAATTTACGTTTTTTTATAAAAAATTACCTAGTTTCCCAAAAGTATTACCGATTTAAAAAGAAAAAACGGATTTCAAAAAAAGAATAGTCACACTTTAAGGCCATTTAAGCCACTTTTGCTTTTTTTTAAAAAAACCCTGTGTTCTAATTGCTCCGCTGTAGAATTAATGGCCGTATTGTACGTATTTTTCCTTATTTTTTAGTATTTATAAACATTATGGATTATTTATAGTAAATCTGTATTTTAATAATCAATTTTACTACCCCGGTGGATCGTTTTGGGGTGAAAGAGAGGCTGAAATTAATTTAAAAATTCGATCACAAATAACAAGCAGAGATGCTGTCTCAATAGAGTAGCCGACACACAAGGGTCCTTTATTAAGCTTTTGGATTGCAGTCTAGCATTTGATTTTTTCGAGGGGCTATTCACTTCGAAGTCCGCTGAAGTCAATGTAACGTTATTTTAACAATGTTTGACTCTAGTTTTCGAATTCGTTATTAGTTGTTGACTTGGATGAATTCAAGCGATGACTGTTAACTCGGTTCTGACTTCATGGCTCGGTTTGACTCAACGCGTACTGCATTTTGCAGCGTGACGCCATTTTCGATTATATTTACACCACTCGATCTCGACCTCGATGACTTCGTTCTGACTTCGGCACTGACTTCGCACGACGCTACGTTCATCTCTGCTGAATGAGTATGTTGTATGATCGACTCTTTCCTTATTCTTACGACTTCAAGTATAGTTTTACTGACTTCGACATTGCTACAACGACTTCAACTTTACGAGTTCATGCTTTTCATAGTCTTACGTGATTTCGTTAAGACTTCACGAAAAAATCTAGCGTTCGAAACGTTCCACATCAGAGTGAATAGCCCCTCGAATGTTTACATTCTCATTTCCGAGAATGTAATGTAATCGTCCAAATTTTCGATCTCTGGTTTTTAACGGATCTTCATGTTTCGGCACTCACAGAATCCGAAAATAATATATTGCATTTTATACACTTCTGAAGGTACCCAAAATGAAGGCTCAGTACGTTAATCAGATATTTCGAACCAAAATTAAAAAATTGGGAGCATTTTTAAAATTTTGAAATTTTTAAAATTTTGGTCGAAGTTTCTTATAAATAGGTGAAAGACTTGCAAATTATCTAAATAAATTTTTTTATTTTCATGAAAATTAGAAAAGTTATATACTTTTCAAAATTTTGAAAATTTTCAAAAAATAGACAAATTTATTTTTTCATAGATCCAAAAATTTCATTCAAAATTTTCACTAGATACCAAATATATTTCAAAACTATTCTAGCCGAATTTTTTGGTAAGCCCAAAATTTAAAAAATTCGAGTCTGTATAACGTAACTGTTAAGCGTGATTATCGCAATGAGAAAGTAATCCTTAAGGCCGTAGGTACTTTGAATACCTTCTTTAATGATAAATTAAAAAAAAAAGTGTTCAGCTTCACTTAAGGAAAGGGAAAATGAATAAACAACCACAGCAGGGCCCTATTATGACCAGGAAAAATAAAATGTAAACATTATTTTGCAATATCAGAATAAGCAGTATTAGACCAAGGTACATACAAAAAAATTGTAATAGACATTTGATATAATAGTTTTTAACATAGAATGTAGAAAATTTCGCATTGTGGTCTGTGTACAAATGTGAAGGGTAATACAAAGATCAAGCGCAGAGAGCGAGATAAATATATTATCGAGCGCAAAGCGCGAGAATCAACAGTCGCGCGCCATAGGCCCGCTCAAACTAGCGAGCAAAGCGAGCCGCGCGCGCAGGGCGCTTTGAGAATGTGTCCGCGAAGCGGGCGGATTTTTTTTTAAATTTCAAAGTTGACAACTTAAAACATACTAATTCGGAATCTACGGGTTTTTATTATTTCAGATATCTAGCTTTCTTTTTTAAATGTTGAAAATTGGAATTAATATCACGTATCTCGTAAATGGAATGAGATACGCCAAAAGAGACAATATTTATGAATTCAACTTCAAAATAGTATATTAGTATATAAGTGGTAATTATAAATATGCATAATAATAGAACTCATCAATTAAAAACAAAAGTGTTAATAATTTGAAAAGAAATTAAAAAGGGAGCCAGGTTAGCGGCAGCCAACTACTGTAAATAACTCTGCCCGCCCGGTTCGTGTGAATACAATAGGACCATTATATGACCGTCACATCACTCTTAAAAGGACATCGAAAAGGACCCAAATCTCTCTGACTATCTCTGAGACTAAATCATACAAATTGAACCTACAGATAGCCTCAAACGGGCCAGGCCATTTCGCCTGAGAATACCCTGAGATTTCTACCAGTAGGGAAGACTATAGTGAGTTTTAAAAAGTGTCTATTTAAACAATTTCAGAGTTTTTCAACAGGGAAAAATATACATTTGCAGAATTTTAGGTGAGAAGTAATTAATTCAATTTTAATTATGGTTTTTGGTGATTAGGGTTCTATGTCACATTCAAATCACTCAAGTTTTCAAAGACCGGTTGTAAAACGTAAAAAAAAATTCCGGTGAAAAGGGTAAGAGCCTTTCGTAAAGCTTGGTGTGATATGCCAGAATTTCGTGGATGGCTTATACCACATGAAAGAAGTGTTTCGATAGCTAAATGTGCAATTTGCGCCCGTACTAAATTTATAGCCCATTTAACCATCACACGTTTCCATGGAAATACAGACATCCACAAAGCAAACATTCTATAAGTAAGTGAAAATGTGAATGTTGTACCACCTTAGGGGCGGTCAACACAATGGAAATATGGTGGCCAAACATGTGCAACACTAGCGCGGCGTACATTTAGTCTGTGAACTATTGAGCGTGTGTTAGTTCACATGTATGTATATGCTACTTCTATAAATGTATTGTGTAAATTTGTATTTGCAGGAAAATAAAGGATTTATTGATTTTTTTAGTGCAAAACTTGAAGAACGTGATAACAACGAAAAAGTAAAATTTTTAAAATAAATTTCGCGTCACATTTTCATAATTTTGCAGTAAATAATGCGTATAGCAATAAATGAAAATCTGAGATATATGTATAATTTGTATTTTATTAATTCCAATTAAAATATAAGGACCGAAACACATGAATAAACTATACACGAATTCTTCTATCAAAGATTTAGTCGACATAGTAGTTTAATTCGAAGGCTGAAGTTAATTTAAATGTCTTTTTCAGGTTATATTTTTGCCGCACTTCAAAATTTCCAAGTCGTCAGAAGAAGTTCACTTAGTGCGATTTCGCTGTAAAGCGACACACCGTAAACTATCACATCCTTGATATTATATTTAACAAACTTGTACAAATTTACAACATTTAATAAGTATAAATAAACTTTTGCCGGGCATTACAAGTTGACGCGGCAATTCGACACTAAGTTTTCAAATGTTTTCAAATATAAACTCCCTTTTCCCCGCTTGTCCCCTGACCATTGCAGCGCGCGTACAATTGGGCTGCGAAATAAATATAATCATAATAATACGTGGCCGCTTCGACCCACGACAGATGACCGAGCCTGTACCACCTACTTCCGGTCATAGTCACTCTGAAAGAAAGGAATTTTCTGTTTCAACTTACGAATATACTGATATTCCTAGACGGCAAACCGAATTCTTTATTAATTAAAAACGAATTAAAATATACGAACACGAATTCATAGAAAAATTCAGTTTTTGTTCATACAGAATTTTTTCTCCATTCGTGTTATAATCGTAGTATGGCCGCGGGAATTAATTTGGAAAAATTCATTGATGAATTGAATTCGGATTCGAGTTTGTCGCGTGCACATTGTGTCGGGATATCGGGAATTGACATAGTGATTACAGTGTTTCATTGAAGGCGCATGGCGCCTAACTGCAGGCCAATACTGTAGTTAAAGCGGACAACATGGACGGAAAT
>NC_046657.1:101621882-101661727 GCF_010883055.1 Belonocnema kinseyi | reverse complement strand
GTATGTAGCTATAAGCCTTTTAAGACTTATGAAAAACATTAATGCAACGATTTTCATGGGAATGGGTGGTGGCTTGACTCGGGAGTCTCATCTCTTCTTTATCAGCAGGGGATTCGGCTCCCGATTCGGGGCTCCATGCATTCCACCTAGAAAACACGTTCTCTCTTTGTTATTGTTATGTTTGTTCTATCTTAGCTTTAAGACCAACTGATAATTTATAAGTTTTTGTACAAAATTTTTTTACTTTAAGTATATCACAACAAAATTAGCCTGCGATGCATCAACAGTAAAATTTGAACAAAAGATAAAATATATAATTAATAAGAGGTAAAGTTCCAGCCGGGAACTAGGTATCTAAACTTAAATGATAGAGTGAATAAGAAAACTCTGTATTGATCTCCTGTAATATTATGAACAATAAATATATTTTTAAATGCAATGCATGGGAATTAATTTGGAAGGAATTGAAAAAGAATCCGGGCAAACACATCAAGAACTATAGCGACATAAAGAAACTATAATTTCTGTCTTCATGATCCATTCAAAATGAATCATCTTTTAAGTTCCAGCCTATTCGTGAAGAATTCTTTTCCAATTAATTTATTGCTTCATGTGACCAATACATGAATACAGTACGTAATGAAATTTAATACATAATGAATGACAACAGTCTTCTTATGTATTTTAACGCGATGCTAATTGAATTATTTTTCAATCCAGTTTTAATGCGAAGAAGTCTCGAAACCAACTTTTCGCCTCAAAAATTAATCTTTTGTATTATTATATTATTACTTTATGCTTTAATATTTGTTCACATGTTCAAGTACGCAATTATTTGCTATTACACAATCACTACACTATTTATAATCGCACCCTATAAAAATTTTTATTTGCCGCGGGTTCGAACCCTATATGTTTCGCATTCCTAATGCCTAAAGCCTCGCGATAACCTAGCTTGAATTATGAAAACAAAAATCTGAAATACACGGAGGAATAATCAGGAGATCTAACTCCGTTTCGACACTTGGCAATAGAAACATTACCGTAAGTGATTGGACATTACATGAAGATCTTAAATTTTCGAGCGCAGGTGCGCAGTTATTCTCTTCTTATACATTGAAAAGTGTGCGAGTGAGAAAGTTTGTTAAATTGACGTAGGTTAGAGAGGTTATGTTCGTTTGTTTTGATGCAAGTGGCAAACATTTTTCGATTGCAAGTTATAATTATTTAAATTATTAAAGTGTCTATTGATCTGGTTACGTGAAGGACTTCAGCGTTAAGGCTTGTAAAGTTAAAAGAGTTCATTATTAAAGTGGTAAGTATGTAGACTATAATGAAATTGTTTGTTGGAATGTAGAATACTTTTTTTTTCTAACACTTTCAAACATTTTTTATCATAAAAAAACCTGTATAATTAAAAATATAATCGATCTAGTTTCCTAAGATCGCGTCAATTTGATAAATTTTCTCACTTGATTAAATACTTAAAGAAATTGATATTAATTTTTTCTTCATTCATTTGTCATGAGAATTTAGTTAGAAAAGGATTCGCCGAGAGTTCGTGATTTATTCATTTGAGTTTCTTTATGAATTACTTCGAGCGCCCGTGAAATGTTCAATTTCGAAATACTTTAGAAGCTCATTAGAGATTCTTTAAGAATACTTGTTCGAACTCAAAATTAGTTAAAATGGATGAATATAATTCTTTTTATATTAATTATCTATAATTTATGAATTCAATGACGTAATTTATATTGTACTCTGACTTCAGAACTAATTGAGGGTTATTTCTGAATAGGCTTGCCGTCTGGGATTATCCATAAAAAACAAATTTTTGTAATGGTACAGTATCATTCTTTATTGAAAAAGAAAGTTGTCAGTCGGTTATTAACCTTAATTGTTGTTCATGCTGTATTTAACGTATTTAGTATGATGTGCTGTATTTACTTGTGATGAATTGCGATTATTACTCTTCCGCTCTTGTCGCGATTAAAAGCTGTGATGAGTTGCCGTCCTCAGTTAAATAAATTTCAACTTTTTTCCATGATGGCAAAATACTTCAAATTATAATGTTAGCTGATACTCGATGGCTTTCGTACTACGAGTGCGTTGTTAGACTTTTAGAAAAGTATAACGTGCTAAAACAATTCCTAATTTCGGAAGTTTTTAATACAGATATAAAACCTAAAAATTTTACGGCTGCTAATAATAAAGAAATTTTAAATGATGCAAAACAGTCTACTGCTGAGAAGCTCTTGGAGCTTATGCAGAGTGACTCCGTGAAAACTTACCTTCTTTTTTAAAAGTTGATATTAGCTTACTTAAATGTTTTAATGCACGGTTCCAAATCGATAAAGTGGTCATTCACACATTATCAGAACGCAGCGAGAAGTTTTTCTGGCGAATAGGAATTACTGATTGAAAACCCGAAGTTTTTTTAAATCCGGTTGCGTCCATAGATCCGGTTGCTGAGAAAAATCAAGTCGAATTATATTAAATAAATTTGGGAATTGAATGCAACAATTTCCTAAAGAACATACCACCTGCTGAGGTAAAAGAAATTCGAGAAAATGGTTTAAAAATGTATATGACTGCATGCAAATTTTCTACTCCCTGAAACTGTGATGGATTCAGAAACGAGAAATGAGATTCCAAATCTTCTCGATGTTGCTGTACATTTGTGTGAATTCGGTAATAAGACTTTAGCTTCTGATTCGGCCTATGGACCCTTTGCTTTTACTGATGAAGTGAAGGAAGATTTGCTCAAACTTCAAATAAATGTGTTTTGGTTCGAAATTACAGCTTGCATGACTCTAGGCGGAGACTTCACCTTTCCACACCTACGCGAGTTGATACAAACAATTTTCAAGCAGATGGAGTACCTATCACCAGTTTTCGAGTTAAAGCTAAACATTTAGAATTGATAAAATCTGAATATTTGTACAGGGATTACAAAAATATATACTAAGGAAGAACATGGAGCTTCAAAAAGCAACAGGTATAACTTAAATTACGTAGTTTAGTTTAAATTCAACTGGATTTTATCTTTAAACCAGAAGCACTTTTGTTTCGAAGATAAAATTCAATCGATTTCTTGTAATATTAATTTCTATTTATTTATTTTTTATGACCGCGTGCTATTTTAAAAATATCGGAAGGTATACTTTTGACTCTACATAGAGGTATATTGTATTTATAGTTTACTATTAATTCATTGTGATTAAGAGTTTTACAGGAAAGAAAAGAGCGAAAGGCTGTAGTATATTTTAGAATACTAATAAATTATAAATATATGCAATACTCATATATCTTACCACCACTTTTTTATTTCCTAACTAAAGCAGGTGGGTCTGGTCCTAAATTTTTATATTTATAAAAAAGTTTTTTGTAAATAATTTTTTTTTCTTTTTTCATAATTATTTTAATTTAGGACCATACCCACCTTTCTTAGTGCTTCCGATTTATTATCTCAAATTTTCAACTCGATGTGGTGCTTCATGTGAAAATAAGTTAGGAAATAAAAAAAGTGGTGTTAAGGTAGGAATCTGGTGACGTGACCCATTCGCCACATGACCTTTAATTATTATTTAAATTTTAAATCAAATTAACTAATAAATTTAGATATTGTGATATTAGATTCCTGTACTTTAGAGCAGGCCTGTCCAGAGATGGGAGTTCGACTCAAACACCACATGTTTGAGCCTTGAGAATCCCCAGTGGGCACAAAATTTGGCGACGTCTTTACATCGTTACGACATCTTTATGACATTCTATGTCCATGTCGTCAAGTCGTCTTTATCATATCGTAAATATGTCGTATGATCTGACGATGCCTTTACGATATCGAAAGACACTGTAAAGACATGGACATAGGATGTCACAAGGTTGTCGTAAAGATGTCGTAGCGATGTCGTAAAGACGTCACCAAATTTTGTGCCCACTGGGTCGTCATGACTGCACGAAAAACGATTTGGGACTCTAACCCCACCACCAACCTCCATTCGCGGCCGGAAAGGCTTCGTGGTTGTTCGTGGCGCGTGCAACGTAACTAACATGGCAGAATTCACTACTTCAGTTATAAATTTTCAAGTACGTGTTTGGAGTTGCGTCTGAGTCGCCGTCAAGGGTTGTTCGCTTACTCTGTGATCTGGTGTTTTTTAAGGCTAAAACAGCACTTGATGTGCTAAAGTCGTGAGTAACTCCATACAAAAGCTGCCCTGCTTAAAATCCCGGATAGATTTCGGATGAATTTCAGATAAATTCATCCGCACTTGTCTGAAATTTGTCCGTAATATGTCTGGAATCTGAATTCGTTAAAACTATAAAATATGAAATTATTGTTTGTAAAGTAGATTCCGCTATTCGTTCATTTTTCTCTGGATTCTTTCCGCAAAAAAATTGAATCCGAAATTAGTTGGCACATGTCCGTAGCATAAAATCTAAATTTTTTTTTCAGGCGCTAGCCGAAATTCATCCGGTTTCGTCCGGAGCATCAAATCCGAAATTATATTTCTTGTCAAGTGGAATCCGAAAATAATCTGTTTTCGCCCGAATTGTATTTAACAAAAAAGGAATCTGAAATGATTCCTCATCTGCCCGGAATCATTCAGGACTATAAACTTTGAAATTCTTATTTTTTCAAGTGGAATCCACGATTCGACTGTTTTCGCCTGGATTGTATCCGATAAGAAATGGGATTCGAATTAAGTCTGCATCTGTTTGAAATTCGTCCGGTGTATAAAACCGGAATTTTTTTTTATAATGTAGAATCCGAAATTCGTTTGTTTTCATCCGGACTATATTTAACAAAAAACGGAATTCGAAAAAAGTTCGGATTTGTCTTAAATTATACCGTGCTATAAAATATGAAATTATTTTTTTCATCCGTATGCGTCCAGGCAAAAGTTAAACATTAATTATTTTTCTATTCAATGCTCAATTTAGATAGGGTCCTCTTAATACTCTTTATGTCATAATGAATGTGCTTATATAAAATGTAAATTTTCGTAATCAAAAATGAAAAATGATGTATTCTTAAAGAAAGGACAACTTCATTGATAAGTGAAAGAATTTCAGAACGTAAGTTTCTATTCTATTTTAATTGAATTTGGCAATGTTGATATGTAAATGTTTTTATCAACTTTCATTAAAATACATTTTTCACTTATAT
Source organism: Belonocnema kinseyi (assembly GCF_010883055.1). Lineage (NCBI taxonomy): Eukaryota > Metazoa > Arthropoda > Insecta > Hymenoptera > Cynipidae > Belonocnema > Belonocnema kinseyi. Next base: position 101,656,557 of record NC_046657.1, on the reverse strand, counting down.
GTAAAATTTGTATTATTCTAACATTAATAATTGTTTTAAGGGTGTAGTCTAGTTGGTAGGCTAAAGAATCCGGCTATTTTTACGAATCTTTTGTGAGCATACTATGGAAGATATGGATATAAAAATTAATAGGTATGATAAATAATATCTCCAAGTAGAAAAGAAAATTTTTTAAATTAATTTTTTCCAAGTTTTGTATACAAAATCTGTATTTGAACGGAATGCCATAATTTGGAGGCAGGTTGGTTGCTATATGATATCTCGGCAAAAGCTTATCAAAAACAAGAAAATCCAAGTGCTTTAGATTTTATATAAAAGTCGCTACAGAATTACCTATGGTTATTAATTTTCAACAAAATTTGTTGATTTTATTCAATAAAACCCAAAATAATAAAAAAAAACTTTTTGAATGTTTCTTGTAAAAAAAATATAGTAAAAATCCAAATTTTAACATGATCATAGGTCATTTTGTGAGTACTTATGTTTATAATGTGCTGCCAAATTGCCGAAAGATCGGCCCATTGGTTCCGGAGAAATCGTGTGGCCAGTTTCTCAAAACGTTGTTTTGAGAAAAACGCGTTTGAAGTGTGCGAGTGCGTCGGGCGAGTGCCTTGGGTGCTCAGGCACGCACGGTCCGATAGTACACTTATACTGCTCAGATCATCATAAAAATTTAATACGATATTCTTAGATACATATACAATCGAAAAATGTCAAAAAAATTTTTTTTTTGAAAGCGACCAACTAGACTACACCCTTAATAACTTTCATCATGTTTTCCGAACCGAAGACACTTAGGTTACAATTTTCACATGTTGAGCCAATACTGCTGCAAGTGAAAAATAAATGATCTACCTCGAGGTACGGAACTTCTGCTAAGCTTTCTTCATCCATCGACTTAGTAAAATTTAACGAAAGCATTTATGTAACCTATTTTTCATTATTAAATCTTTTTATAAATTATAAATTCGAGAAATATTCAAATTTGTATTTATTTATATTTCAATAATTTATTTAAACGTCTTAAAAAATGCACCAAAGAAATCTATTCAAATGTGTGAATTTAAATAATTTTAACTCTAGAGAGGCAGAGTTGAATTGGTTAGAATTAAAATTTCAGAACTTATGTTTCGCATGAAGGAATTAACACAAATTATTACACATATTTTGTGAACTAATTGGAAGGAATTAAATAAAATCAAAATATGACCACTTCTGAGGAATAAAAAATATCTCTGTAAGGTGTGTCACCGGTACAATTAGAAGGAATTAAATATATTGAAAACACGTTCTCTTTTGGAGAATAGAAACCCGTGCGGCGATTGCTATGCAAATAGAAGTGAATAAGTTTCAGAGGTATCTTATTCTTATGGTGGCATTTTAGACAGATGGAAAAATCGCGCATTCAAAATAATAGAATAATCTTCACTTTTGCACTGAAATCTGAAAATATTAATTTTTCTCTATTCTACGCTTATTATCGGGGACGTTCAAACCGTACGCTATACGACTTCACGATCATTACTGCGATAGAGGTTCACTACTTCGTTTCTGATGAATAATGAATTACAGTACATTTTATAAGGAGATATTTCCGTGGACTCTTGTATAATACTTTTAAAAACACTGCCGTGTAACGTTCTTTTGCCATCTACTCATAAACGCGTTTGGACTATGAATATTCTGTTTTAAGAAATATATTGCTGGTTCCTAAAAAAAACTTCCTACCTCGCGCATTGTATACTTAATATATGGAAATTTCCATATACTTAGTACAGGTTGCGTTAGGTACGTAGTTTCTATCTGTCGCCGTGAGTTCGGGCAAAATCAGATTCCAATTTGAAGCACGCGGACCGAACATATTCCGGATAGCATCGGATGAAATTTGGATGACAAAAACCGCCTTAATTTCGGATAATTGCGGACAAATTCCGAATTGCCAAAAACGTCTGACCTGATAGATTTCCGATATGTTCGGATAAAATCCGGATGGAAAGTATACGTCGAACCGTGCTAATGTCGGACAAGACCGGGTGAAATTTGGATTCTAATTTCGAACGCATGGACTGGACAAATTCCGGACTAAACTGCATGAAATGCGGATGACAAAAACCGTCTTGATTTTGGATAGTTTCGGACAACTTGCGGAGTTCGGAATTTGTCCGGAACTGGATCAATTACTCGTTGTTAATGTTTATAGAAATCCTGCGCTTCTACTGGGTCAATTAATTGGCGGACTTCTTTTTATTCGACTTCAAACTTTTCTCCTATCTTTTTTGGAGAAGACTTCCATGCAACTCACCCATCTTCGGGATGCGAATCCTCCTGTCCATCAGGGAATTAAATTTTTGATGCGTTGTCTGGCACGGTTCTATTTGTTATTAACAGCGGAGAATCGACTCTATTTTTTCGTCGTCCAGGACAGCAAAAATCAGCTATAGATTTAATGATTTCTTCTAGTAACTTGAAATTAATTACCTTATGGCCAGTTCTTGAAGATCAAATGGGTAGTGATCACTCTCAATTGAAAATAAATATCGGTATTTCTTTCAAATACCACAAATTATTCTCACACAAATATAATTTAAAAAGAGTTGATTGGAAAAATTTCAAATATTTTTTGTCATGAATCCATAAAGATGATAATCTTCCTGAATTAAAATTTCCTTATGATATTACAAATGCATATTACAATTTTGTCAAAGATATAGATGAAGCCCTTCAAAAGGCGGATCCCGAAATAGATAGAAAGCCTTCAAGGAAAAAATTCTATTCGAACCCCCCCCCCCCTGGTGTAACAATGAATGCGATAAGATATCACCTATAAGATGAGACAAATTTAAATACTATATGGCTTCCTCTAACTACCTCTAAATGCACCAGTTTCAGATAATACAGTAAATCTTTGTCTTTCAATTCTCCTATTTCTAATGTTTGGAATAAGATAAGAGGGTTTCATTACAGACTATTGCGCCCACCTTCACCTACCTCTAGTTTTATAAATTTAAATACAGTAGATAATATGAACGCCCATATTTAGAGCTTTTTAGCGATGTCAAATGATTTTTCTAATGTAGTGATTCTTTCCCTCCCAGATTTCTTTTCAGAAAGAAATTCCTCCCTTTATAACAATACTCCTACTTCTCTTCCTTCAAATAACTATGCTGCACTGCAGTCAGTTGAAAATTTTGATCAATCCTTCATTTTTTAGGATATGACTTCTATTCTAAAAAGTTTGAAACTCAAATCCTCTCCTGGACTTGATAAAGTTAGTTTTGAAGTAATATTAAACCTTCCAAAAGCCTCCCGTCTCCATATACTACATATCTTAAATCATATAACTAATGAAAGCATCTTCCCTGACTCCTGCAAAGATTTAAAAAATATTCCTTCTTCCAAAAAGTGATAGAAAGACATTTAGACCAATGGGGAAGTTGCATGAAATGAGATAAAGATATTTTTAGAAACTTGAAACAGTGAATAACGTTATGGAGAAAAGAGAAAGTTTGCTTAGGTTTCTAATACTTAAAAAAATAATGTATTCTATTTTATGTCTATTTGGTCACATTCAAACCCATGTGACGTCACTAAGGTATACAACTGAGCACCAATGAGACCAGTTTAGCCGCCATGTTAATTTTCAAAATGTTGACCAAGCAGGTTTCGCGGCCTCCGCGGCTTTCTACTTGACAGTTGATCCAGCTCATTATTGAAGCTACTTATTTTGAAATTCTATACTATATATAAAGTACGTAGTAAGTAGTATATAAAATACTAGCCTATATATAAAGTATATACCTACACTTTAAAATTAATGTTTATAAACCATTTTTACTTTATTTTTTATTTGTCATAATGTAGGTAATTTGAATTTTTCCGCGAAGAATGACATCAGAAACATATAGCCAATCTATGCATTTGGCGAAAAATGCCGCGACCAACATCCCCATTGCGCTAGCCTTTTGTTTTTTTTTTAAATTACAGAAAAATTTATGCTGAATAGACATATTTATTGTTTAGAAAATCAAAATACCCTTCCTCCATCCCAGTACGGATTTAGAAAAAACCGTTTCTGTGCTAATAACCTGCCGATCCTCTTCTCGGAATTGTATTTATTTCAAGCTGCATTCATAGTCCCGTCTCGTACACTATTTACACGCGTAAATTACATTCAATCAACTACCCTGGCTGCAAAATTTTAGAATTTGACGATGATATAGCCCTTTATTTTACAGCATATGAATTGGAGGAATGTATTTATGTTCTCCAACAAAGTTTAGCCAACATAAATAATGTCCATATCTCTATCGACAACCAAACCATTAATCCATGTGAGTCAGCTACTTTTTTCGGGATCATTTTTCATTGCACCTTATCTTGGAAGTTACACTTCTTAAAACTAATCAGTAGAGGCAATCAGGTCATGACCGTTTTAAAGTGTTCATGCGGTACTTGTTGGGGTTCTCAGTCCCAAACACTTCAAATTTTATTCCGCGCTCTAGGTAGAAGCTCTTTTGTCTATGGTAGTCACGTTCTATCCATTTATAGTGGCGATATACTTTTCAAAAAACTTAACAAACTGCATAACAGATTTTTGCTTGTTGTCTCCGGATACCGTATATCCATACCTATCATTATTATGCAAGCTGAATTAAAATAAATCTCCATAAAGTCCAGATTTCAATTACTATCTGACAAATTTCCAATCAAAACTTTCCTTCAAGCTAATCACCCAGTCTATTCTATTCTATATAGCTTGTACTACATAACAAAAAATGTGTTTCGGGCATTTATGTAGAATATGCTGTTATACCTACGAGGAAGTTAAAAAATAAGAAATTATTAGAAAATGTAATATTTCGTAGAAATCTTAAAGGGACTGTAGTAATACAAACGAATATTTGTCATTTTCTTTTGTTTGTCGAATCAAGGAACAGAAAGTAGGCCTGACGAGAGAAACCGGAAAAGTGTGAAAGGGGGAAAATGAGTAGGACAGGGTTAAAGTGACGCTGAAGGGTCAGGAGACTCAGTGTCCTGTGAGCAATCCTGCGAGCAATTGGGCGAAAAATTTAGCAATTCGAGAGCGCGTCCCTTAAAGATTCAAGGGTATTTGTTTTCCTGTATCTTTGTCATTTTTCCTTAAATTCAAATTCAATAGCTATATTTTTAAACATTTTTCCAACCATAGTGAGAGTGTAGACCTGTGAACTGTAAACTGTTAGTGACATTTAATTCCATTAAAATGTTTTGTTTTCTAAATTTGTATTTTAATTATTAAAAAACCCTACCCCTCGTACTATCAAGAACATTAATGGTCCTTCGGAAGCCGGATCTATTTGCGTATGGATCCTTCGCGTTTGCGTTGAGAGTGGATTAAAGTGCTATAGACGTGATCGCAGTGAAAACAGTTAAGTGATTGTGCGAGGTTAAACAGTTGAAAATGAGTGCTACCCGTTCTAGACGCAGTGCGATTTCGAAGAGTAATAACGAAATACAGGCACCTGAAAGAGCAAAAGCATTAAGTGGAAATAGTGACAAATCAAGTGACGCTGGCGCCAGATGAGGACGCCATCCCAGAAGAAAATTGTCCTGATGACGTAGGCACAGCTGAGGGGAAGAGCAGAAGACAAGCGCCAGCAACCAAAAGTAGGGGCGAGGAAAAGGATGAATGCTCCCCCATCCGAAGAAGCACCAGGCAGAGCTTCGGACAACAGCCGCTGCGCCTCGGCTATGCCTCCAACCCTAAACGCAGCACTTCTCAACTTCAGGTAATGTACGAGTGCGTAAAGAAAATTCCCCATGAGAACCCCGGCAATTCGAGAACCGGTGGGGGAAAAAAGCGTAGTCGAACGGGCCCGGGCAGTGTGGGAAATAAAGAGGGCCGCGACCAAGGAAATGGTGCGATACAAAGGGAAAAACTGGTCGAGAGTAGAGACACGCGAAAAGCGCCGTCAGAGAAAAGCGCGTCGCGGAAGTCAGGTTCTTCGAAAATTTCCTGTGCTAGTTCGCGAGCTAGGAAACAATTAGAAATTGAAATTGAAATTGAATATCGGATGAAATTTGGATGAAATTTGGATACTATATCGTCTAAAATTTAAAACTTTTTGACGTCATTTTGAATAGTTATAATTTGATTTTCTACGTGGACAGGACGTTGACAGGATTCAAAAGGAGGCTGAGTGCAGGCAGAAAGAACTCGTCGAGTTACGCGCGAGAGTACGAAGTGCGGAGATCGAAGAAATCGCGGAAGATTCAGAAAATTGCTCAACCGAAAGTGAAGATTTGTTAGAAATGGTCGAAGATCAGGATCAAGAAAATAGATCGGTAATATCAGAACAATCGTGTACGTCAAAAGTCGAAGGGTGGATAGCGGGCAAGGGGTCGAATCCGAGAATTAAATCGACAGAAAACTTAGAAAAGCCGGCTTTACCAACTTCAATGACCCACGTGAATTCACCAATTGATCCGGGCAACGCGATGAATATATACGCGGCACGACATGCAATAAAATCGGACCTGCCTACGTTTAGCGGGAATATTACGGAATGGCAGATGTTTATTAGCATTTTTAGACAAACGAAAAACTTGTGTAGATTTTCGGACGAGGAAAATATGGTTCGCTTGAGAAAATGCCTCAAAGGAGAAGCACTAGAGGTAGTACAGTCACTGCTTTTTGTTCCCACAAACACGAATTAAGTAATCCATACTTTAGAGAGAAGATTCGGTCGCCCGGAATATATTATTGAAGATTTGATAAATTAAGTCACGGTGCAACTTACCAGATTAATAGTTAATAAGCTACCCATGTCGGTGCAAATGTGATGAGCACACGCAACTTCAAAACTTTAAAATGTTAATGATTTACAGGTATTATGGGTTTGGCTAGATGAAGAAGCTATCGAAGCCAGTATCTTATATCGACCGGGTACCGTAAAAGACTTAAAAGAAAGGCGCGTGTGCGGGATGTTCGACAATGAAAACGAAAATTGGAAATGTGTGTGTTGCGAAAAAGAACACAGATTGACTGCATGCTCGTCCTTTCAGAAATAAGACACTGACGAACGTTGGAAGCGCGTCGTCGGAAAGAGGATATGCTTTAAGTGTCCCTCCTCGCAACACTCGAGAAAAGATTGCACGAAAAAGGAGTGCAGCAAGAATGGGTGTAAAATGCCACACCGTCCCCTTTTGCATAACGACGAATTTAAGAAATCTAAGCCGGAAAATAAACCAGAAGAAAGATTCACGAGTGAAAGGGTAAATCTTTTACAAAAGATAAGTGCGCGGAGAGTATTATTGCGAATCGTTTCGGTAACGATCATAGGTCTGAAGGGCTCAATTGAAACTTATGCCATGCTTGATCCCGGATCGACAGTGTCTTTGATATCCGAAAAGGTCGCGAATTACTTAGGGCTAACAGGAAAGAGAGAACCATTGGGAGGAAAATTCGCAACGAATGCAAGAATTTTGGACAGTAAATCGCGTCGTGTGAAATTGACGATAAAAGGTAAGAACGGTGTAGAATTTGTGCTAGAAGACGTGCGCACTATGAAAGATCTCGAGCTACCTGGACAGCTGCCTACGAGCGGTGGGAACATCTCGAAGGTTTAAATATCGAAAATGTGACAGGTGCAGTACCACAACTTCTTATCGGTGAAGATAATCCGGATTTGCTACTGTTTGAGAGAAGCGTGATAGGTAGAAAAGGAAGCTAGTTTGCTTCACTTTACCCCCTGCGTTGGATCCTTCATGGAAGATACGAATCCGAGGGAGTCGATGATAGCGTGTTTGTGAAATTCTGCCAATCAACTGAGTCAGTTCAATCTGACGAACTTCTGCGAAATTTCTGAACAACTGAGACATTCGGAGTGAGACCCACGGAAAGGGATTTACGGCCAACCAAAGATCAGCAGGCAGAGGAAATATTGAGAAAAACCACACGGAGAGTCGGCCATCAATTTGAGACTAGGTTGCTGTGGAAAATTGAAAATAATTCTTTATCAGAAAGTAAGGGAATGGCTGAGCGTCGAATTCGTTCCATTGAAAATAAGATGAAGAGGGACGAAAGTCTACGTAAACAGTACTCAGATAAGATAGTGGAATATCAAAATAAGGGGTACTGTCGTCAGCTATCCGAAGAAGAAGCGAAATAAATGTCCCCACGAACCTGGTACTTACTGCACTTCGCCATCGTGAATCAGAATAAACCCGAAAAAATAAGACTGGTTTTTGACGCGGCTGCCAAGTGTCAAGAAGTAAGCCTGAACGACAGACTATTGCAGGGGCCAGATATTTATAATTCCTTGGTAGGCCTTCTTCTGAAATTTCGTGAAAAATTTTTAGCTATATGTGATGACCTACGTGAAATGTTTTACCAGATAAAAATCAGAAAGGAGGATTGCAGCAGTCAGAAATTCTTGTAGCGAGATCCGAATAATCGAAAGTTAGTTACTATGGAAATGAAAGTGATTCTTTTTGGGACCGTATCCTCACCTTACGTTGCGCAGGAGATAAAGAACTTAAATGCGCGCGAATTTAAAGACTCATATCTGGAGACATGCGACGAAATTATCTTTAAGTACTATATGGAAGATTACCTCGACAGCACTGACACCGTGGAAGGGCAATTCAAAGAGCACATGAAGTTGCCGACATTCACAGGAAAGAAAGTTTCGAGATTAGGAACTGGGGATCGAATTCTCAAGAAGGGCTTTCTTCTTTGCCAGCAGATTCTGTAGCATCCTTTAGGTCTCTTTTCATTATAGACGATCAGAGCCAAGATTATTCTACAGGATATCTAGAGGAAAGGGATTGGTTGGGGCGGAAAGATTCCCGAAGATAATAAGAAAAAATGGATCAACTGGTTAAATGATCTATAGCAAGTGAGTACAATAATAATTCCTCGTTGCTACTTACTGGGTATCGGGTCTTTCGTTGAAGCGGAACTCCACATTTTTGGGGATGCCAGCGAGCAAGCGTTTGCCAGCACAGTCTACATATGAGTGATAGGAGAAAGTGGCATTCGAACGACACTGATTATGGCCCAGACAAGAGTTGCCCCGGTGAAAGCTCTAACAATCCCGAAATTAGAACTGCAAGCGGCGGTCATGTCCGCTCGACTTGCGCAATTTGTGCGAAAACAGCTTACACTTCCGATAAAACGAAACATTTTCTGTAGTGACTCAAAAAATGTCATATGCTGGATAAGATAAATGTTACGTAAATATTCAGTATTCGTAGCTAACAGGATAGCTGAAATTTTAGATACAACGACTGAGAAGGATTGGAGATGGATTCCAACGAGGGAGGATGTAGCTGACGAAGTTACGCGAGATCATCGAAACCTGGAAATCAACAGCGAAAGCCGTTGGTTTGCCGGCCCTGAGTTTTTGAGTCTGCCTGAAGACGAGTGGCCACAGGAAAAGGTCAACTTCCAAGCTTCAGCGGACGAACTTGAACTCAAAGAGGAGTTCTGTTCAGCGATAACTCAAGAGAACAATATGGTATCGATTGAAGCGGCCAGATTCTCAACATGGGAGAGAATGGTACGCACTAGAGCATAGGTAAATCGATTGGCCCAGATTTGGTGCAAAAGAGCACCGAAATCAAATAAAACACACGAAACCTGGGAACTGAAAGCGCATGAAGTTGACCAAGCAGAGAACGAACTGTTACGTCAATCACAGCAGGAATCTTTCCATGAAGAATGGATTCAGTTGAGAAAGGGAAAACTTGTGGATAAGGCATCACATCTCTTCCAACTGTCGCCACTAAAAATTGAAAACAATCTCATTCGAATGGAAGGCAGAGTTCAATCTGTAGTGGGAAGAGAGGTGAAAACCTTAAACCCCATTATAGTAAGTGGAAAGTCTCCGATCACCAAGTTAATAGTGATGGATTACCATCGGAAAGGTGGTCATCAAGAAAGAGAGAAGGTGGTAAATGAACTTCGACAACGATTCTACATCCCGAGAATTCGTGCTGTGGTAAAAGAGTCAGCTGGAACGACTGTCAGCCGTGCAAGATACGCCGTGCAAGACCTTCAGTACCACGCATGGCCCCTTTACCGCAGGTGCGTTGCCAATCGCAGGTGCCACCTTTTACGTATACAGGCGTAGATTATTTTGGATCGCTCTACGTAAAGGTTCGTCGTCGGCGCGAGAAGAGTTATGGGGTGCTCTTCACTAGCCTCACCGTTAGGGCTGTACATCTGGAAATAGCAGGTTATTTGACTACCGACTCCATGATAATGGCATTAAAAAGAATGCTGGCGCGGAGAAAGCACACAAAAATATTATATTTCGATAACGCTACCAACATGAGGGGGGTCGCAGAAGAATTAAAAAGAGCAATGAAGTCAATGGATCAAAACGATGTCCTGCGAGAAACAGCAAAACAATGGATCCACTGGATTTTCAACCCCCCGCAGCCCCCCACATGGGAGGTTGCTGGGAGCGACTGGTGAGATCAGTCAGACAAGCAGTAACGGCAATTCTGAAGGAGCAGGCGTCAAAGGAAGAAACACTCCAAACTCTGTTTGCTGAGGTGGAATATTCGGTAAATAATCGTCCATTAACACACGTTTCTGACGACCCGAAAGACAAAAGGAGTATAACCGCCATAGACATCCTGCTGCCCAGCCAGAAGATCAACCTGCAGAGCCGCTAACACTCAAGATAAAATCGGATGGAGAACTATTACGTCGACATCTTTAAGGGACTGTAGTAATAGAAACGAATATTTGTCATCTTCGTTAGTTTGTCGAATCAAGGAAGAGAAAGTGGGCCTGACGAGAGAAAACTGAAAAAGTGTGGAAGGGGGAAAATGAGTAGGAGAGGGTTGAAGTGACGCTAAAGGGTCAGGAGACTCAGTGTCCTGTGAGCAATACTGCGAGCAATCAGGCAAAAAATTTAGAAATTCGAGAGCGTGTCACTTAAAGATTCAAGAGTATTTGTTTTCCTGTATCTTTGTCATTTTTCCTTAAATTCAAATTCACAGCTATATTTTTTAACATTTTTCTAACAATAGTGAGAGTGTAGACCTGTAAACTGTTAGTGACATTTAATTCCATTAAACTGTTTTGTTTTCTAAATTTATATTTTAATCATCAAAAACCCCTACCCCTCGTACCATCAAGAACAAAATGGTATGACTCTATTCAACCTGCATTAAAGCTTTCTGCTACTAAAATATGTTTATAAACTTAAGGGTTTAAAGACAGAGTCTTAAACTGAGCCACTCCGTCACATTTCTTAAGTCCCTTCCCATTTAATTTTTTCCAACCAGCGATCAATTTACAAATAGAATTAGCTTTACAGCACAGTGAATACCCTGAAATAGTTTTAAACAATTTTACTAAATTCAAGTTTCCGGATTTTGCCCAGTTTTACACCGACAGCTCAAAATTCCCAGAATCATTTGTCAAACCGAATGATTTTGGCCGTTGGTAAGTTTTGAGTGCTTCATAGATTTCAGCAGTTTTGTGCACCTCTTTCGAACAGCCTTAATTTATGTAAATATTTAAGTATAATTTAATTACTAGCTGAGGAATATTCAACAATGTAAAGTATGCAAAACAGTAGGTAATTAATTATTTAAGACTGTTCGACGCAAACCTAAGGTGACCAGATGGCTTTATAGGAAAAGAAGGACCTCCCACTCCTTACCCCGTCGCGTCATTACATTTCCCCACCCCTCGCCAAATTTGACGCATTATACAAATGTCGATTTCTGTCATACTATGATGCGCTTACCTAATATATCATTCAATCCCCATGACTATCAATTACAGCTTGACAGCGTGGGGACATACTTTCCATTGAGCTTTCGGCCATAGTGCAGGGTAAGAATCTTCAAATGTGGTGATTGTGAAGGTCAGTTCAAGGCAGTGATCCTATTTTTCTCTTGCCACTGGTTGTACATTCGGCTACAGTGTTTTGAAACGTTGTCCTCTTAAAACATTCATTCTCTATTTCCTTGCTCAAACCATTTCTCTGTAGACTTTATCAAAACCGTATGGCAGATTTTAAAAAGCCTTCGGCGTTCAGGTTACCAGTTAATACGTGCCTTAAACCAAAACCCACCTTGCAGAAGCAATCCCACACGTGGGCCTTGACCGGATGCATGACACTGCGGTGGATAAATAGTGGACCGTGTACGGACCACCAACGTGGTGTACGAAGCCTTGTCCAGAACCTTGACTCATCTGTGAACACTACGTTCAATCAGCCGTGTTGGATATTTTCGGTCGCCCATTCCAGTCGCTTTTCAATGTGCTCCGTTTTCAAGAACGGTTGCTGGTAGATATCAGACTACATTGTATCGCCTATAGCCTTCTTGATAACACTTTTTGGGCTCGCCGCAAATGATAGGTAGCGTGCTTCTCAAAAAGCTTGATAATCATCTTATCTTCCTATCTCGTGTTCAAACGCGTCACACCCCTGTCTAGCCAATTGTCAACGTTTCCTAACTCTTTATACCACTTCACCCACTTTCTTACAAATTTCTATGATTTCTTCATTATAGTGCGCAGCCGCTGTGAAACTCGTTTTGGGTCTTTTTGGATGCGTGCACAAAAACACGGCTTCGAACCTACTTGCGTGGGCTCAGGCTAGGTCAACTCCCATAGGGAAAAGCGGCCCCGTCACGAACTAGGGTGCGTGGGCCAAGAGGCAGTTAGGGGTACAGAAATAGTTCACTGCCCGACACAGATGGCATTCGTTCAGTTTTGAAATCGGGTTGCGGGATGCAGAGGGAGCAATGGCTACATACATTGCCACTATAATGCTCAGTAGGATTGCAGTAAGTGAAGAGAACGGGAAACAAACCTTTACAAATAGATTTAATGCTTTAACGACTATTCATTATAATAAAAAGGAGGTGTTTCTGGTGTCAATCGTGTGCACTTCTACATGTTAGCCCTAAAGAATTTAACTGCCATGTTCAGGGAACGTCGGCAAGATTCGTAGTTACGTACACGATTGAAACCGGAAGCATCTCCTTTTTATTATAAATACCATCTCTAATACTAGCGCACACAAGAGCAGCATATGCATCTACAGGTGACCTAACACATGCATGCTGCGCAGTTTACGTAGGCTGTTTGGAAAAGGGTTCTTCATTTCAAATGCTGGAGCGGATGCTTATTGTATACTTAAAATGTGTTTTCAACATTATATATATATAGAATGTCATTAATAATCCCCCTTTTCCATCCCTCCCAAAGTTGGAAGCCGAAATTTTTGTTATTAAACATTTTATTGTAACTTCTGCCGTTTTTTTTCTTCAAAAAATTAATTTCTCAATTTTAGATTTTATTTTTGGGATTGAAACGTTACATATACGGTCTACACATCAGCCTTAACGTTTTTTAACTACTAAATCATATCTCTAATCTCAGTGACCGAGACTGAGTCAATTGAATTTTCTACCGCATCGTGTTCTACATGGCAGTCATGGTGCCCTATTGCTTCATCTCCTAATAATTAATTAAAAAAGTTTCCCAAAGAGTCTAGGGTGGGTGTATAGTTAAAACGACATTCCCGCCAGGGGTCGCGGTGCGAGTTAAAATAGGTGACAGTTTACTGTAACACCAAACACAATCCGCAGTTTTGCGTGAACTTTCGAAGTGCGGATTAACAAGTGGATCGAAATGAGAAGACAACACTTTGAGCATTTAGTGTAAAATGTTACCGAAAACAAGAACCTCGAAGGTGAGAGGCAAGGGGACTTACCGAAAAAAGCACCCTAAAGAAAACAGACAACTACTGCGTCCACATCGTTGTTTCTGGGTTGAGAATTGAACTTTTTAATTTTTCTGCTTCACTTTAACCCCCTTACTACGTGGCTAGAAGGGGCGTTGCAAATTAAATTTATTATAATTTAATAGCTCTCCTGAAAACAATCAACATTTATTTTTTATTTTTGTTTGGAATGTCCTTAATTGATCATTCAACAATGTTATTTGTCGCCAATGCAGCGCCATCTGGCGCGCATCGAAAACAACTTTTCAATTATAACTCACGTATTTTTTATTTGAAGTTTGAATCTGTAATACAAAATATAGATTGCCATTTGAAATCTTAAAGTTAAACCCCCTCACGCCCCAGGGGGTGGCGTGTTGGATAAATTCTTGCGGGGTCGCTTGTACTGCTCGAAAATAAAAAGCTTTTATTAGCAACATTTTTTTCGTTAGATGCGTATTTCTTGAGATATTTCGATGTCTTACGATAAAAGAAGCAGCCTGTATATACTTCTCAGAACTTCCTATAATTTGGACAAATTTATATTTTATTTTTTTAATGTTCGTGAAATTCGACACTTAGCAGGTTTTTGAAGTTAAACTGAACAATTATAATGTTTTAAGTATCTCAAGTGATCAAAATCTACGTAGAACTTCACGATATTTCCGAATCTGCCATTGATTTTAAAGAAAAACGTAATCTGAAAAGGTTATGTTTTTTTTTGCGAAAATTCATGTTACAAAGAAGTTTTTTTCTTAATCGATGCTTTCGGATCGAAATCAAAGACAAATGTGTTCGAAAAGTAAATATATCGCGTCCTCGAATCTTTTTCTTTTGTCTCTAAGTGATTCCACCTAGAAAATCAAATCGTAACTATTCGAAATGGCGTATCAAAGTTAAAAATTTCAGACGATATAGTAGTTTTTGCACGTAAAAATCGATTTTTCACAAATTCACGTGAAAACTTGTAGCAGGAGGTTTTGGAGGTCGCTGGTTACGAATCTGAGATGAAATTGGTCGAATTCAAAATGTCGGGTCCAAAATGGCGGTCAAAAAATGTAATTACGCTTATTGGTATGATAATGTATGCTCAGGGGTTTTGCAGGTCGCTGATAACGAATCCGAGATCAAATTTGACATATTTAAAATGACGGATCCAAAACGGCGGCCAAAAAATTCAATTACGCATATTGGTATGATAATGTATACTAACGTTTATTTTGGGTTGCTGATGACGAATCTAACGTCAGATTTGAAAATTTCAAAATGACGGATCCAAAATGGCGACCCAAACACATTTTTATTACGCGTATTGGTATAATAATGTATACTAAGGGGTCTTTTGGGTTGCTGATTACGAATCTGTGGTCAAAGTTAAAAAAATTTAAATGGCGGACCCAATATGGAAAAAAATAAGAAAAGACCTAAACAAAAATATTTGTATAATTATTTTTGTCGCTCCGGAATTAATGAGTAGTCAAAAACCCTAAAAAATCATTAATAGAACCTAGGTACAGTCTACTAGCATTATTACATTTCATAATGGTTGATTATTATTCCAGAATATTTTTTATGAGCAAAAAAATCTGTCAACCGACAACAAAAGTTTTTTGTTTTATTATTCTACTTTTTTATACAACTTTTTTGAATTAAAAATTAAAAATTTGCCGAATCTGATATCGGATTCGTAATCAGCGACCCAAGAAACCCCAAAATACATATTAGCATTCACATACATGAAATAAAATTTTTTCAACCGCCATTTTGGATCAGCCATTTTGAATTTTTCAAAGCTGACGTTAGATCCGTCCTTAGCAACCTAAAGTACACCTTAGTATACATTATCATACCAATACGCGTAATTAAATTTTTTGGCCGCAATTTTGGATTCGCCATTTTCAATTTGTCAAATTTGATCTCGGATTCGTAATCAACGACCTCCAAAACCCCCTTCTACTATTTTAAATGCGAATTTGTGAGAAATTGATTTTTATGTGCAAAAACTACTATATCGTCTAAAATTTAAAACTTTTTGACGTCATTTTGAATAGTTATAATTTGATTTTCTACGTGGAACCACTTGGTCACGAAGGAAAAAGATTCGAGGACGCGATATATTTACTTTTCGAACACATTCGTCTTTGATTTCGATTCGAAAGCATCGATTTAGAAAAAACAATTCTTTGTAACACGAATTTTCGCTAATAAAGCGAACATAACTTATTCAGATGTTTTCCTCTAAAACCAATGGCAGATTCGGAAAGATCGTGAATTTCTACGTAGATATTGATCTATTAAAAAAAATTTTCTTACAGTTTTCATTGAACTTAAGAATGCTAAGAAAATGAAAAATGCGTTCCGTCTTTATTTCTCTCAATCTGCTCTTATCTCTAACAATAGGAAGGTTGAGTGAAGCATGACAGGCACTTAATCACATCCTGAGCTCTATCCTGGGTTTTTACGATATTTTAAGTATAGTAAAAAGATAACACTCTAGTTTCATTCGGAAACGAGTGCCCAGAATTTCTTTCACCATGGGTACACTCATGGTGGCCGTTTGCTACTTCCCAGGCGCACAAAATGCATCAAATTTTTAGTTAATTGCAATAAAACAAGAACCAGACCACTTTTCGAAAAATCCCTCTTTGAGGGATTGTATTTACCCACTGAGATTATGTGGTCAAAATATGAGATAAAAAATTTATAATTGTGGAAAAAATTCTGTCATTTGTAAATGCGTGGGCTAATTTCAAGCCTGAGGAAGTACCTTAAGTCTCAACGCATACACTTTTTATTATTTTTTGTTGAATTGATCTTTAGTAAGCATTCATACAAATTCATACGCATTCAATTTGCGCTGGCTTAATTCATCTAATTTCTTCTCATTACGTTTAAACGAATCAGAAAACTGAATTTTCGCGCAATTAAAAACGTTAATTCGCGCCAATCCGTATCAGTTCTTTCTTTTTGCTGGGTGTTATGCCCAGGAATGGTAAAGAATATTGCGCTATTTTTAAAACTTCCGAACTTTCCGCAAACGTCGTGACCAACAAGGAAAGTGATTTCGTCATTGGTCAAACGTCAAACGTTATTCCCCTCTACCTTAAAAGTCGCCCTTAGAATTTGTGGACAAAATTTAGATCTACGTAAAAAAAAACTCGTAATATCATGAAAATCATGAAAAAGAAGGACAGCGGACAAAAAAATAGGACGGAAAGAAAACCATAGAAAAAGTAAGGCATGTCCTTCCTATCATCTACATGAAGATTAATCTAATACGATTAAAACCAAAACTTTCTTGGAAAAGTGTTCTTCATTTTTAATACTGGAACGGGTGCTTATTATATACTTAAAATATATTTTGAGCCTTAAAAAATCATTCCAGTTTAACGAAACAATTTATATTTTCATTAATTAAAATAAATTTGAAAATATTTTATTGCATTCTTGGTCTCATTTTCATTATGAGATTCTGAACTTTAATTTAGCGAAGATTGTATTCTTTCCATTCACTTCTCTGAAGTATGCCGGTCTTTCTCAAATGCTATCACATCGCCGATTTACCGTTAATAACTAACTGGTTGTTCTAAAATCTGTTTAAGGGTGTTGGTTCAATCCGACTTTGAATTTTTTTTAAATAGGTACGGCACTGATTCCATATATATTTTTTTCCGAAGGATTTGTGAACGAAATAAAGAAAACTTGTCGAATATCCATGGTTTTGCGAGATCCTCGGTTCAATAAAAAGTTGAAAAATAAAAAAATTTGTTGAGGAAATGACTATGTTTTCGACGGTAGCAGACGGCTAATTTATTTTTTTACTCACAATTCTGACATAATAGAAGAATTCTAGAGATTCACGGGTCTTCCAAAGGGCCAGGTCTTGAAGATGGTGTCCCCAAATTTTGCGAAATACGTTGCGAAATGGAGCAAAAAGCAGAGAGAACTAACATGCCCTGTCTGTGTTTTTGTAACTGTATTTGTGATCAACCACCAGGCTAGCTGTTACCTTCACTCTATCGCGTAATCGGGGCGCCCTTCGTTATCGACCGTGGGTCAAGACTACAATTTGCAAAGGGGAAAACCTCTAATCGGTCTAAGCCCTTCTCTAATCGGAGAATTTCGCTTGCTTCCGCTAACGTTCAAGCGTTTCTGGCTCGTGTCAAAGTTAGATATTTTCCCTACAGCATTCATAAACGTACAATTTAAAAAAATGTAAGCACTCACCATAATTTACATTTTAAAATTTAACATGTCATAAATTTGGCAATTTAGAAAGAAAATTTGACGAAATAATAAATTTGTCATTTATATTTTAAAATTGTAAATCTGTAAAATTGTGTAATGTCGAAATTTATAGTCGGGCGACTTGATAAGCTTGCAATTTATGAATAAATTTGCATAAAGCCTAATTGTGAAATTTGATAGTTTTGAAATTTATTGCTGGGTAACTTGATAAATTAAAAATTTATAAAGAAAAGTCAAGATTCTCCAGATTTGTAATGTTGGAATAATAATCCATGTGAACAATTGTACAATATCCGGAATAGTTATCAGACCGCTTGATAATCTTGGAATTGATAAATAAATTTGCAGAGGGCCTAATGTCGAAATTTGATAGTTTTGAAATTTGTAAAAAAATTACGATTATACAAATAAATTATTCGAAAAGTGTCTGCATGATATTTATTTCCCAGTAGTATTTTTCAAACAAATAATTTATTCGCCGGGGAAGCATTAAAAATTATTATTTGACATGTTTATATTCCGAAAAAAAAGTTGAGAAAAAGATTTGAACCCACGACAGCGTGGTTACCAGCCAGACTTTTTTCCACTGGACCAACGGAGCTTGACAAGAGTCTGTGCGCGTGAACCGGTACAGGTACTGTACCCTTGGCTGTTTATTTTCCAGTAATATTTTTCAAAAAAATAATTTATTCGCCGGAAAAGCATTAAAAATTATTACTTGACATGTTTACAATACGAAAAAAAAAGTTGAGAAAGATTCGAATCGGCGGAAGTGTGGTCACCAGTCAAAATCTGGTCCACTGGACCTGCGGATTTTGATTGGAGTTATGCGCGGAAACCGGTAGAGTTTCTGCAACCTTGGCTAATGTAATTTACAAACGCTCATAGTTCTTACAAGGGGCCAAAAAATCCGGGACACGTGTATTATTATTTTTGAAGTAATATCGATTGATTATAGTCTCATCAAAAAGTCAATGTCCCAGAAGAGGTTTTTCCCTTTGAGAATTGTAGTCTTGACCCACGGTCGATCACGAAGGATGCCCCGATTACGCGTATAGAGTGAAGGTAACAGCTAGCTTGGTGGTTGATCACAAATACAGTTACAAAAATACAGACAGGGCATGTTAGTTCTCTCTGCTTTTTGCTCCATTTTGCAAAGTATTTCGCAAAATCTGGGGACACCATCTTTAAGACCTGGCCTTTTGGAAGAGCTGTGAATCTATAGAATTCTTCTATTATTTCAGAATTGTGAGTAAAAGAATAAATTAGCAAACGAATCTAATCTTTCAAATGCTGCCGTATACTACCCGCTGGTTTCTATCTTTCGAAAAATTCATATTTGTCGTGAAAATAATTATTTCCTCAACAAATTTTTTTATTTTCCAACATTTTATTGAACCGAGGATCTTGCAAAACGCCGGATATTCGACAAGTTTTCCTTCTTTCGTTCACAAATGCTTCGGAAAAAATATATATGGAATCAGTGCCTTACCTATTTAAAAAAATATTCAAATTTGGATTGAACCAACACCCTTAACTCACTTTATCTTTCTGAGATAAGTACGAAAAAAGGGCAAAATGCCTAGTCAACAGGCAAAGAGACGGGACTTCAGACTTTGCTCACAAAAAATACCTCATACATAAAATATCCCACAAAAATCTCAAAAAGCTCTCTTGGGCGAAGCAGGCGTTGATCGCGGAAAACTGAATAAAAAAATACAAGAGCTTATGGGGCATTATTTGTCGCAACTCTCTTTAAAGATATTTACCCCTCTTTTTCTTTTCACTCTCTTTGGCTGTGATGTTCTTGTCGGCCGGTGCCGAAAATTCAATGCCGAACATGGTTCGTTTATCGATATCGAGGAGAAGTATTTCCGGCTTCGAATGCGCGACAGAAGCATTTCTCCAGAAAATAAGGTTTCAGTACATGCGGAACTTTTCATTCTCGACACTTGATTCTATTTCCCTAGGATTGTTTGACGGAACGATATCAGGGCTGATGTCCTAAGAGTGGCCAAGATGGTCATAAAGCACTCTTAATACTACATTGTGCTACCTCTCGTGTTGTGCACGAGAACATCTGCAACTCACATCGGGAACATTTTGGCCCCAAATGTGGTGAAAATATGCTAAAGTGGAAAATAACACCGTCTTGAAACATCAAAATAAAAACCACCATGCCGTGCATCCTCTAGTCGAGGAGCTGTTGAAGGAAGCTTTTCTCCTGTGCTTTCTTGAACCGGGGCTTCAAGAGTAAGTACTCAAGAAGGATAGTGTGTTAGGCATTTTAGTCATCCTGATATTGAAGTCAAGGCCAAGTGTTTCATCAGTCTCCTCCGCTGGTTCATACAAAAAAGCTTCATTGGCTTCTTCTTCGTATTTCCTGGCCATTTTATTTTAAAGACATTCGAGATTCAACATACCGTAACCACTTTGACGGCGTGATATATAAAGTCGCGACACAGACTAGTTAAGGTGCAAGCTCTTGTTTATGCACATAACCTTTCATGGCCCGATATCAAAGGATCTGAGCTAGTTTTTCGTCCATGTAACCACTCAAAATAAATAGAGCACTGCCGCGACGGCAAGCATGTTCGTTGTAGATACTTTGTTCCTCGCTGACAGTTAAGAGGAACAATTCTGGCGGATAAGACTTTTATAACTACATCGGAGAGCATTCTTCATGAATGTGATGTCCCGAATACGGCTCCGTGACACTCCTAGGTATACCTATATATATATTGTAACTAGGTTTTCCAAAATCCCGTGTGCCTAACGCTAACACGGCCTGACCGGGGGAGGGTCAGGTGGGGTAAGCTAGCCACAAGACCGCTGCCACTTATCTACTTGTCACGCCTGAATAAACCGAGTCCATGGGTCATACAATTCTGACCCACGAACCAGGTAGGGTCCACTCAACTGGAACCTCCACTACGCTGTCCTGGCGTCGCTTAGCAGGAATGCTAACTCCAAATTGACACGATACACTAAGAAAAAGGGAGGGGTACTTCTCGCGGGCGAGAGAGAGAAAACTATTTAAAACACTCAGGTTTTCATTAAACAAAACCAAAGCCTATTTATTATAATGAAAAGAAGAGAAAAACAAAGTTTGGTTACGGTAACTTCACTGTTGGTTGGAAGACCTCCTGTCAACTCCATGAGAATCTACAGACTATCTTGACTAATTGTTGTCAGGCTGAGAATCCCCAGTTGACCCCCTGACAATCTACTGACCACTTTAACTAATTGTTGTCAGGCTGGCAATGCCCAGTCAACCCTCTGACAATCTACAGGCTATTTTACTACTTGTTGACAGGTTTGGAATCCGCAGTCAATCCCCAGGCAATCTGCTGACTATTTTAACTGACGGTTACCGGGCTGGGAATGCCCAGTCAACCCCCTGACAACCTGTAGAAACGCGGAGAAAGAACACGTTTTCGGGAACCGGCGCACTAGCTGGCGAAGATGCACAGGAGACGTCTGCGTCCCTTGCTCCGACCTTCACTTTTCTAGGCAATACTTTTGCCAGGTCGTTTGGAGAGGATATTTCGGCCCAACTTATCAAAATTGGTCCTTGGGTCGAAAGCCTCTCCAAATTTTGTGCCACGCGGGGCTCTCCATCGATCTCATGCCACTTTTCACAAACACTCGCGATAAAATTACGGATAATCTCGGACCCGAGTCGAGGCGGGAATGGTACCTAAAAATGATGAAAGGACGTACACTTACTTGACAGCCATTCGGCTGCGGTTTCCCAATTTTTAGCGTCCATTATTCGAGTTCCTGACTCTGACTCATTTTTGGCTTCCCTCAGAGAATTTTCCGGTCCTTGCCGTACCCCGGCTCTCAAGTCGACTCTGACGTTTCTTCCCTCGCTTTCGCCAGATTGTGGTTGTTCATTTTCGTAGTGTTGCAGTGTTGGTTGTGTCGGCTACGATGGTCCATCCGGTTGGACTGGGCGATGTGAGGATTCCAGAATCTCAGTTGATCGTCGCCCTGGAGGTGTCGTCCGGGTCCTCTTCTGGTGTTTCTCCCCTCGAGACCAATCTCTCACATACAACGCGTGCTAATGTTCTATGTTCTTGTTTATTTTACTTTTTGCCGGGTTCCCATTCCTACCTTCGTTACGCTATTCTCGTGTTGTTTTTACAATATCTAACCTTCCTCTACGTAATGTTCGGGCGCGATTACATTCAAAACAACGTTGACGATAAATTGATAGTAATGTTAATAATCATAAAATAGTACCATTGATAATAATAGTCAAATTAGTTGAAGTCGGCTTGAGAGAATTGAGTTATGCATGTGTGTGTGTGTGTGTGTGTGACCAGGGGGAGGGCGATGGCGGATATTACAGTTATGTTGAAAACCATATAAGCGTATATTATGTAAAAATAGGAGCTTAGGCAGGTTCTGCGACGTATGCGTCTTCGGAACTTCAAGCAGCGATCCTGTGTTCATCTGGAAAAAGTTTGTTGATTCACGCTAGTGTAATGAGGTTAGAATCGAACAAGTTACGCTTGATGCGAAAGGAATTTAGCCTAATGGTATATTAATTATAATAGTTTTAATCCTACTTTGGATAAATTTTGTTTATTTGACATTTTTCTTTTAAATGACTCGTGGAAGATGGTGGATTCCAGGTACTGTAATAAGAAGATCCTCTGGTAGGCCTGGTTGGCCTGCAGCAAGTTGAAATATTTCTTCTTTGGTTATTCGCCTACTCATGCCAGTTTTCATGTTTATTACCAATCGTTTTTGAGCTGAATTATATATTCCACGAACGAACCTCGCTTCGTCCAAAATCCCAAGAATGTTACCATTGGAGTTGTATAAGGTACGAATTACTTCGTTTGGTAATATACGGCGATAAACTTTACGTTCAGCTGTGCCTACTTTAAGATGCATTATTGAGTTGGCAGGATAAGATACTGTCTGTAATCTTAATAGCTGACGATTAAAAGATACACCAGAAAAAACTTGCCTGACTGGAGAAGGAGGCTTGATAGAAAAAGATGGGTTTTTAGGAAAAAAAGGCCTGATAGAGGTAGGTCTTTCAGGAAAAAAAGACCTGACAGAAGGAGAGGGTCTGTCAATATAATGATTCCTGTCAAAAGTCAAAGGTCTCTCGGGGAAAAAAGGTCTGGTATAGGTGGAACGTCTATCAGAAATCAAAGGCTCGGCAGAAGTAGAAGATATGTCAGGTGAATAAGAGTTGTCGGAAGGAGACCTGCCACGAGAAGGAGGCGTCGCAGGAGAACGAGGCCTGGCAGGAGGAGAACTGACAGGAGGCGTTCCGGGACGATCAGGATCCCAGCCAAGATTATGGAAAGCGTCGAATGGCGAACTTAATTCTGCAACAGAAGATAAAATTGAATGAATTTTATGGCCTAAAATATTTATGTACACTCAACTCCCGATATAAGAACGGTGTCGGGGATGGTTTTCAAGTAACTTTGATCCTCATTCGGGGAAATCTAAGCGTAAGCAGTTAGTGACGTGGAACCTATTAGGCCCCAGACGAACGTAAGTTACCGTTTATAGCACATTTGTCGCATCGCACTGGTTGGTTGAACAACCGTCTCTGAATCCCGAGGGTTCTTCTTGCATAAAAACACGATAAATAGAGCAAACCCAGCAAACATGGGTATATAATAGTTATGTAACTATTACATAACAGATTGTCACATTTTACATAACTAGTGAGTCACAGGTGACTCACCTGTGACTTAAAATGTTCTACTCTGCTCTGTAACTCTGCGGCATACGCTTTGTAACTGATATGTAACCATGTTATACCTTGATGACATAGTTATTTTATGTAGATGTTATGTTCCATTTACGGAACGGCATTTTAATACTATGTGTCAATTATATAACATTTCTGTAGCAGATTTACTGGGGGGTTGCCACCTGCCGTGAAGCGGCTGTTACTAAGTCAGGGATTTGCTTCATATAGCGCGCGCCTCGCGCACTGTCCAGGCACGTGCATACTCCGATAAGTCGCTCCAATATCAGAAAATTTTTATTCCGTATAACTTCTTATTTCTAGATAGGTTTTCATACTTTTCTTTTCTATTTGGCAAACATTTATTCTATAGAATTATTTTTTTTTATTTTCCTTTTGATATTTCAATAATTCTTATGCTTTCTTTTTTGGAAAGAGGATAAGGACAATTTTGACCTGTTATTTATTTATTATAATTTTATATGGACAATTTTTAACACTTTTTAATAGAAAACTCGTTTTCCACTTTTCAAAAATTCAAAATATTCGAAAACGTGAGTTTTCTATTGGAAACGTGCGTCAAAAAGTTTAATTTTTCCAATATTAACTATTACCTGTTTTATTAAGATTTCATTTTTTCGATGAAAAATCACTCATTTTGTAAGAAAAATAAGCTATTTGGTTAAAAATTGAACTATTAATTTAAAATTAAACTGTTTTATTGAAATTTCTTTTTTTTGTAGATTGACAATAGAAATATAATAAAAAATATTCCTACTTTTTTAACCAAAATATTTTTACTCAAAATGTATTCATTGTTTCTTTCCTTCATGAAATATATGTTATGTGCTCAAATTACAGAATAAGCACATATTTTTATTTCATTTAATTTTAAGAATTTAAAAATTTCAGATCATTCATATCGGAAACAAATCCTCCACATCATTCTAGAATTGTTACGTAACATTTAAGGTAGCAGAATTCACAGATCATGCGTATAAGTAACTTTAAGTACAAATGATGCACGGTTGCCATGTAACAGTTATGTCACATTGCTACATAAACGTTAGTAATGGACATTCCACGCAACTGTACCCCAAATTATCATAGGTCATGCGTATAGTCAAGTTAGGTAACACATTTTACATGACTGCAACCAAATAGTTATATCACATCATTAAATGGATGTTACTAGTGTGCTTTATGCATACCTTACTACATTACACAGTCAGGCCGTTACAGTACACTTTCTTATATAACCCTCTTACAAAATTGTTATATATGTTTCGTATCACGAAGTTACAGAACAAATGTTACACGATAGATACATAAGTGTTACGTGAGATTGTTATGTAGCAGTTACTACTGTGCATTATGCACAGCTGAAAGAACCACGTAGTAACGCCGTGGTATTTCACTTACGTAAGACTGTAAAAAATTTGTTATGGATCATGTTTGTAACCAAGTTCTGAAACAAATGTTAAATGACTTTGACGTAACAGTTATGTCACATTTTTCCATATCTGTGACTAATATGGATTATACACAACTTACAGAACTAAATCGTAACGCTATCACAGTGCACGTATGTAACACTGTAATTGAATTGTTATAGTTCATGAGTGAAAACCAATTTATATAACAAATGTTACGTGATTCCTACATAACTTGTATGTCACATACTTACATAGCTATTATTAATGTACATTATACATAACTTACATAACTACACAGTAAAATCGTTATGTTTTAGTTATATAACACTACAACAAAATTGTTATAGTACATAAGTGTAGCCAAATTAAAAAACAAATGTTACAAGATTGCTATATAACAAGTATGTCACACTCTTAAATTGCCGTTACTAAAGTGCATTAGACAGAACTCACAAAACCACATTGTAACGCCGTTACAGCGCACTTACGTAACAATGTCACTACATTGTTATAGTCGGAGATGCTATAAAATATCATAACGGACGTCCCCGGACTCTTTTTTGAGGGATAATAACAAACAAATTTATTGTGCTAAATAAAAATTTTATGCATATGCAGTATTTTGAGGTTACGTCGTTTTTCATCTCTGCCTTTCCGATAATCTGGAAATTATTTATGAAATAAACTTTTTTGATTGCCTGCAAACAAGGTTAGTTCCGGGAGATTAGTTACTATGTTTATTTGTAAGTCCAAAGTTTTCGTCAAAAAATATTGTGTAGTTTGGAATTAACGCTCGGGTGAATTGTAACACACATAACCTCGAAATATGCACGCAGGTTGTTAGCAATATCAAAAACTTTTTGATGAAAAAACACAAAAAATTGTGCGGGGACGTCCGCTAGCATGTTCGCTATCATTTCCCAGATTGTGAACGCAAAATATTTCTTATCCTAGGAAACAAGCCGTGGAATCTAACACTGAAAAAATCGATACTACAGTTCCTAATCGATATGCAAATTAATCACATTTTGCTAAATTAAAACTTTTTTGAACTAACTTACAAAAAAAGTGTGTGGGGGCGTCCTTTAGCATGTTCGCTATCATTTCCCAAATTTTTAAGACAAAATATGTATTATTCTAGAAAAAAATCAGGGGGAACCTAAAACTGGTAAAATCGAGAACTTTCTAAGTATTACAGCCCTTAACATCAGTCCAACAATATTGAAGATCCCGGATAAGGTGATTGACCATTTTACAATGTAATCCTACATCTTCTAGAATTTTTGTTGGATTCATGCCCCACTCAGTGATAGGTCATTACGAAAATTGTAATATGCTAAAGTAGTCTTCTAACTCCTGGTTAAATTAGACGGTGGCGCTTTGAGTTTTCTACCAAAAGTCTGCGCTGGATTCTTGCTATGGGAATTTTCTTATCTTTTTTTCATTACAATTGACTAACACATTTATTTATTAAAATCTAGAAGAAATATAAATTTTTTCATATGAAAAAATTGTTTTTTTTTTGCAACCTTGATCATTTTTTAATTAAGGCAATTTTTTGCCTACAAAATTCTTATTTTTCATGGTTAAATCGAATATTTATGATTTGGATACTATTATTTTCATATAAAATAATAGGTTGTGTTTAGTTGTCTCGAAAAATTTTGGGGGTTAGAAACAGGTTTGGACTAGTCCCGAAAATTCGGGACGACTAGCCAAGCTTACGAAAAATACTGGACTAGTCATCCCGAATTTCGGGACGACGAGACACTTCGAAAGTAAATAGAAAATATGTAATGCTTCACGAGGAAACACACCTTTGGGTTAAAAATGGGTATTCAGATTTTTGATGATACCCATAATTTTTTGAATCTCTCTTTCATATTAAAAAAAAATTCAATTTTTATGTGCAAAATTAATATTGTTATTAAGCTGCAAAGTGAGGCATGAGTCGCCTATTTCTACGCTTTCAGATAATGCGTTAAATCCAGTCCCAACACTTTCTCTACATTTTTGCGTTCTCTGCCTTTATGACTCACGAGATCTTCTGTTTCACAGGACAGGAATGTAGAATATGTTAACGCAAGTGGCGGGCTTGGATTCTGAAGATTGTTCTCCACTCTCCCATAGACCGTAAGCCCGCAACGTAAATGGTAGCGTGATATGGATGAGGTCATTTTTCACCTGAGATGTTCATATTATGATGATCAACGTAAAAATGGGTGCCTTACAGGTAGGAGTGGATGCGAGAAGCGTTGGCGGACTGGCAAATGTGTCAATTTTGACAGTTAACTAACGTGACTTGGATAAGGTTGTAATGGTTGTACATGTAGGGGATGACATTATAAATAGCACCTGCGCATTGTCAAACACTTACCTGGATGCAAACGTTTTGTCAGGCGGCTTCAAATTCGCCGGAAATTCAGGTGAAATTTCTTGAAATTGATTGTACAGGAAAACGTTTCAAACTAAATTTGGCCCACTCCCAGAGATGCATATTTTCATTATCATATCATTTTTCGATAAACTACATACATTTGGAGAAAACATTGTTTAATGAAATACCATAGCAATAAAAAGCCGTTTTTCTTTACTGTTAATTGTTTCAAAAATTGTTAGAAGAGAAAAGATACTCCTTTACAGGTATACGTCAACATTAATAAGAAAGTTTTTATCCAAATGTTAATATTGTTATGGTATTTCTTTAATATTTTTTGTCTCAAAATTTATCAGAAAATTATATAATAATGAAAATATGCATCTTTCGGAGTGGGCCGACTTTTGCTTGAAACTTTTTGTTGTAAAATCAGTTTCAAGAAATTTCACCTGATTTTCCGGCCACTTTGAAGCCGCCTGACAACACTTTTGCATCCAGGTTAGTGTTTGATAATGCGCAGGTGCTACTCCTAATGTCATCCCTTACATGTACTCTAATTTTCAATCTTATCCGAGTCACCTCGGAACGGTGACAGCACCTTTCCGAGGTCGCCATCGTTAAACGCATGCACACCGACCTGTAAGGCACACATTTTTACGTTCCTCATCATAAGACGAACATCGCAGGTGAAAATAGGCCTTATCTGTATCAAATTGCCATTTACGTTGTGGGATTATGGTCTATGAGTGTCAGACTTGCACCGTCTATTCAATCGCTTCTACTAAAAAATCCGTCTGCCAACCCTAAAATCCCTTTCCTCATGGCACGTAAAATATACAAGAATAGTATAATAAAAATAAAGTGAATATTCAAATATGAAGAAATAGTAAAATAAAATAATGTAAAAATAGAATATAAATAAAGTACATTTTCTATTTCAATTGTTTTAATATTTATGTTTTGAAATTATAGTAATGAGTGACGTTTTGAAAAATTGTGAAAAATTAATATTTAACTTTATGCATACGACGGCACACCTTCGTAACTAGTCGGCTCTTCCGTGTACAGTCGTTGCAACTCTCTTATAAGGTCTCTTTCTTTTCATTCTCCTTGGCTATGATGGTTTTGTCAGCTGGTGCCGAAAATTCGATAACGAACATGGTTCACTCCTCGAAGTCAAGAAGAACCATGTCAGGCTTCGAGTGTGCAACAATGACAATTGTCGAGAATATAAGGTTTCAGTATATGTGGCACCTCCCATTCTCGACAATTGACTCGATTACCCTAGGAGCATTTCGAAGAGCGATATTAAGGTAAATGCCGTAAGAGTGACAAAGATGGTAATAAAGCACTTTTAGTGCCGCATTGTGCCTTTGGATGTAGGTCGTTCTCGCATGAGTTGGACAACTAGATAGTATGTGAGCTAAGTGCTCGAGGTGTGCATGGCACGCCCCGCAGCTATCATCGGGAATGTCTTGGCTCAAAATTTGGCCACGGTATGTTAAGGTGAAAATGATACCGTCTTGGCATGCCAAAATGAAACCCTCCGTACTAGACTTCAATCCGGGTGATTTAAGGAAAGCAAAAGTTGGCTCACACGACATCGACTGATCCTCTACATTTCTGTGGAAGATACTGTGCATCCTCTTATCTTGGAGCTGTTTACGAAAGTTTTTCTTTTGTGCTTTCTTAATCCGGGCTTTTAGGAGTGAGTACTCGAAATAGATAAAATTTGATGCATTTTGCTCACGCCTAATACTGAACTCAAGTCCGAGTGTTTGAGCAGCCTCCTCCGCTGCTTTGTACAGAAACGCTCCTTTGCCTACTTCTTCGTGCTTCCTGACCATTTTAAGAAGAGGATCTCTTCCATTTGCGACTCTAAGCGCTACTCCCAGAATAATCCTGTTGTGAAGGCATTCAAGACTCAATATTCCGCGACCACCTTGACGGCGTGAGATGTACAGTCGCGGAAGAGAAGACTTAAGATGCATGCTTTTGTTCATGTGCATAACCTTTCTTGTCCCGATATCAAGGGATCTGAGCTCGTTCTTCGTCCATGGAACCACTCAAAATGAATATAGTACTACCGGGGCGGCAAGTATGTTCGTTGCAGATACTTTGTTCCTCGCCGACAGTTCGGAAGACCAAATCTGCCGAATGAAACGTCTGTATCTGCTTCGGAGAGTATCCTTTATACATGTCACATCCTGAATGCGTCTCTGTGGGGCGCCCAGGCATGTATACGTCTCTCCAGCGCAAAGGTATCGTAAAGCGCTTCTATCGACGAGCTCAGGGTCTTCAGGGATGCCTAGAGCTAGATGTAGTTGCTCTTTGTTTTTAGCATAGATCTTAAGATCGTTCATGTAAAATACATGAGTGACCTTGTACTTTTGATTTGCAGGTTTGCCGCAAAAGTACCCGTCGGAATGGTGAAGTGCTAGAGATAGTGCCAATAATGTAAGGTAAAAGAGGAGTGAGCTCAAGGTGTCGCCCTGAAAGACAGCTCTCTGAAAGGTGACCTTCTTAGCTGTCACACGATTTTTTCCAGATGAGATAGTAAATCTGGTATTCCAAAGCGGCATCAATCTCTCTATGCAACTAACGATTTGCGGATGAACCTCTAAGCTTTCCAAAAGATAGATGATAAGTCTATGGGGAGTCGAATCGAAAGCTTTCCGATAATCAATCCAGGCCATCGATATATCAAGCTGGTAAAATGCTGCATCTTCGCAGATACATCTATCGATGAGAAGATTCTCCCGACATCCCGCTACGCCTTTCTTAGAGCCTCGTTCGTACATTTCTTGCCACACAGGTTCAATGGCCCGAACAATCCTATCATTTAGGATAGCTGTGAATATCTTATACAGTGTGTTCAGAAAAGTGATTGGCTTGTATTTCTTTGAGTCAGCTAAGTTGCCTATTTTCGGCAGGAGTATTGTGCGCCCTTCTACCAACTACTTCGGAATCGGCTCTTCCGACTTTAAATATGAGGTGAAAATACGGACCAAATGCTGATGGGTTGAAGGAAACTTCTTCCACCAGAAGGTTTTGGTACAATCTGGTCCCAGGGCGGAATAGTTCTTCATCACTCTTAATACTTTTTCACCTTCTCGGTAGTGATGGGTGGGCATTCTTCAGCAGGTGTTATGAGGGCATCACACAGCTCCTTGAAGCTATTTATATTTTATGAGTCTTCGTCCAGTCTATTCTGCACTTCGTAGACTTCTCTCCCAAATACTTTGACCTCCTTTGGTTTGGGCGGGTGGTCGACAGTAACTGGAGGGTCTCGGAAGAGTCGAGATGGGTTGGAGAGAAACTGTTGATTTTCTCTGACTCACCTCTCCCTCCTTTCCAGACTTCTCTGAGCGTCAGATAGTATCCTTATTCTCGCAGCAATATGTTGCCTGATGGTTAGCAGCTTTGACTTGTTCAGTGTGTGATAACGGGTCCGGAGTTCGCGCCCGAACTGTCGAACCTTGGCGGTAAAATTCCTGCCAGATGTGATGTAGTCAATCACACACTAAATGCGGGACGCGTACTGTCTTGCCCAGCCTATCTTTATGGCAAGTTGATGCATTCGTATTTTGGTCGTATGATCAACCGTTCGTTTTGTTTTACGGTTCGCGTCAGCCAAATTGGATGCCTGCCCGCGGTCGGTCTTAGTGTCGCCTCTCTTTTTCTGTTGCCGGCTTGTTCTAGCTGTAGCAGAGTAGGCGTTCCGCTTACATAGCCCCTTTTTTAAAATAGTTTGGCAAGGTTTCGCAGACTTTGATGCGAAAAGTGCGATAGCTCCGGATGTTTCTCGTACCACAGAGCATGCAGGCGTGTTATGTAACCCCGTTCAGGGGCCACACTCGCATCGGAGCACTCTAGCAAGTCGTGATTCAGTCGCTCTGTCCACCTAAAGGTCCCGAGATTCCGCCGATCCATCGCATCGAATCCATTTTCATTGGTTTCCACAAGAAGCTAGGGAAAGGGGTTCGTCCATCCTTGTAGAGCCCCGCATGCAAGGATAAGGCTGCGTACTCTGAGAGGTCGCCCGGTATCCCAGAGTCACCGTTCAAGACACCTCACCGGTCACTATCCCGGTCCCTTTAACGAGAATAGGTTTTTTTAAAGCCGCTGTTCTCGCTAACGCTTGAAAATCGCATCTTATTACTTTAGTATATCATAAGTTTGGTTAATACCTATTACTGAGAGGAGCATGGCTCTATAGGAGAGACCGAAAGACATAGGTTCTCCTTGCTAGATAGAGGCTTATATTTCTGTCGGCGCGGCCAGTTTGCTTTTAGATATGTAAGGCAAGAAAGTGTGGCAATAGGGCCTTCTTAGAAGCCTAAAAACTCTTTTATCGCAATTTTACTGACAATTTTTCTCAGTTGGACGTAATAAGAATGATAAAAAAGGCCACCTGTCAACACGGGGGGTTTTTGTAAAGAACAAAGAAAAAGGGAAGCGCATAAGAGTAAGACTGGAGGCTGTCATAATCACACCAGCTACTGGACACACATTTTTGAAAGTAGTCAGGGGCATTAGAGCTCCTGTGAAGGCAGACGGTATGGCACACATTGGACTGAGATAAAAACGATGTTCAAAATAACCTGTAAGTCACCATTCTTAATCGATTTTCAATTTTTTTACATTCTCATCGGAGAAGGTATTAGATGTGTGTAAAATTTGACCGCCCCCCCCCCCCCAGTTTTTGTTAAATGTCCACGCTTTGAGACTACCTGAATCCGAAAAACGGATTTTTACGAATGTGTCTGTATGTCTGTATGTAAGCATGATAATTTTTGAAAAAATTAATATATTAGATTGGCCTTTGGTACACTCTTTTAGTGTCATCAAATAAAGGTCAAGTTGGTTAGCCATCCATTTTGGGTAAAAATTCAAAAAGTGAGCGCATTTTGAATATTTTTTAGACCACCTCTTTCAAGATTCAAAAATTGTCTGTACGAATATTCAGAGTATTAAAAAATACTCTCAGTTGAAACTAATTGCTCCTGCCATTACATTAATCGAAGGTTCTTGGTACATTTGTTGTAACTAGACTCTCCACCCTAGACGCTTTGAGAGACTCATTTAGTGAACTATTAGGAGATGAAGCAACAGGGCACCACTGCTGCCAGATCGAGCCTGAAATTTACCTCCAACATACTTACCGTTTGGGAGCTGCAAAAAAGAGATTGCATGATTACCACTGTGAGTTCGTGTGTATGCCGAAAATGCACGATTCGACTTCGGTTCTCTGCTGTGCGATGATTGCCGATCTGGAAGCTTCGGAAGACTTCGGTGGTCTTCTACTTATATCTCGATCCCCATTTGAAAGAAATGGAAGAAATTGGCGAATTTAATGTTTCGCGTGATTTTTCATTTCATACATGAGTCGATTTTAAGGATATGTTTTTCAGGGTTATATAGTATGAATATTATTACTATTATATATATATTATTAATGTTAATATTATTATTATAGAATATAACATTAATTTTAATTAATAGTTGACGACTTTTAATAGAAATAATTAAGCTTTCTACTAAAACAATTAGTTTTCTGCACAAAAAATGGAATAAAATACCTAAATTAAAAAAATGGTTAAATTTGTTTTAAACAAAATATTTACATTTTTAAACAAAAAGTTACATTTTTATCGAAAAGGCTGAATTGTATACGAAAAGAGGCATTTTTAATAAAATACATGAACTTTGCACAAAAGAAATTTAATTTCTACCAAGCCTAATTTTCTACACAAAAATTAATGTTTAATCATAGTTAATTTTTTGACAAAAATAATTATTTTCTTGTAGTTAAAAGAAATTAATTTCTAAACAAAAAAAAATTGTACGAAACAGTTGAATTTTCAGAAAAGTAATTTTTTCAACTAAATTGATACATCATCAACCAAAAAAAACTACATTTTTAACAAAGCATTTTCAGTTTCAACCAGAAAAATTGAAAATTAATAGTTAGAATTCTTTGAAATTGCTTTAAATTATTGAAATTAATTGAAAATTCCTTGAAATGTTTTAAAAAATCCTAAAATATTTAAAATCTTTAAAAATATCTTGAAAATTTGCAAAGCTCTTGAAAATTCCTTGCAATTTAAATTAGAAAAATAGGATGAAAATTCCTTGACATCTTTTAAAACATTCTCAAATATTTAAAATCATTAAAAATCTGTTGAAATCTATTGAAATTTAAAAAATACCCTGAAATATTCCAAGGAATTTTCAATTGATTACAGTAATTTAATATGAGATTTTAAAGTATTTGATATATTTTAGGATATTTTAGTAGATTTCAAGGAATTTTTAAATGATTTAAATAATTTATTATGAGATTTTAAAGGATTTGAAATATTTAATGTTTTTTTTAATTCCAATATATTTTAAAGAGCTTTACAAATTCTCAAAAGGTTTCAAAAGATTTGTAAGGGTTTGAAATATTGGAGGAAGTTTTAAAAGACGCCAAGGAATTTGCAATTCATCACAGATTTTTAATATGAAATTTTAAAAGATTTGATATAATTTAGGATATTTTAATAGATTTCAAGGAATTTTAAAATGATTTTAATAATTTAGTATGAGATTTTAAGAGATTTCAAATATTTAAGGATATTTTAATTGATTTGAAGGATTTTTAAAATTATTTTAATAATTTAGTATGAGATTTGTAAGGATTTGAAATATTTGAGGAAGTTTTAAAAGACACCAACGAATTTTTAATTGATTACAGTAATTTAATATGAGATTTTAAAGGATTTGAAATATTTTAGGATATTCTAATAGATGTCATGGAATTTTTAAATGATTTTAATAATTTAGTATGAGATTTTAAAGGATTTTAAATATTTGAGAAAGTTTTAAAAGACACCAAGGAATTTTCAATTGATTACAGTAATTTAATATGAGATTTTAAAGGATTTGATACATTTTTGGATATTTGAATAAATTTCAAGAAATTTTCAATTGATTTCAAATATTTAGAATGAGATTTTAAAGGATTTGAGATATTTTAGGGTATTTTTAAATATGCGAAAACTAATTATTTCAGTTGAAAGTTTAACTATTCTTATTAAAATTTACTCAACTCTGAATAAAAATTAATGTTATATTTTATAATTATAATATTAGCATTAATAAT
>NC_046657.1:101615907-101621782 GCF_010883055.1 Belonocnema kinseyi | reverse complement strand
AATTATTGTAAACAAATGCATGATTTGAACAGTTTTAGGCAGAAATAAACCGAATTTTCATCCGATTGTCTTCAAAACCCATTGCCTGTGATGCTAATTGATATTTTTCCACTCAAAATATCATTAAATATTTTTATGAACGAATCATTCAAACAAATTTCCAATATGGAAATATCATGATACCAGTCATCATTTCAAGAGCGATTTATTCTACAATCAAGAGCTTGAGAGCTTCATCATGAAAATCATAATCAGATAAGAGGCCAATGGGAATACTGAATGATTTGATTCCACAGGTCCACAAACACCAAACAAAATTGACCACTACAAACTCATGTGCCCTATATGTATTTTCGACCGCTGAAACCAAATTCGTTGAAATTTATTTCCAGGTTGTAAGGATTTTCTGTTTTCCGTCAATCTCAAAAAATAGCGGAAAATAGTATATAGGAAGAAAAATGGGGTACGGTAGGAGCGGGGGAGAAGGGAAGGCAGATACTTTTTAGTAAATTTAGAATTTGTACACATAATATTTTTGTGGGTATAGTTTGCGCAGGTAAGGTTTGCAGTTCTACGATTTGTGGGATTAAAAGGGGTAGAGCGAGGAGAGTAAGGTTTATATGAGAAGGGGGGAGGGGAAATTTGTGGGTCAAGAGCGTTGTAGATTCGTTGTTTTTGGGCCTATGGGTCTATGGTAATGTGGTTTGTTGACTTTTCAATTTAGACAATGAGAATTCCGTTGAATTGAACGGTATCAAGTTTTTGCATAGGGAAAAATCTATTTTCCGCAATTTTTTGCGATTAACGGAAAATCCTGACGTGTTGGAGATAAACGATCAACGGTTTGAGATTCAGTGGCTAAAAATACATATAGGACACGTGGTTTTGTTCTTGCCAATTTTTTGGGGGTTTGTGGTCGTGTGTTATCTTTGCTCCATGCATACGAATTTTGTGAACAGATGATGGCATATGATACCATTTGTTCAGTTCTGCAGACACACTGCAGTTTCGAGAGCACAATGTTCGAATTTATCTGAATCAATTTTTTGA
The DNA here is from genome assembly GCF_010883055.1 of Belonocnema kinseyi. Lineage (NCBI taxonomy): Eukaryota > Metazoa > Arthropoda > Insecta > Hymenoptera > Cynipidae > Belonocnema > Belonocnema kinseyi. Next base: position 101,620,732 of record NC_046657.1, on the reverse strand, counting down.
CCAAAAGAAAGAACCTGCAGAATTATGCTAAATCTCTCGATCAAGGAAACATCATCACCTCCATTCTTTGCTGTCGATTCAGGATCTTGAAAAAATCTCCGAGAAGTGTTCTCATCATTTGATGTTCCTCCTATATGCTTGGGTTTTTCAATAATCAAAGTAGATCTTTTATTGAAATTCTTGCTGGATCCTCAATTTCGTGGTCTTTATTTGCGTCTTTTGCTCATTGGTGTTCGGTTGCCATTTGCAGAAAAGTGAGTGATAAGAAATATTGAGGATAAGAACCATGAAGCGTATTTTAGCGTGGAGTGGTGAAAGGCCAAGCTCATAATCTTCCTCAAGAACATCTGTTTTCAACACTCGATTCAGACCATTTATTTCTGTAGGTCCCGTCTTGCACAAATGGCATGTTACTCTAGGTGTCCGGGAAGGGAATAGCGGTCTCTCTTAGGAAGATGGAGCAAATTGAGGATCGGAGCTCCAATCGTATTGGAGATATAATCTTAGTCGACGACTTAAATGTCAAGTCATCCAAATGGAGAATGACGTGGACGGACAGAAGGGACCTTCTTGTAACGGATATGGTTGCCAGATTAAACTTGACCATTCTGAAATCGCGGAGCTCATTTACCTTTAGAAGCAGAGGCTATCGTGACCGTGACCGCGTAGAGCGAAACAGGTATGATGTCAAAACAGGAGGACAACCGCAGAGATTTTAACAGAGAGCACGTTGGGCTGGATCGTACATTACTGCAATGCCATAATTCTGAAACGTTCTACAGGGAGCAATACAGCAGCGGTATACTGGTGGACACAAGAGATCGTCGAACTAAAGGCTAAGTGCAAATGATAAAAGTGGGTGGAGTTTCGGAAGGCAGTGAGCCAAGACACATGGGGTTCAGGTCATCAAATTGGAATGGAAAGAATATATGGGCGACCATCAGTTTCATCCATCGATCCTATGGCGATAAAGTTCATTACTGCAGAGCTCTTCCTCAAGCACCCAGAAAAAGTCATCACGGAGGACGCGCTGCCGGAAGCGGTATTCAAAATAGCATGCGGAAAGGTTTCAGGCCCGAATGGCATCCTGACGGAAGTTATTATGGTGGTAACAAATGAATACCCTTTTGTATTGATAAACCTCTTTAACTCCTGCCTCAGAGCTGCCATTGTCACATTGACCACTCTACAAGCTTGACGTAATCGGAAGCGTGATGTTCACCTTCGACATTTTCAAATGCAGTTTGAATTCCCTGTATACGTCTGTTAACATCTGCTTACATCTGCTATTGAAATGATACATGTTTGACCTTCGAAACAACAGAAGATGTGCGCAGAGATAATGTGATTGAAGTTGTAGCACCGGGTTCAGTTCTTGGATCTGAGCTATGGAATGCAGTCTGGAAAGACGGAATAAAGCTAATTGGATTCGCTGACGATCTGGCCGCGATGATTACAGCTAGAACAGAGGAACAAACGAGACAGCTGGTAGCCATTGTTTCCAGTAAAGTTTAAAACTGGCTCAATAATAACCATCTACAGCTGGCTTACAAGAAAACAGATGTTGTTCTCACAACACAGTGAGAATTCAGCAAACTTTTTGTATCGGTTATCGCCGGGCACGGTATTGAAGCGGGGAACGTGCTGAAGTACCAAGGTGACGTGAATGTGGCTGAAATTTTACCGCGATTTCGCTGGAAGCGGGTGCAATTTTCCAGATTAGCACCCGCTCCCGGCGAAATCCTGCGGTTGTCCTTATGACAAATTTTTAATTATATATATATATATATATATCAATTAGAAGCTCACATACCAAGAAGTTTCATGAGTAAAGTCCTTATAAGTGTTGAAAACTTCATTATGCTCTATGGAGCAGAAATTTAGGAAGACGCTCTGAAGGTGAATTGCCGTCGAAACTAAGTAATGGCTATCCAACGAAAAGGTGCACTCTGATTGTCATGTGCATATAGATCGGTATCCGCTCCAGTTGTACTGGTCATAATGAGATGTATCTCTATTGACCTACTGGCAGCTGAGAGGATGAAGATCTATGAAGCGAATGTACAAGATGCAGATAGGACCATCGTGTCCTAGAAGAGAGCAGCTATTTTCAACAAGTGAAAACAGCAGTGGCGACTAGAAGGAAGAGGTAGATACACTGTCAGGATAATAGACAACACAGTGCAGCTGATGCTGGGATCACAGCTTAGCTGGGACAACAACGCACATTACGTGGAAGAGCTCTTAAAAAATAAAAAGCAGTTCAGAAGCACATAATTCCAACGATGGTCTGAACCAATCTCTCTAAAATGTAAAAGGCCGACTAGCTCGATACGCGGTTAAAGCGCTTCTGAGGACGACGAGTAGATCTTGGAGGAGGGGGGGGGGCGAAACTATAGCGAACGAGACCTAACTAAGATGTCAAAAGCCGACGAAAAAGATGTATGGAAGTGAAAAACTACCATCAGTCAGCTACATACGAAAGCCGCAGCTCGGCTTACGTCCTGATAGCATAGGGTTTGAAGTAATTCGTAAAGCGTTCTCCGTGTCTTTGGTTGCCAGGAAAAGGGAATGGAGGGTTTAGTCGGCAGGAACCCGACAATTCTCAGTCTTAGGTTTACCTAGGTGAACCCTAGACTGGGTGTTTTATGCAAGATTTTCCCTCCTACTTTAAAAAAAAATACTAGTGAGTTCCAGATGCATTCCCATGCTCGATCCGTAGTGGCCTACGGCAATAATCACGAGAATACTCAGTGCACAGCCCCTTGGTGAAGACTTGACTTAGCTTGCTGCCAACACTGATAAAGTTCCGAAATATTTCAAATGATATTTCTTGTGCAAGAGCGGTTTCATAGTAAATCCAATTATTTAACTATATGTGACGTGCCGCGAGGAAAGGGACCTTTGGACTAAAAAATTTATTTTCAGATTTTTTATGCTATTAGTAGTTTCAAAATCGTTATTCCGTACTAAAAAAAAACTTTTTTATCTGTAAAATTGGAATTGTTATTAAGATGCAAAGTGTGGCTTGAATCGCCTATTGCAACGCGTGTGGACGACCCGAGAAATACAGTTCCACCACTTTCTACAGATCTTTCCGTTCTATGTCCATGTGACTTAGAAGCTCCTCCGATTCACTGAACGCGGGACGAGAAGATGTCGTCGTAAGTGGAGGCGATTGATTCCGAAAATTTTTCCCACTCCCAGAGTGTCTGACTTCGGCCATTTTTTCACTCGATTCTACTGAAAACATGGGTGCGTCAGTCTAACCTATTTTCTATCGTACTGATCAGGTTGACGGGGCTGGGGAACAGTAAGCTTTCCGTGGACTCCACGATCTAACCTTAAGTTTCCTTCCCTCGCCGCACGTTACATACATATAAAGGAAACATTAGAATTGTTCATCGTCAAACTTTCGTTTATACGAAATGAGATATTGAGTTGAAAATTAGGAAATGTAAAAGCTTCGTTTGTAATTGTAAAAATTTTAAAGCAGTTTCTGAATTTTTTTTGAGGTTCCTTTGCATGGCCTTAAAGGCGTTGGAATCAGGCCCTAACCTCCAAATCGAATTGCCTGATTTTTGCCCACGAATAATAAAATTACATCTTTCTTCGATATTTATTGCGAATCCTATTTTCAATCAAGTCTGTATTCGTAGTGAAAAATGACATAATTTCAATAATTTTGGTGTAAACCGATTTCTTTCGAATGGTCGGGTTAGAGTCCAAAATATCATTCTTACACACAAAGTATTGCAATAAGGCAATTTTTCACTCAGAATACAGACTTGATTTAAAATAGGGTTACACCCTGAAAACAGGTGAAATTCTAGAGTTGAAAAAGAACACTCCAAAACACCATCTGTCAAGCTATTTTTTGTTTTTCATTTTTGTAAAAAAAATTATTACAATTATGATTTTAAAAGCAACCAAAAAAAGTTGTTTACTAGAATATGATGTTCATTGCTTATAATTTGCTTTTTTGGTTTGAGATGGAATGGTGTCGCCTGAACACGAAACGCAGTGACGTCTTCTGCTGTAATCAGCGAAAGCTACTAAAAATGATTGACTTGTAAATAACAACATTTATGCCGTTATGCTGCCGTTAAATTCCGGCAGTAGATTGAATGGCACGAATTCTTATTTATGGATTATAGATGAACTATATTATTATATTTACCAATAGAATTAATGATAACCAAAATGGATAAGACAAGAGTATAAGCGTTCCTCATTTTTCCATTTAGAGAAAAAACTGACTATTGCGTAAATAAAGAATTCGCTCAACACTGTAATAAGAAATATTCTGATGCTTCATTAATAGACGTTATCTCATGAATGATAGCTCACAAGAGTGTCCTTCTCAGATATTTGTATTTCATAATTCAATTCAAGGAAAAAATGCCGTTAGTTAATTCGTTAAAACTGATAACACAATTGATATAGGTCATTCACCACATTCAGGGTACATTCAGCATACGAAACTTTTTTCCATAAATGTTTTCAACATTTTATATTGTAGTTTATGGGCATAATCTTCGGGAGCACGTGACCAAACTAGTCCCCGGTTACGAACATTTTTTTTGGTGTTCATTGTGTCCACACGGATTGAGATATCGTGTTTAAACTTTGACAGATAAAATAAAAAGCACTAAAGAACGTTTGTATACATCAATATATTGGTATATTTAAAGAACGTTTATTTATAAATTGATGAAATAGGATATTACGAGGGTAGTTCAATAAGTCCTTAAAATGAAGTATAAAAACAATTTTTTTTGGGTAAATTTTTTTTTATTTTTCAACATAATCTCCTTGGAGCTCT
>NC_046657.1:101599115-101615807 GCF_010883055.1 Belonocnema kinseyi | reverse complement strand
GACTTATTGAACTACCCTCGTACCATTCGAGTTATAGCACTTTGCAGATCATTTTTGGTTTGATGCATTTTAGATTTTTTGATTCGCTCATATTGAGCACTGGCATCAATATTATACTAAATCGTCTAAACCTTGAAAAAAATTAATATAAGCAATTAAATTTGCACATTCGTTGCAAATCAGCATATAAATATCTGCACACACGTAACCTATTATTGTTTTTTGGGCATTTTTAGCGATGCATTGCGGAGAAAAACAGAAACTTTGAACGTCGATAAAGTTGACATCAAGTAACTAAGTTCGTTCATGAAATTTTTGTGTAAAATGATTTTCATTTTTTTGGGTCCTGAAAATAAAAGATAAATTTCAAATTCGAAACATAGCAACACCAGCAATGTGCTAAAATTTACTCGTCGGAGTTCTCCAACTAACTTACATAATGCTTTACGATGAATCGATCAGCTGGTAACTATTGTTGACACTGAACCAACCAGCGGGACTCAGCGTCGGACTGGCCTTGTCTTTCGCCCCCAGGTGAAATTTTATTTTTATTGGTTTTGTTATTAATTAGAATTGTTTCACACCAGTACAAAAAATCCACAAGAATATATAACCATTAGAAAATTTTAATTATTTTCTGAAGATGCACATTTCTCAAGCCTGGATTTGGACGGATTTTCAAGTATCTAAGATGTTCCTCGATTTTTTAAAATCGAGGCATCCATTTCATCGACGTTAAAAGTTTATTTCCTATTCCTGTAGTATTTTACTATAAAACTTTCTTCGCAATTATAATCATTTTGATATATGCAAACGTTCCTTAGTGCTTTCTGTATAATGTCCTAAATCCTGAACACAATATCTCAATCCGTGTGGACATAATGAGGACCAAAGAAAATGAAAATCATTTCATTCTCTACACAAAAATTTTATGAACGAACTTAGTCACGTGATCTCGACTTTATTGACGTTCAAAGTTTCTTTTTTTCACCGCTAGAAGTCGCTAAAAATGCTCCAATAATAATGATATGTGTATGCAGATACTAAATTTTTGATTTGCAACGAATGTGCAAATTTTATTGCTTATATTAATTTTTTTTAAGGTCTAGACGATTTAGTCTAAAATTTGCGTAAGTGCTCAATATACGCGAAACAAGAAATCTGAAATGCATCTAACCAAACATTATCCGCAAAGTGCTATGACTGGAATGGTAATATCCTATTTCATCAATTTATAAATAAACTTTCTTTAAAATTATAAACATATTGATGTATACAAACTTTCTTTAGTGATTTTTATCTGTCAAATTTCAAACATGATATCTCAATCCGTGCGGACACAACACCAAAAAAATGCTCATAACCGGGGATTAGTTTGGTCACGTGGTTACCGAAGAGCACGCCCTTAAGTTAGATTTAGGCTCACTAAAAGAGAGCCTGAAATAATAATGTTCACACTATAAACTTGTTTTTAGCAGTCCTGTATCCCGGTATCAAAATTACATGAATCCAAAATTAATCCAAATGAATGTCGTTTTATAAAATGAATGAAATGGAATAAATGAAATGAATAAAATGCCTACGAACTTCAATTTTCAACAAGATTCAGTGGAACTGATGTACTTCTTATATCCTCTCATCAAATGAAATAAGATTCACTTCAACTTCCACGATAATTTCACGGCAGTCAACTGGATGAACTTGACGTCAGTTTCTACTTTTTATAAAATAACTAAAAATGTTTTGACTTTTGCAAGAATCTTCATGGGATTGAAAATCATTCAAATGAAATGAAATTTTTAATTGTAAATGGATTCAAACGTAAACGGCAGAAAACGACATTGTTTTGGATTCAAAGCATTGCGGATTTAAAAATATTTGCACTCGTTTCAATTCATTTTATTCAACACCTTTTTACCGCCCTACTAAAAAACAATTAAGGAATTATCACAAATGGTGAGTATTTCTAACGATTTCTGAACATCCTAACCAGTTTTGACGAGTCGAATTATTTCTGAAGATATGCTAATTCATATACTTAAAATTCAAAATATATTTTTTTAAAGTTGCATGCATGTTGAAGAGTTAGAAATTTAGAATCTACGCGTTTCCACGATTTCAGGTGGCTAGTAATTTTCCTAAAAATGTTAAATTAGGATAAATATAGTATATCTTGTAAAGAGAAAGACATATGTAAAAACGAAGACAAATTTTAGATTCACATTCAGTTATTTAGTATATAAATATTAATACTTAAATAGAAGTAAAAAGAGAATATGCATCAATAATTGCATAGAAATAAATTGATAATATAAATAACTTGCGAAATATAAAATGGATTAATGGATTAGGTTTTATGGGATTATATTCTTGGATCACTAATGAAAGGATTATTCTTCGAACCCAAGCTTTGACGATTTCTTAACATTTTCTCAAGAATTCCGACTTTTCCTGGCGATTTATATCGAGAAACGTAACAAAAGTGATCGGAAATTGTCAGAAGTCCTGAATTTTTTCTGACTATTCCTGACTTTCTTTCAATATGACAGGATGAACATTTTAACATCTTGCATTTCCTATCTCTCTCTAATTAAACCTTATTATTCAATGAAGGAAGGCAATATAATAAGATATCCGGAAGATATCCAGAAATTCCTTGACAGTAGTAGATTGTACAATAGGGCGTAACAAAAAAAGTTGTTTGCGCGAAGTTCTAATAGCAATGAAAACTTCCCTTTTGACAGCCAAAAACACTCCCCTAAAGTTTCATAAAAAAATTCCTTCTGTCTCCGCATTGCAGATACCCGAGTAAAATATTTTGTCTTGAGTTCGCCTTGACTTGTCTTGCGTTCGTCTCCAAGATGGGTATGTCTGTTGGGCGACCAGGGGCGAGACTTAGGAGTCGAAAGCGTAAGTCTTGAGTTTATGACTAAGAATTACGACGGGTTTTGAAGACAAGTCAGGATGGACTTGTCTTGAGACAAGAAGTTTTATTGTCAATCTTCAGACCAGTCGAGTTAGACTTGTCTTCAGACGAGAAATTTAAGTCTGGAGAATTAAACAGAATTTCTTCTAAAGAAAGTTATATTACCAATTTAGGGTTTCAAAACTTTCCAGGTTCTGCGATTTTCAGGAATCAAATAGCTAGGCTGGACCGAACAGTTGACATCTTATGAGGATTAAAATTGTACAACCGATAGAACTTTTAATTTTGTAATAAATTATTTGCTCATTAAAAATTCGGAACCTGTCAGTTTCAAAAACTACAGACATACACAATTTTCCTTAAAAAGATTAAAGCTGTAATTTTCTACAAATGTCTAGTGAACTATTGGCGACCGGAAAAAATGGATAACATTTTCAAAATTGCCATTCAAAGAACATAATTATTGCAGTTCAAAAAAAAATTTATACATAAAAAATAATTACCATGAAGATAAATAATATATACACTCTGTAAAATTTAAAGCGGGTTAGTGATGACCCTCAGAGGTCTTGGGAGCCTTTTATTATCGGTGTCCTTGAGTTCGGCTTAAAGAAGAAAAATTTCGATTCAAGGCCAAAAATAAAGTCTCGATCGTGGCCAGGGAGAAAACTTACAAAAATATCTTGCCTATATCTTGGATGAAGACTTGGCCTAAACGAATTATTTTGACTCAGATATAGCTAAAAATCTCAAAAAACGAAGCAGTTCTTCAAATTTGAGCAGCAAAAAATTTTTTATTAGAATTATATTATCAATAAAAATATTTCACAGCAAGCCGATTTATACCTGTATAGCCATGTTTCCGTGGATTTTTACCTACATAGCAAGTAATTAATTAAACTATTAATAATTAATAATTTAAAAATTATTATTAATTAAAAACACCGGCACACAAAAAAAGAGGTTTGTCCGACAGACTAAACTAGCATATCTATATGTTTTTGGGGTTGATGAATTCGAATCCGGTGTCCAAATAACCAAGTTGGCTCGTATTTTTCTGAAAAAACGCAAAAATTGACGTAAAATCGACAAAAACAGCGATTTTTCAGGTATATTTTTGCAAAAAAGATATATTTTCTCGTCCGGTGTACTTAACCAACATATTTATATGTCTTTTGGGTCGCTGAATTCAAATCTGAGGCCCAAATAACCAATTTGGCTCATAATTTTTCGAAAATCGCAAAAATAGACGTAAAATCGACGAATACAGCGGTTTTTCGTGCATATTTTTGCAAAAAATATATAGCTTTATCCCCAGTGGACTTATCCAGTATATCCTTGTGTTTTTGGGGTCACTGATTCTGAAATCGGGGTTTAAATAACCCAGTTGGCTCATATTTTATCGAAAAACGCAAAAATAGATGCAAAGTCGACGGAAACCTTTAAACCTTTACCTTCCTCGATTGGGATTGTCGTTCACTGTAGAATCCCTTTGCGTCTTACGTTTCGGGGTATTTAATTTGTGTTAGTCTCTTTGCATGGCAATAGTAGGATTTTTTGTAAATCAGTTTTATTTACTTTTGGCGTTACCCAGGAACAACGACGTGGACGTAGTAAATTCTGTTTCCTTTGGTGTGCTTTATTACCGTGAGTCCCCTTGCCTCTCACGCTTATAGGGTTCTTTTATTCTTTATTTTTGTTTATATCGCTTGTATCGAACCCTTTTATCAGCTATCATGTTGATATCCCAACATCCCTGATATCGCCTCTCCATCTCTTTTATATCGTGGTGGAAACGTTCGCCTCGCGCTTCATTAAAGTCTCCAGGTTGCCTGGAAACTTATTTATATGCGAATGAAGAAAATGTAGCTTCAAATTCATAAGGCAGCCTAGTTTACCAAAGTTTGTTACCATTTCTGAAACCACATTTTGATAGTCTGGACTTTTCTTATTACCTAAAAAGTTTTTTACAACATTTTTAAAACTAAGCCAGGCATCTTTTTCAGTGCCAGACATTTTTGTAATGAATTCTGGATCCTGTAGCATTTTTCTTATCTGCGGTCCATCGAAGATTCCCTCTTTTAATTTTGCTTCGGAAAGTTGTGGAAATTGATCTTCCAAATATGCATAGCAATCGCCTTCAATTATATTTTTTTGTCCTTGCTCAAACGATGTTATTTTTGGCCATTTTTTTTGTAATGGCGAACGCGAACTCGACTGTCCCATCAGCACAAGTAACAAGGTATTTTTTTATACCCTGATTGCTGTCCTAAAACGATTCCAAGAATTTTAAGATCCCCGCAAATTTTCCACTTATAAGTTGAATAATTGATTTTTTCCAGGACAAATTTTAAGTTACTGTAATGCTCTTTCAGTTCCGTAGAATGCGCGATTGGAATTGGAGCGTAAACATTAATATTATGCAATAACACTGCTTTTAGACTGCGCTTAGAGGAGTCAATGAATAGCCGCCAATTTTCCGGTCTATAGAGTACAGGTTTCATTTTTTACATTAATTCGTCAATGTTTTTACAATAAACTAATTTTCCATGATCATTTTCTTCAGAAGTAAAAAACTGTCTAAACTCTTTTTCCCTATTTCTATAGAAGCTTGATTTAACTACTTTAGCTAATAAGTTCTTCTTTCTCAAAACGGAAGCAAGATACTCTGAAGTATCTTTAGGGAGACCGAGATCTCGCGAAAATCATTCAAGTCTTCAGACGTAAATAGCTCAGGAACTATATTCTTTTCATTGTCTGGTATGTACACTTCTGTATTAACATCGCTGTTTTCATCATCATCCTCGTCATTACCATAATCTGAAATGTCACTTTCATCACGATCAACATCGAAATCTTCATCTGTACTTTTATTTTCTTCTGCTTCAGTCGTCTGTCTGTCCAGTGACAAATTTTTTGAGTTTTCTGTAATATCGTTATTTTCAACAGATTTAGTGACGCTAGGTACATCAGGATATTCGATAGCACTTTTCTTTTTTCTATTGATTCCTTTCAGGTTTGCCATACAAAAGTAGCATTCCTCTTTCCGAAGAGGTTTCCTCCATATCGTAGGTTCTTGAATCTTGAGGGTTTTGTTATTTCCTTCTCTGTATTTCAATCGATTGAATGCCTTATAACAATCACTGAAAATTTTGTGAGGAACCCAATTTTCACTTTGGTTTTGAACTTCCATACCAAAATAGCTTTTATAAATTGTTTTTATGTTATCGCTGATTACTCTTCGATTTTCCAAAACTTCAAATTTACCACATATGTAGCAAAATGCATCTGGATCACCCACACAATTATGCCCTATAGTAGAAGTGGATAAATTGGAATTGAAACAGAGCTTAGAAGACATGATCTGTTTTGATTTGGGAGTTTATAGTAATAACATAAGTATAGTATAGTAAACTAATGATTTAAAAACACAAAAAAAACTGATAATGGTTTTTAAAAATGTGCTGAAGTCACATTAAGAAGCACGCTTAAAGAGATTGTCACCACTGTCCTCTTTACTAACGTGAAGTTCGAGCGCGATCTTTCATTTGTTTGTTTCACAGTCATTTGTTTTGACGTGAAGTTCGAGCGGAATCGAACATAGATATGCTGGTTAAGTCCACCGGTCATGAAAATATATATTTTTTTGCAAAGATATACACGAAAAATCGCTGTTTCTATCGACTTTGCATCTATTTTTGCGTTTTTCGATCAAATATGAGTCAACTAGGTTATTTGAACCCCGGATTCAGAATCAGTGACCCCAAAAACATAAGGATATGCTGGATAAGTCCACTGGGGATGAAGATATATATTTTTTCACAAATATGCACGAAAAACCGCTGTATTCGCCGATTTTACGTCTATTTTTGCGATTTTCGAAAAAGTATGAGCCAAATTAGTTATTTGGGCCTCAGATTTGAATTCAGCGACCCAAAAGTCATATAAAGATGTTGGTTAAATCCACCGAGCCAGAAAATATATTTTTTGTTTGCAAAAATATACCTGAAAAATCGCTGTTTTTGTCGATGTTATGTCTATTTTTTCGTTTTTTAGAAAAATACGAGCCAACTTGGTTATTTGGAAACCGGATTCGAATTCAGCGACCCCAAAAATATATAGATATGCTAGTGTAGTCTGTCGGACAGACCACTTTTTTTGTGTGCCGTTGTAATTAATCACTTAATTAAAATTAACTCAAATTAAAATAACTTTTTGCTATTAAGATGCAAACCCTCTTGCTTGGAACTATTTTTCATGATAATTTATATACCAAAAATTAATTTTATTGCCAAATAAAGAACAATATATGACTCTTCAGGTATAAATTGGCTCCCTTTGAACTATTTTTATTGATACTTCATATCTAAAAAAAGTTTTTGCTGTTCAGATTTGAGGAAGTGCTTCGTTTTTTGAAATTTTAAGTTATATATACGATGCAGAGAGAAGGAATTTTTTTCTGGAACTTTAGGGGAGTGATTTCAACTTCCAAAAGAAAGTTTTTATTGTTATTCGAACTTCGCGCAAACAACTTTTTTTCGTTACCCCCTATTGTACAACGAGCGGGATACAGCATCGATTATCAACGAGTATGAAGATTGCCCCGCGATCGTAGAAAACCATGCGAGTGGGTAATCGACGCATTCCGCTCTTTGTACACGATAATTTCCCCAATCACCGCATGCTCGAACGAGCGACTACGCTTGTTTAAAAGAATCTAAGTTCCGATGCGCGGCTTCAGGGAGAAGGGGTAGATTCGAGATACACATGGAATTACTAAGTTTTTCAGAGTACTAAATATCACTTCACTGTGACGACAACGATCGAGAAAAAACCAACATCGATTCTTCCGAACGAGCATGTAAGTCGCAAGTTCCGGGGCAAGTATTGGGGAAAATTATTTTATCCCGTTCTCATATATATTTCTATCATTGATTAATTTATTTTCCTTCCGAAATAATAACGTTATTATTACCGACGCTGCTGGACACTGATTAAAACTCACAAAGTTTTTTTTGGACTTTTTCTTAGTACGTGATAAAAGTTTTAATTTTATTTCTTGAAATTAGGAAAATCGGTTTTTTGTATTACACTTAAACTCAAATATAAGCGATAAAAATTGTACATTTTGAGATATCTTTGGAAAATATTGAGTAAGAATTTGAAAATAGTTTATTTTCTATCAGGTTGTAAACTCTACCATGGACATGTGTGGACATGCTTCAAAGAAACTTCTTTATTATTTGACATTATTTTGGTGCCATTTAAGATTATAGAAATAAAATTTTGTCACTATATATTATTTTATGAGACACAAAAGAAAGATTGGTAACGATTTTTTTAAATACCTTTAATATTTTTTATTACTCATTCTTTGGCCATCGGGGTGGCCTGATTGTGACAAATAACCCATACGATATTTTATGTTTTAATGAAATCGATTTTTACATGGAAAATTAATATAGTATTAATTATAACGGCCAGTTTGGAGCTTAGAAAAATATAATGTAAATTATAGAAAATATGTTATAGAATTGGAAATTACATAAAGTATAATAATTAAATTAAAAAGTTATTAATCATCACAAATATTATTTATGATTTTGCCATTTTATATAATGAAGACTTTTTATTTTGTAGGTTTCTTTTAAGAGCAAAACAGTTTTCAGCTGCTCAAAAATTATTAAGATCATTTGAAAGTGTTTTAAGAATTTATTATCATATCAATAGGTCCCTAAAAATAAGAGTCTATCCTAGATAGGATAGGTAGTATAACCAGTATACTATTAAGATTTTGAGAACAGGAAAAATGTTCTAAAAGTGCGGAAAGTAAGAAGTTCCAGAAGAGCGTGACGTTTCTGCATGAGCCATAAGTGCATCGAAGTGGAATAATTGGCGAACTAGAGGCAATCCGGAAATTAGTCGAAGACGAACCTGAAACAGGACTATTTCACTGGCCCCAAAACCCACGCAAATTTAACTTTTTTTCGGTCAAATATTTAGTGCAGAATTTGTCCAAATTTTTACAACCGAAATTAGAATTTTGCATTACTGAAAGTACATGATTTCTCAGAAAAACACTGGCGGGACCAGCGAAGCGTTTCGCTGCCCCCGACATGATCCAAAATCAACTTTATATGTGTGCATTATTTTCGTCCTAATTTGTTCAAATTTTTGCACCTGAATTCAACCCTTAAAAACTACCACCGTCGTGGCAAACACTATATCGGATCAAGCGAAACGTACCGTTGTCCCCAACTTTATCCAAAATCTACTTTATATGGCTGCATGATTTTTTTCTCCATTTGTTTAAATTTGTGCAACAAACTATAACCACTAAAAACCACCCCCGTTAGGCAAACACCATGGCGGGGCCAGCGAAATGGCTGGTCCCGATATTGTTCAAAATTTACTTTATATGGGTGCATTATTTTCGCCTTAATTTTTCCAAATTTGTGCAACAAACTTCAAACCCTAAAACCACCCCTTGTTAGGCAAACACTTTGGCGGGCCATCAAAACGTTGCGCCGGCCCCAACATTATCTAAAACAAACTTTAAATGGGTGAAATATTTTCGCCTTAATTTGTTCAAATTTGTGCATCCAACTTCCACCCCTAAAAACTACCCACTGTTAGGCCAACTCCACGGCGGGGCCAGCGAAGCTTAACGCTGGTCCCGACATTCTCCAAAATTTACTTTATATGAGTGCAATATTTTCGATTTTATTTGGTAAAATTTGTTCCACAAACTTTAACCCCAAAAACCACCCCTTGTTAGGCAAACACCTTGGCAGGGCCATCAAAACGTTTCGCTGGCCTCGAAATGATTTAAAATTGATTTTATATAGGTGCAATATTTTCGCCTTAATTTCCTCAAATTTGAGCAACAAACTTCAATCTCTAAAAACTATCCCCTGCGTGGAAAACAGCATGGCGGAGCCAGCGAAACGTTTTGCTGGTCCCGATATGGTGTTTGCCCAACAAGGGGTGGTTTTTATAGGTTGAAGTTTGTTGAAAAAATTTGAAAAAATTTAGACAAATATAATGCACCCATATAAAGTTGATTTTGAATGATGTACTGTAGACTACACACGCTTGTGGAATTTTCGACTTGAGAAACAATAAAAAAAAATATTCTGGAATTATACAAGTTTATCGTAAGATTATTAAAATTTTTGAAAGTGTTTGTGCACATTTTTGTATACAAAAAACAAATTTTACAAATTTTCTGTCAGTTTGTAGATCATCGAAAATATTTGGAAAATTGATGAATTACTGAATACTTCAGTAATTTTTTGATGATCCTGAAGTAATTCATAGTAAATTTTTTCTTAGAGTTGGCCTAATAAAATCAATACTCACCATCAGTCGATTAAGCGTCAACCATTAGAGCCAGCAATGAAGCTATATTGTTGCACGGGATTTTTCACTCCTGGGAAGTACTAATAACGAAATGCGCATGTGCAAAGGCTAGATAAAACCCATTTGACTCAATATGCGTGAGCACAATAGCTAGACAAGGGATAATACGACCCTACTATGTATGTATTCCATAAATGCCTTGAAAAGCGAACATTCAGCGCATGTGCTACACAAAATTTAATAACAGTTATCCTTAAATACTCAGCAAATAATGCAGCTTTTAAACTTATTTTGATTCCGTGAAACCTCAGAATTAAAATTTGTATACACGTCATAAGTGATCCAAAATGTAACTTTTAATTGGCAGCTATTTTTTATTTTAATTTTTTTACCCGCTCTAACATACATGCATTATTTAAAAAGTAGTTTCAATTCTCAAACCAAAATTTCTTATTATTAAGAATATTACCTCTGCTCTAATAATTAAAAATACGGAATTGAATAATAACACAGCCTCACAAAAAAAGTATGCAGATCTGGTAACAAGACACACGTATTCCTATGGATTTTGGGGCGCTGAATTCAAATTCGGTATCAAAAATCACCCATCACATCATGGTTGAGCCATAACCTCAAAAAATGACGAAAAATCATGCACGGAGGCAAATAAATTTCAAAGTAATGCCAGTGATGCAAATTTTCACTTCAAAAACATGTCGACAACTGTGAAGGATCAACCCTTGCCTGATATGAACTTATTTAACATAGCTTTACCCAAAATAACCTAACCTAACCTAACCTCACGAAACACAATTAAACTGATTGTATTGTCCTGTTGTGTTTGCGGTACCGTTTCATTCAGCTTCGGCTTAACCTACATAGAGATTTAACCTATCCTAACCTAACAAAATGTGACCTAACCTAACCGATTACGCTGGCAACCCTGTTCTTGCGTACTTTCATATTTTGACAGTAATAGCAGTAAATGTCTGGAGTTTCGTAACCGCTTGTTGCTAGCATTATTCGCCTGTGTCTGTAACCAGGGCACCTTCACGTGGTGACGGTGGGCAACGGATCCACTTTGGCTGAGTCCCTGGGTAAACGGCGTTCATGCCGTCATGGCAGACACAGGTAAAAAGTGTATTACGATACAGGGAAATACCCCAGTATCGGCGTCTGATCAGGGTGGGAAAGCGGGCTCTCCGACGTCGTCATCATGCAACCGCAGCTCTTCATCAATGGATCACTTGGTTGGTGTAGAGTCTCATGCTACATTTGCAGTAAATATGAAGTAAATATGAAGTGAGCAGTTTGCGAAAATCAATCGACGAGGAAGTGAAAAGTCTTTACGAAAAGTGTTGAACCGTAAATTGCTGCACCAAGAAACAAAATGGGTTCCTCACGTCATTTTCAATTCCTGCAGACTTATGTTGTATCGTCTAAGAAATTCGAACAACGAAAAGTACCGATGAAAATGAAGAAAAACATGACGAATATGGCGTGCATAAAATGAAATTGAAGTTTCCAATATTAGTGTCGCAAATAGAACTGAATGATTTTATTAGAGATCTTGGATTACTGAAAGATGGCGCTGAATTTGCCGCTTCATTTCTAAAAAGAAGAAATCTTCTAGAGCCAAAGACTAAAGTTTCATTCTATCGCGACAGGGACAAAGAAATCAGAAAGTTTTTCGTTAAAGACGAAGAGACGTCTTTAGTGTACTGCACTGACGTTAACGGACTAATGAACCACTTGAAGGGTATTAAGGCTGTTTTACTGCATAACACGAATACTTACGCTCCTATTCCTATAGCTCACTCAACGGTAATCAAAGAAGAATAAAGCAATGTTAAAATGCTTTTTGAAAAAGTTAATTACACGAATGACAAATGGCAAATATGTGGTGATCTCAAAATCATAAAAATGATATTAGGCCAACAATCGGGTTTCACGAGAGAGCCATGTTTTATATGTCTGTGGAATAGCAGAGATCAAGCCAATCATTACAGCAAAAAACATGGGCCTTTAAGAGATTCAGTCAAACCTGGTTCTCATAATATCATCAACCAAAGCCTCGTTGATCCAGAAAGAATTTTACTACCACCCCTCCACATAAATCTTGGGCTCATGAAGCAATTTGTCAAGGCGTTAGACAAAGATGGACAATGCTATAAGTATATATCCCTTAAATTCCCTAATGTTTCAGACGCTAAATTGAAAGAAGGAGTCTTTGATGGACCACAGATTCGAATATTGACAAGAGATACTAATTTCGTGAGCCACATGACGAAAATTGAAATGGACGCTTGGGAAAGTTTTAAAGCAGTAAACGCAAATTTCCTCGGTAACAAAAAAGTCCAGACTACGAGAATATTGTTGCGAAAATGATGAGAAACTACAAAAAATTAGGCTGCTTGATGAATTTAAAACTTCACTTTCTAGATTCTCATCTGGATAAGTTTCCAAAAAATGTTGGTGATTTCAGCGAAGAACAAGGGGAAAGTTTTCATCAAGGCATAAAAGTGATAGAAGAACGATATCAGGGTAGATGGGACGAGGGCATGATGGCTGATTTTTGCTGGATGTTGCAAAGGGAAACGAATGTAGGTCTTAAACGTAAGCGTAAGCCTTTGCATCGTTGTTCGAAGAAAAAAGGACAGGTTATAGCAGGCAGAAAATAGACTGAAGTAGGTCTATAAATCAATGTAATTACGATAAAAAGCAAAATAAAATGTAAACACGAAAGATAGTATAAATATATCGCTTAAGTTTAAGAAAAGCATAGAGAACAAAATTTTGAATAAAACTCTTATTCATTTGCATGTTTACGTTACAGTTCTACATTTTAATTGATACAAACATTGTCAGGTTAATTGAAATGGGGTCAATTCTACTTGTAGTTCTAAGTCTCTTCAAATGAGTAATGTGCGTCTAAATTTTTAACCACCTGTAGTACAATGAAATGAATTTTATTTGTTACAACGGGAACACTTAACTTAAGTTGTGTTGCGTTAAGCAAAATTTCGTTAGGTTCTGCTAAGTTAGATTCATTTGTAGGTTAAGATCGAGTTAACCGATTAAATATACCACACATTTAAGACTGAGAACCGTACGCTTACATAGCTACACGTGTGGCTGAATTTCATTCGGCTAGGTTAGGTTAGGTCAGGTTTTGTTAGGTTAGAATAGGTTAAACCTCTATGTAGGTTAAGCCTAAGCTGAATGAAACGGTACCGCGAACACAACGGGACAACACAATGAGTTTAATTGTGTTACGTGAAGTTAAGTTAGGTTAGGTTAGATCAGGTTTTTTAGGTTAGGATAGGTTTGACCTCTTTGCAGGTTAAGCCCAAGCTGATTCAAACGGTACCGCAAACACAACGGAACAACACAATCAGTTTAATTGTGTTTCGTGAGGTTAGGTTAGGTTAGGCTAGGTTAGATTTATTTCTAGGTTAGGCTCGAGTTGACCCATTCGATGTAGCACACCTTTGCTACTAGGAAAATATGCTTCCAGAGCTTTACTTGTAGTTCAATAAATTTCTGTTAATTCAGGTTAGGTGAGGTTAGGTTCTGTTGGGTAAAGTTATGTTAAATAAGTTGATATCAGGCAAGAGATGATCCATCCCAGTTGTCGACATGTTTTTGAAGTGAAAATTTGCATCACTGGCATTATTTTGAAATTTATTTGCCTCAGTGCATGATTTTTCGTCATTTTTTGAGGTTATGGCTCAACCATGACGTGATGGGTGATTTTTGATACCGAGTTTGAATTCAGCGCCCCAAAATCCATAGGAATACGTGTGTCTTTTTACAAGATCCGCACACTTTTTTTTGTGTGGCTGTGCTATTAATACTATCTATCATTGATAGTATTATTATGTAATTATATTATTTGAATGTATGTTTTGTATTTAACCGAATGTGATTTAATATGAGCCACAATAAAATCCACCGAATATGACGACGTAGGAACCAACAAAGGAAGAAAAGGTGACCAAGAGTTCATTGGATGGAGTAATTGCTGATAATGAAATAGATCTACTTCAGAAGCAGAAACAAAAAGCAAAGCTTTAAAAATCGGACTGCAGTAAGCTCTAAATAAAGAAAGGAAATTGGAAAGAGACGGACATGCTACTTACAAAAATGTGTTAATGCCTTTGTTTACTGAGGATCAAATGCGAAATTTAGTTATGCAGCAGAGAGTCATAGGAAAGTCGAAACCCTAAGAATATTCTTATACAACAGTTAAAAAAGCATTGCGTTTAAAATTCACGTGTGCAAAAACAGGTTATGATGAACAGCATAGACAAGGATTTGCCTTGCCGTCTCGCAGGACTGTCAACAGGCGAATCGAGCATTTAAAATTAAAAACTGGGATTTCCAACGAAATGTTATCATATTTGGAACATAAAGTATGAAATTTTCTAAATGATGCTGGCAGAGAATGCTCTGCAGTACCTGATGAAGTCACAATTCTTGGAGGTAAAATGTTTGATCTTTAAACTAAAGAATACGTCGGTGACATTACTCATCCAGCTGGTATGGAGGGTGAGGTCAAGCATGCCAATGTTTATATTTTAGCTGGGACTGGTATACATTGAAAACAAGTTGTAACCCGAGTAGGAAACTACTGCTTGGTTCTTTGGCAATCTTGCAAAGTGGAACAGATTGATGACATCGAGGAATCTACAAAGTGCGATCAGCAAATTCAGGACAGACAAATACAAAGTAACAATTAATTTTCTGTGGGAAATTACGGACCTTATGTGAAGCATTCGAATTGGTGAGGCAGGGATTTTCAAACTTTGTCAAAAAGAATTTATGCTGTCCAAAATGTTCGCCATCGAGCTCAGCGAGTATTTGCTAAATCAGAAAGGCTTTAATTTGTCCTTACATCCAGATTTAGCCAGGATGTTATTGAAAATTTATTTAGCGTGATGCGTTAAAGCATGTTATGCCTAATGTTTCACAATTTAAATACGATTTGCGACTGATTTCCATTGCACATTATTCCAGAGCCATTCATTCCAGTACCTAAGATTATAACGAAAGCTACTATCTATCTAAGTTCCTCCAGGAAAATAGGTGTCAAAAGAAAGATAATACTCAGAATAACAAAAAATTGCCAGCTAAAACCATAAACTTGAATTTAGCGCCATTAATTAAAAAAAAAATATTTCCGTAAACTTCTGTGGTGCTTCCAAGAAGGCATTACCAGCAATTGTATCATCATTAATAGCACCTGTTAAAGCTACCTCAGCTCATGCAATCAATGTTAACAGAAATCAGTTACAATATACTCAAGTGGCTGGATCATTATACTGCATTTTCCATTTTTTCCAGCCAATGCCACAATGGATTTATGTTTATTACTATTACCTATTTAGCTATTAAGCACTATTGAGAATAATGGTTTATATATTATTGCTGGTTGTCTTATAAACAACATTAAGAAAAACAGTTAGAACTGTGATTCTTGCATTACATCATTTGGTTCCAGGAATTCGGCTAGTTTTGCACATCTCGATGTAGCCAAATTTGTAGCCTACAAAGAGTATAAAGAAAACATGGTTTTCTAAGTCAGCGAAGCTACTTTTGATACTATCCAGGAAATGGAGCAAATATTCAGATCATTGCACCCGTTTGCAGAAAAATGTGGTACAATGAATCTCTATGATTTGTTTTTAATAGGATTCAATTCTGTCAGAAGCAGATACATTTTGACGTGCCACAATTTAAAAGAGAAAATATTGCGTCGATTATTGCTCTTTCATCTAAGAATTTGTAATAAAATATAAAATGTATTGAAAAATATATTAATATATTGAAAATATATTAAAATATATTGAAAACAAATATACTAGCGAAAGTATAGCGATGTACATAACTTACGGATACGAATTTAGGTTCTTAGAATTCTAAACTTAGAAGAAAAACGAACGATCTTCTTTTCTTAATTGTGATTTGTCTTACATTATTATTTTTATAGTATAATGTATAAATTTAAAAAGTAATTTCAAATAAACGCTCGCCTGCAACATGAATTCTCTGTGATATTTATTGTATAATAAAAAAATTTTAATTGAAATATAATTACAGAAAATCAGCAGTGAAAACTTTTCTACTTTATTCATGTGATTTACATTTTAGTTGTAACGTAAATCCTCTCTTACTTTTTACCTATTTTTCTGAAATAAAGATTTATTTGAAAAAAAGGTTTTACTGTTAATGAAACAATTATACACACCTATTGCAAAAAGATGTTTTTAGCCTCATTAAAATACAGTGTGTCCCATATCTATAGGGCCACCCCATTTTTTAAGGATAATTTTTTTTCTATTGAAACAAAATGCACCAAATATTTTGAGTGGATAAATGAGTCGAATTAACGATTTTTCCTA
>NC_046657.1:101593095-101599015 GCF_010883055.1 Belonocnema kinseyi | reverse complement strand
ATTTTTCCTATTTTAAAAGTGTATATTCGCACAATATGTTCGAAATAAATATTTCTCCTATTTTTATTGCGGGGATCCCCGTAAGTAGCGGGAGTTGCCGGGTTTTACTCGCTTTACCTGGCATGCACATATGTATACTCCTGGTATGAATAGGCTTCCGAATGCATTTTTGGCCAGTTAAATTGTGCTTGTGCGTTAATCATATTCGAGGTAACAAAACAAATATGGGAAGAGGGAAACCATTGTCTGCAGAAGAGAAGGCGTCAATTGATGCGTATGAAAAATGTGGGAAATCACAACGTGAAATAGCGAAGCTTATAAACCGATCGAGAAATGTTCTTTACCTGTATATAAAGAATAGAAGTAATCAAATAGTGAAGAAGAAACGTGGACCACGGCCAAAGCTCTCAGATCGTGACAAACGAAAAATAGTCGCCGCCGCCTCGCAAACAATTAAGGGGTGCAGAAGAATAAAAAGTGATTTGGCTCCTTAAGTGTCCAAAAGTACAGTGCATCGAGTATTGAAGGATTCCCCTAATTTAGTATGTGAAAAAATGCAAAAAGCGCCTAAACTGAAACCTCATCATATGCAGGCACGCACCAATTTTGCAGAAGAGAAGCTGCATTGGACGCACGAATGGTCAAAGGTACATACTTAGACAGTGCATTTTTTCTCATAACAAATAATTAGTTCCTTCAAGCCTATGTAATTAAAGCTTGGGTCTTTTACTTGCTTTTCAGATTATCTGGTCTGACGAAAAAAAATTTAATTTAGATGGTCCTGACGGAATGCGTTATTATTGGCGTGATCTGAGACATGAGCCTCGTTATTTTTCAACCCGAAACTTTGGAGGCGGTTCCGTCATGGTATGGGGGGCATACAGCGGTTTCGAAAAAGTGGCCTTAGCTTTTATTCCTCATAAAATGAAAAGCGGAGATTACCAGCCAGTGCTAAAAGAACATCTTAAACCCTACCTTGGACGTTTCCGCTCTGCAAAATTGACTTTCCAGCAGGACAACGCAGCCATACATGCGAGCAAGTCTACGAAGGATTGGTTGGCAAAGTCAAAGATCCCCGTACTCGCGTGGCCAGCGATCTCTCCAGACCTTAACCCAATGGAAAATGTTTGGGGCATGATGGTACGCGATGTGTATGACAACGGAAAGCAGTACACAACGGTCGCAGAGCTGAGGGAAGCGATCAAATCAGCATGGAACAACGTCAACGCGAAAAGTCTCGAAAATCTGAATAAATCGGTGATAAAGCGAATGAAAATGGTATTCAAAAATGACGGAAATACTATTAATTGCTAATTTTGTGAATAAAATCTTTTTATATGTACGTATTTTGTTGAATAAATTGAATTCTTTCGGAAAAATTGAATTTTTTTTTTAGTGGCCCTAATAATTTGGGACACCGATTTTTTCGAAAAAATGCCCAAATAAATGAACGAATGGAATTGCGAGCTCTATATTTTTAGGAAAAATCGTTAACTCGACTCATTTATTCACTCAAAAAATTTGGTGCAGTTTGTTCCAATAGAAAAAAAATTATCCTTAAAAAATGGGGTGGCCCTATAAATATGGGACACACTGTACTTATTTTATTTCTGATTTCTCAACTCTGTTTTGAAAAATATTACTTTAATGTAATCTTTATTTTGGTCATCTCTTGGATTTATTCAAATTTATTTTTATTCGAAATATTTTATCGAAAGGTGTTGAAGAAAAATCCGTAACCTCAAAATGCAATTCTTTACTTTACTGCATGAACATTACAATTAGAAGTTTTTCCGTTATGTTTTGTCTCATTTCAATTTTTTTTTGTAAAAATTGAAAATTTGTACTGTAAAATTAGATTTAGACAATTTATTAATCAATATTTTTAAATTAATGTCATTAAAAAATGATTTTTCACATTTAAATAATTTTCAATAAGCAAATCCAAATTATTATTATTTTTATTCTACTTACTATTTATTATACCATATGTTACAGCCTTTATCACACAGCCTTGAATAATAGTATTTTTTTAATGTGCGCTTGAAAAAAATTCTTCTTTTTTCAAACATGCTTCATTATTAAACCTGCATTATTATTTTTATTATATTTATTTACTATTCTAGCAGCGCCTGAACAATAAATTTCACTGTAAAGTCGCATCAATTTCAAAACATCTGATTCCGCGTTCACGGCACCAATCACAAGTTGAATAAGCGGTGACATAACTCTCCTTGGGTTCGTTCAGGTTTCTCTCCGAGTGCACTCGGGTGCATTCGAAATCGTTCAGTGGCGCTAGGTGAGTGGGCAGATCCACCCGGGTGAACCGTTCAGAAATCACCAGAATGATAGGTGGGGGTCATCCTATGGGTGACTATTTCACCCGTCGAGAATAGGTAGGTGAAAGCGAGTGAGTACAGAAATTGGCGGGAGGAATTAGCGGGAAGTTGGAAATTTGGGCATATTTAAATTAAACTTGTATAAAATCCGCAGTAAAAAGAAAAATAAATTGTGAAGAGTTTAAAAAAGAATATAGATTTAGAATTCGTGCTATATAATAATAGATTTGTAGAAAAGATTTCCTAAAAATAAAAACAAGAATCTAATAACGAAATTTGGACAACCACCACAAAATGTTCCCATTGGAATCTGAAAAAAAAGAACACTTCTCTCCCCTCCCTTCACCCTAAAAAATAAAAAATAAAAGAAAACTATTCATCCTTACTTTGGACGAAAATAAAAGGGAGGAAACAAAAATGAGAAGGCAACCAACCAAATCCCCTTCCTTCTCTTTTTTTTAAATTTTATTTTTGTTTTATTTTATTTTATTTCATTTTTATATTATTTTTATTTCATATTATATATTTTTTGCCTTGATAAGGGTGCTGTATGAGTGCCGAAACGTTGATAATTATGGTATAAATATATTTTTAATGTTTTTTATTGGGATTTGATAATGGTGGGAATAAAGAGGACGAAAGAAAGAAAAAAAGAGAGAGAGAAGTATTCCTTTTTTCCAGATTCCAATGGGAACATTTTGTGGTGGTTGTCCAAATTTGGTCGTTAGATTCTTGTTTTTATTTTTAGGAATTCTTTTCATCAATTTGATTATTGGACGTTAAAAAAGGATTTTATATTGGATTGTTTTCCTATTTAAATATCCTAAATTTAGATTGGTAGAATACCAAAATCCCATAATGGCCAATCCTATTATTTTAGATAACTATCTTCTTCATCACTTTCTAACATTGTTTTAAACATTATCGTTTGCAACAGGAATTGGTTTGATGCAATTGCACCAAAAATAATTTTCTTTCGCTGCCTCCCCATTATCTATGAACATAAGCTGACAATATTTATATTCGCGCCAAAGCTTTTCACATGCAACCGTTCAAAGCACATGTCACTTTCGTAAACGACGCCCCTTTGACAGGTTCACCTGACGAGTGCACTTGGTGAGAAACTGAACGCTACCCTTAGGGGAACTATAATATAATTAAGGGGAAAAAAGAATACAAAGTTCTTGATACGTGAAATGTATTTTAAGAATGTACAATCAGTTTCAAAAGTCGCTTATCTTTGATTTGATATATAAAACAGACAAAAACAGAACTATTATTAATTTACGCAAATCTTGGTTTAAGCTTCTCAGCGTACTTCATAAAATAATAATTTACGTTCCTTTAGAGGTTTAGTTTTTGCTTTCTACATCGAGGGAAAAGTTACAATTCTTATTGAATCCTAATGGGCAAGGCCTCATTTTATACTTTGAAGCATTCTCCACAATTCTATTTGGATGAATTTAATGGAAAAAAAATTCATTTAGAAAGTATACACTTATTATTTTAATATACAATGATAGTTTAAATTTTAATAAACATGACCCAAATAGAATTTACGAGAGTCCTTCAAAGAATACAATCAAGTAACACGTAACGGCAAACTTTCTTCCTCATTTCCACGGAATATTTAGTGTACCCTTGTCTCCGTATTAGAAAAAAATTGTTTAAAATATTTTTTAATACGCAGGAAAAAATCTTATTTCCGAAAATGAAAAACTTAGGAAGATAACCTATTTTTTAAATACGCAGTTTTCTAACATGTAAAACCGAACTATATAGCAATCAGCTTTTCATTAATTATGCCGATAATTTTGTTTCCACAAGCACAACTAACATACTTTTTTCTGATACACCGTTTCAAGTATTTTATAGTACATTTTAAAAGAATTAAAAATTAATGAAAATTTATGTTTATTCATTGAAGGCTTTACAGTCTTTTCAGCTTCCTCCTTTCTATTTTTTATATTTAAATCAAACTCGCATTAATACCAATAAGAAATTCAAACTTTTTTTGGTTGAAAAATCATTCCTTTTTATTGAAAAATATTCTGTTATTTTTGGTTTGAATTCTTATCTTCTGGATAAGATTCTATTATTCAGTGAAAAATATCACTATGTTTTTAAACCTTACACAATTTTGTTAAAAAGGTAATCTTCTGTGGTTGAAAAATCAACTTTTTGTTCGAAAAATCGTTGGTTTTCGATTTAAAATTCAAGAATTTAGTTGAGTAATCCAAAATCAATATTTTTTTTAAAAATGCAACTGCTTTTTATCTTTATTAAAAATTTTTTGTTTGAAAAATCGTCTTTTTTACATAAAATTAATATTCTTGGTTAAAAACTCCCCTTTTTTGTTGAAAGTTCAGCTATTTGCTTCTTAAATATCAACTTGCAATATTTTGATTAAAGATATTAGAAATTTGAAGAACTTTAATTTCAATTTAATATTAGTTCCGTCAAAAATTTTATTTGTACAAATTTATTACCCTATATTTTCTTCACAAATCTCCTATTTTCTCCTTTTTAGAGTATTTTGGCCTGTAAAGCCCGTCACATATATAAACATGTTTTGGATTAGCAATTGCAGCATTAGTTTATTTTTCGAGTTTGGTACGTCAAATGAATTTTAAGCAGTTTTTTCTTTCTGTTGTCATTCCGATTAAAGAAAAGGCCATTTTTCATGAAGCACAGCGTATTTAAATTTTACAGACTATCGTAAGAAACAAAAATATCTTTATTCAACCATCCATGGCTTTCTACTTGTTGTAGATATCTAAATTTTCTTTCCTGTTACTCTTTTATCATATTTTACCTTACACTAAACAAAAATTCAAATTTTAATTTTGGGAAAAAACAATTCCCCTGGAGTCTAAAATGGTCTAGCCAGCTAGCGTAGAAGCATTTACATGAAACAAATTAGAAAAAACTGACTTCACTATTCTGAAGCTTTTTGCCCACAGAAGCATAAGGGCAGGAGTCATTAGCCGTGTTGCGTTTTGTTATTATTTCTAATTTATCTGTAAAATAAAATAAGGCACACCAGATGTTAGCAACAAATAGATGATATTCTGCACATTGTAAGATTGAATGTAAGATTAGAAATATTTGTCTCATTCTTCAGTTTTAGCATGCATTTCTGAGACAATTTCTATTAAATTGTGTGTTACTGAGAGAAATAATCGAAAAAATTAGACAAAATTTGCAGTAATATTTGGTAATAAAAATAACTCCTTTCTCTTAAAACATAATAAAATAAATAAAGGCAGGCCTGTCGAGAGGGTGAGGGGGGGGGGGAGATTCCCCTCAGTCCCGGAATTTTCAAAGGGTGTCCGTATTATCCGGAACTGTTAAAAAATAAATGTTTTAGAATAAATTATCCAAAGTTTTTAGATTAAAATCATCATTGTGATCATTTTAACAAAAAATAATACCATGAAAACATAAGAGCATTCTGCATCAGCTTGAATTCTACATGTTCTAAATACGAGGGTAGTTCAATAAGTCCTTAGAATGAAGTATAAAAACAATTTTTTTTGGGTAAATTTTTTTTTATTTTTCAACATAATCTCCTTGGAGCT
>NC_046657.1:101584722-101592995 GCF_010883055.1 Belonocnema kinseyi | reverse complement strand
TGATGAAAGAGAATTTTTTTTCTCGCCAAATGTGGTCGTTTTTTTTAATTTCTTCTTTCAGCTGCTCTAATAATGATGCATAATATTCACCAGTGATTGTTTGACCCTTTTCCAAGGGTCAAAATGATTTGGTCAAATGATTTGGTCAAATGATTTGGAGCGATTCGCGCGCCATCTGTTGGTCATTCTAAGGACTTATTGAACTACCCTCGTACCATATAACCTTCTCCTGGGCCCGGTGTTCTTTTCTACGGGCCTGAATAAAGGAATAGTAAGACCGTACCATTAAGTTTGTTCGTATTGTTGATTGAAATTTCAGTTAGCTTCCTGTTGAGATTTATAAGAGTCGACATCTCTAATGACTGCGCATGAATTACTTCATCCAACTTCTGAAGCTTTATCTTCAGATTCGAAATTTCCTCTTTTTTCAGTCTCCTGTCATCCTTGGTCTCGGATAGGTTCTTCCTAAAACTTTGAATCAAATTTTTCAATGTCTCAATTTTTTCGCATAGCTTTTACCTATCCATGTTACAACCAGTCCAATCACAGAAAAACACTGATTTTCAATTGTTTGCAGCTCAAAATTCATTGGTGTCACAATGAAAATTACCTAACTTTCAACATTTTTTCATTTAACAGTGCGTACTAGTCACTTAGAATAAAATTATAACTTCCTAATGTAACTTCCAAATATTAGGTTAGTCATGGCCGTCGAAATTTAAACTAAAGCCAGTATGTATAGAAAACCTGATGACCGTCTACATATACAATTAGGTATTAGGTATTTCACGTTGTGACGTCATCCAAGATGGTCGTACGCTGGTGCATAAACAAAGCTGTTTGATGGATGTAGTTCGCAGTATTTTAAATATTAACAGTGTAAAACAAAGTCGAAAAACGATTATTTAGAAGGATTTCCCGCGTATCTGAAGGTACGATACAAAGAAAAAATACAAATCGTAGACGGCTTAGATCCGTACAGTTTAATTAGTGCGGATTTTAATTGTGGAGTGACAAATTTACTGACGACTCACTTTGTTGACATTGTCAGCTACCTCATATTCACACACAGCTTTTATACATCGCAACAGATAAAAGCTTAAAAGATTTTCCAAAGCGTCTCGTTAAATTTTGAGCATTTTTTTGTGTTCTTTCTCAGAGCAGAAGAGCAACTTTATTTCAGGTAAAACCTCAGTGACCCATTCGTTTAAATATTTGGCTCACAAAATTTGTTTTTTGCTTCGACGCTGTAAACTAGCTCGACCAGCTTCTCGCGTGCCTCAATTTCAAAATCACGCTGATGATATGCGAGATTGATAAAGTTGCTCTTGTTTTTGTATTGAGATGCTGCACCGTCAATAAAATAAATTATTTTCCGAACGAGCTATAATTCTCTCCATAAAAAGGCGAATTGCGCTAGTATTATGTTCTAGATCTTCCGAAATAATTGCATAACTTTCACAAACGATTCTGTTATCCTGTTTGAAGTACAATACTGCGGGGTGCACAGTAATCTGTTGTTTATTCCAATATTCACTCTGTATACGCTGCATGTTTAAGAAGATCGATTAGATGTTTAGCGAGTTTTTCTAAATATAAATCATTTTGATCGCAAAAAGTTTCTCGGGAAGCATGATGTGTTGCAGTGCAGGCATTTTGCGTAATTCTTTCAATAAAGTTATTTTCAAAAAGCTTTCGCACTTATCGTATCAAGCGTTCTACGCATGGACAAAATTTACATAACGCTAAATAACAAGCGGATAGTTTAGGCGCGCAAATCATTGTTGACAACATTGTTTTGTATGATGCTAAATACTCAAGAGTTTCGTCATCAGTAAGAAGCTCATTTAAATTTGCTCCATGAATCAATAACTTTGTATTTTTACGGATTTTGCAAACACAAATGGAATGTGTTCCACTAGTGCCAACAAAAATACATTCTCCAGGCCGCAATTTCGTAAACTTTGAAAAGCCAATTTTCAAGTTTGGCAACTTCTGTTTGAAGCTTGCATAAACTTCATTGTAAAAGCCTTTAACAATTTTAACTGTGTCTTCTGATAACTTTTTACTCGGCCTAGGGTTTGACGATGTTCCAATACCAGTTGTTGTGGGCAATTGTACAGCTTTACGAGCTAAACTGTACGGAACTCCAAACTCAGATGTTATTTTCCGAATTCCCCAACCCTTTGGTACCATAGGCAGAAGTTGGACTGCATAGGATATACTGTGTTTTTTATTCAACTGTTCCTTAATGTCGTTCGTTAAATCTTCTATTTCGGTCTTACTAGTATCAATCTCAATGTACTTAAACACCTGTTCCAATTGTACATTGAGATTTGCCTTTATCTCAATCATTTTCTAAATTTGTGCAGTTTTTGTTCAAAGATCTGCTTCTAACTCTTCAAAAAAGTCGTCATAAAATTGAGATACACCTTAAACCAATTCAAAATTCATTTCTTCAATAATTACATAAATCAGCCTTACCCTGAACGAGAATTCAGACTAAAAGTAACGAAATGTGAATTTGAGGTTGAGAGGATTTTCATTTGTCTCAAAAGCAATTGTTTTGCAGCAAGAGATCATATGCGACTAACTTCACACATTTCGATCATTTTTTCGTTAATTTTTTTGTGTGAAATTAACTAGTACTGTCTGGCCAGAAACCATGGCAGTCATGTTTTTCATAGCGTAAAAAGCTCTCAATTATAATTATAAGATTTTGTAAAAAAATTGTTTATTTTAATGTAAATATTCTCTATAGACAAATTTCACATTTTGACATTATTTTATGACAAGGCTTAGTTGATTACGCAACAAAATCATGAAAAAATGATCGAAATGTGCATTTGTTTACCAAATTTTTAAAAATAATTGTTAAAAGACGGCTATTTCTGACTAATTGTAATCGAATATTTGTTGTTAAATTAAACTACTGAGAATAAGTTTTAGTTATGCTTTGTTTTTAAATACAGGAAATTATTACAGCGCCACCGCACCGAGTGTGAGTGCGCCATGTTGTTAAGAGATTCTAGTGTGATTTTAAATCAATTGAATATGGTTCTTAATTTTCCATGTCATGAGCTTTGAAATGAGGTACAGGTCAAAACAATTGCTTACATTCCTTAACCTAAAAATTGATTCAATTTTGGAAAACGTGACCGGGGCTGGTCGGCCAATTTCTTTCGGGGCAGGTTGACCAATGTTCTGAAACCGAATGATCATTTTCAGACTGCGTGAATATTACAAAAATATATAAAAATATATAAAATATATAAAAATATATAACATATCCTTCTGTACGTTCGCATTATGACTATAATTCTGCAAGCTGTGGAAAAAATAATCGCCGAAAAACTCTCAGTGATATGCGTAGCCACTGTATTCACTGTAGTAAGAAAAACTTTTTTTTCAAACATGATGATTATTTTGAAAACAAAGCCTACGATTAAAGAAGAACTATTTAATAAGTGACTGAGACGTCTTTTTTGTTGAAGTGCCCATTTTTATTAGTGGATGTTCTACTATTTATTCTGAAATTAGCCAACCTATCCCACTCACTTGGCCAACCTACCTCGTGCTCGGGGCAGGTTGGCCAATCCATTATATCACTGGAAAAAAATCTGTCGTATTTCAAAAAATAAATGAAAGTGCATGGACAAAATTACAGAAGAAGCCAAAGGTATGCACTTTCATATAGTGAAAATCAAATTTCATTCAATTCAACAGGAAAGTAAGAAAAAATCGTACTTAAAAAGTTGGCTAACCAGCCCCTGTCTCCCCTATATTTGCAGGGTGGAATTTCAAAAGTGTATAAGTACCATTTGTTTGAAATCCGGTTTTTATCAATTTTAAATCTACAATCGTAGGCCGTTATTTTGGTTTAAAAAGCAGTGCAAAATTCGAAATAGTTTTCGCTTAAGAGTTTTTTTAAAATTGTTCTATGGTGTGTACATTTCATATAACAAACATAAGTTGGATACAATGTTCTCTAAGGCTAGCGCCAGTAGAAATTTGGTGTACTATTCGATATAAACACATTCACCTCAGTAACAAATTTTGGTAATTTTCAAGGTAAGGATCGCCTCTAAACATTCTACTCTCCTTAAACTTGTCTCGTATATCTGAACAGTGTATTCTTTTTGAACATTTTGATACCAACATTATTATTCTAATCGCCGAAACATTGCAATACTATTATCAATCGGACATGCGTTTTATTAAATATAATTTTTCCCACAATAAATCATGCTGAAAATAATAATTTATTAGTGAAAAAATTTGCAATAAAGCGAAAACTAGTTTTTTCCCTTAAATTTCTATGAATTTTAGTACATGCGTCTTAAATTTGCACGGCGAACGCCTGATATAACGTGATCATTATTGGTTCTTATATAGTTTTGAATTTCTAGACCTCTCGACTTATACGTGGTCAAATTTGAAAAGGCTCTATCTTTCGTAATTTTTATCGGAAGTGCTTAAAATTCTGAGACGTTATATACTTTATGACAAGCTACTAATAATATTTCAGTAATGAATAACATATTAAAAATTTTTAAATGCAAACGTGTTTCCTCCGGTTTAGAAAATTTGAAAAATGGCTCTTATTTTTGAATTTCCACCCTTCATTTATCCATTTCGAAAAGTTCTGTGGAGTAAAAACTTTGGGTCAGCCAAGTTTCTGCCACTAAAATTAATTCATAGTTATTAGTATCTGAAAACAAACAAACCTTTCACATATTTGTTTTGGACTTTCTAACATTCTGATACTAAATACTTAGATTTTTTCTCGCTCTTGGTAAACCTATGATGTAGATTTTGAAGTTCCTCTTTCTGCATTTTTGTTCTGTCTGGAGTGCACCTTATTCCCTTTAGAATTCCCATTTTCTAGCCTTTCAATACTGTAGATATAGTTTTGTGTAGGTTTCTCGCCTGAATCTCCGTGTTTAAGATCAACTTTATTGGCCTTGTATTCATCCTGTTCTATAATATTTGGTCAATTCTGTAGAATTGCTAACTTTCCAGCACAAACTCAGATTAAAAACCTTTCATAATTTTCAAAAAGTTTTCTAACTCACTCTTCTTATTGGCAATGTCCTTTTTCTCCCAATCAACTTCTGTCATACCGAAAATTATGAGCTTGTTTCTTCAACTATTTCTATCTTCTAATTCCTGTAGACAGGAATTGCAATTACTTTCACCATCTTGGACCGATGATATTGTTTCACTTGCCGTGATGCCTATCTGGCTAACTGGCTCCTCAAATAAAGAAAATCGATCTTACATATTTTTAATCCTTCCATCAATGACCTAGTAGTCTTTTTGAATATTAATAATCCAAAGTTTCACTTTCTCAAAGCCTGTATCCATTGCTGCTCTCGACCGTCTATTTTGCCTTCTAATCTGTCTAATCTTTTATCAAGCATTTCCTTTAGAGACGCAAAGTCAACAACATTTATGTCGTCACTTTTCGTCGAATACGCACGTCAATTTGCACAAGCAACGACAGCAAGAGACAAGTAAACCATCTTTTCTGTTTTTTAGCCTCAATCCACAATTTAAATGATATGTATTTTGGTATCCAGAAAACATGTATACATCTAACGGTTCAATTAAGCTGAACTCTTCGCTGCATTATTTATAATGACATACCTCAACCCCTGACATTGATAGCAGATTTTTTTGCGATTAGCCATTATATTTTGATAAGTAATAATTTCTCCAGGTTTTACATCCATTACAACCGAGAATAAAATAGTATCTTGGTTTAAGAAAACGCACATACATATAGGTCTGAGTTGTGCCAGTATTGAAAACAACACACACGTGTATCACTGAACCATTAATTCACCGAATAAAATTAAATCCCTATTTATCAATGTACTTCACAATTCCATTCCGGTTAATGATACAATTTTAAACCTATTTATGCTAGTAACTTCACTACTACGACCATAGATCATCCAATCCCTAAAACATTATAAAAATTTCCACGTTGTAACATTTTGAGGATAGAAACCCAACAACCACACCTTCATCAATCCCACTCAAAAATAAAGTTCGGGTCCGTCCTCAATTATCAAAATTACTTGACAGAGACTCGAATCACATCCTTCACAAACTCAATATCAATATATCCGAAAAGTCAGCCGACAGAAAAATTAATTATATGCGACACGACGCGACACATTTCTACTCATAAGCCACCATATTGAACATTTATGGATTATTTAAGCAAAGGACATGTTTCCAAACTATCAATAAATAAATAATTACAAATAAAAAACTAAAAGTTAAATTCTATTTTGAAAGAATGTAAATTGAAAAAATATTTTATTGATATTAGGAAGTGCTTCCAAAATAATATTAAAACATATCAATTTATATTTTGCCTGACATTGCCCTGATCTCCCTGCCAAAATCCCCCCCCCCCCGATGTTTCACTGACATGTGGCCACCCTGATACCATGATAATCAGACCCATAGTAGAATATGCATCAACGATGTGGTTGTCAAGAACTGAACTAATCTCATTAGCAGCTCTTAACGTCTTTCTAGACTTCGCGCCGTTGCGCCATTTTGTAAGGAAGATTTCGCGAGCTGAGGTCTATAGACACTAGTTTGAAGTTTTCTTCAAGATCTTCTTAAAGTTGCCAGTAAAAACTGTTTTAGTCTGATCTGGGTTTCCGCCCATGAATATATTGCAGGTAATGAGAAAACAGATGCACAGGTCGCTGCGCAATGGATCTTAGGAGAGAATACGAGATATTGGAAGGGAAATAAAAACATGGTGCTTATTATAATTAGTAAGTACGCTCACTAGACATTGCAGATAAAAAAAAATTGACCATGAGAATCCGCGCTTTCGAAAGTGTGATCCTCACGATAGGACAGCTCATCACATACTTTGTGAATGTGATGCACTGACGTGCCTAAAAAACAAATACCTGGAAGATTATTTTTTCAACCCAGAAGATTTTAATGATATTTTCTGTGGGTTAGTGTATGCCTATTTTAGGTTATAGTACATAAAGTTTTACCGTATTTTTATGGACCGGTAATGTCCTACCCGTTTAATAATAATGTAAAAACCATTATACACAAATCATTATAAGCCTATAATCATTTTTCTCCTCAAATATGTTCCTGAAGAAAGGTTTTTATCGGTTTAAGATAAATACTGAACGGGAAATTGGCGAAAAAACTAGAAGAGTTGATAACAATAACCAATTGATTTCTCAATGTAATTAATAGTTATTAACAACGTTTCAATCAGATTTGGCGTCTTTTTTATTTTATTCATACATTTCTTTGTAAGTGACTCGTGGAAGGTGGTGGATTTCGGGTATTTTGAAAATATTTTGCTCTGGTGGGAGTGGACGGCTTAAGCGAAGTTGATTTGTTTCTTCTTTGCTAATTCTCCTACTCTTGCCGGTTACCATGGGTATTATTAACCGTCTATAGGCTGTATTATATACTCCACGCACATTGCCATCAGGGTCCAAAGTTGCAATGATGTCACCATTGGTGTTTAGTATTGTCGGAAGTTCTTCGTTTGCTAGTATGCGGCGATAAATTGTAGCTGTTCCCACTATGAGACTAATTTTTGAATTGGCAGGGTAAGAGACTGTTTGTAATATTAATAGATGGCGCAGATTAGGATTTTCTCCTGAAGAAGCAGGCCTGGCAGAAGTAGAAGTTCCTTTAGACAAACTGGCCCTACCAACTGTTGACGTTCTGTCTTTAAAATGAGGCCTGGCAGAAGGTAAAAAAAGGTTTACTAGAAGAAGAAGGTCCACCAGGAATTAAAAGCCTAGCAGAAATGCACGGTCTGTTAAGTAGATAAGTTCTGTGAGAAACAGGCCTGGCAGGAGAAGGAGGCGTGACAGGAGAACGACGCCTGGCAGAAGGAGGAGACATGTTAGGTGGAGTTCTGGGACGAGCAGGAGGCCAGAAAACATTTGGTAAAGCGTCGTACTGAAAACTCAATTCTGTAACAAAAAATAGAATTAGGTGTATTTTGATACATAAAATACATTTTAATACTTAAAATACATTTTAATTAGAATCAGGCCCCCCAAACTGCAATGCATTTGACCGCGACAAAGTTTCGTATAGATAGTTCAGTTCTGTCTTACTAAGGGCGCTACAATATGACACAACACGCATTACTTTTTTAACACTCCGTTACACGCGCACCCTGTTGGAGCACCGATACACGCGTCGTATCTGTGGGATACACAATCTGTTCATTAACAAGTAAATAAGAAAAATGA
>NC_046657.1:101559163-101584622 GCF_010883055.1 Belonocnema kinseyi | reverse complement strand
TAAAAGTAAAAATTATAGAATACTTACATTTCAGCACGCGTTGTATCTGTGAGATACACTTAGCCAAAGGCCACTCTCAGTTGCATAGATCGTCCACCAACGTTGGACCGAACTGTTTAGTAACGCGAGCTTGAGGAATAGGAGGGAGGGTGACGACGTATTCCTTCACGCGCCTCACTAGTAATCAAGAAAGCTCAACTATGTATCTGTTAGATACAGCGCGTGTAACGGAGTGTTAAGCAGTTAGAAAATGTTATAAGCCATGAAAAACAAGAAATATGTATTTTTTATGGTATTGAAAATAGAAAGTTTATTTCATGCGAGCTGCAAAAAAATTTGATGGAAAATGTATATCATTTAACGCAATATCACGGAATAATGGAGTTGGTATTAAAATTGATCCTGGTACTGACTGTATCGTATAATGCCGCAAAAAATTTACAAACAATGCAATACAATATTCCAGGTTATTTCCGAGTTTACAAGATTCCGTCTTGGGTGTCATCGTGGCTCAGATGTTAATAAAAAAAATCCCAATCCTGAAGAATTTTTGTATGTATTTTTATTCATCAAAGAAAAGTACCTAGGACTAAATAGCCCTTTAAGGAACAGGATAATACAAGGATATTACAAATTTGTGCAAGCATTCATTGATTAATTAGTAGCTTTTGCGCAGATTAAGGTGGAAATAGTTAGGGCCAAATGTGTGTATAAGGAATAAAAGTTCACAAAAGTTAATAAAAACAAAAGAAAATTTAAAAATGAAATCTTGGAGAATTAAATATGAGTTTTACCAGTGAGTAATTTTATGCGTTGGGTTAGGAATATTGTACAAATATTTGAAAAAGAGATTTTTTAAATGATACAAGGAAGGTGCATTTCTAAAATTGCATATATCACACATATTTAGCATATACATTTAATATATTTGGGTATAATCCGCTGCAGTTGGGTTTTCGTAAATGCCAACAAAATGGAAAAATTTCGGGTGCGACTTCGCACCAGTGTATTGTTTGGGGATTAAGCAGACCGGCCTTAAGTCTTTATAGAGTGATGCGCTCATATTTAGGCCAATTTTAGATAAAACAGGCGCAGGTATTTAACGCACATTCAAGCTTTAAATTTAAATCGTCGTTTGAATCATACTAAACAACCGTAGTCAAAGTGGGTAAAATTAGAGTCTTAATCAAAAGTATCCGAGTAGTTCTTTTGTTTTGGTAAATAATAAAAATGGGTAGGATAATAATTAATCTACTTGGACATGTTCATTAGAGCACTACATAGTAATGCTTTTATGAAGTATCAATAATAGAAGCATTCTTATTGGTCAATTATTTAAATTACTCGATTTTCGAAGGCCAGCAGGGCTAAGATTTACCAAGGGGCTTACGTGCAACGGAAGCTTATAATGACTTATAATTTAGCTGGGACACAAAAATCCAATTTCACGGATAACGACCTATATAGTCGTTGTCGAATTCTCGATGTTTTCCTAGAGATGATGTGTACCGGTTCTTTTCAGGAAAAGCTATGGTTATGGAAATATCCTACATCTTCAACCACCTCTCAAAAATGGGATAGTGAGATTCTCGGCATAGAGGGGTTTAAATGATGCTAGTTTTAAGCGACGAAGAAGAAGTAGGCCTAACAATAATTTCATTTAGGAAACTGGGAAAATAGAAGTTTTTCCCAGTTTTTCCCAGAAATTAAGAGAGTTAGTGGAAGATGATGATGATAGTCTGAAACTGGTAATGCAAAAAAAGTTTTTAAAAGGTTATTAGGTGGAAAATAACTATCTATAGATTTGTGCTTGGTCGGTATTGGATGTAAAGGTCTAAGGAAATGCTCGATGTACTGTTTATTGTCTCTATGTGCAATAGGGCAGTCCAACAAATCGACTTTCATATACTGGGCATGCCACCAACTCCCCACCCCTACAATTTGTGAGGTTGCCGAAAAAAAGTCCCTTCAAGTTTGAGCGAAATCGTTTGGAAACCCAGAAGATAAACATGGGAAAACTTTGGTTTTTAGAAAAATAGGATTCAGGTTTCTGAATTAAAACTTAGCTTGCGAAAGATACTAGGAATTTCTTGGGGAGTCTCGAATGAATAATTTACACTAAATTATATGAATGTTGATGCCCCCTCCCCCTCGTGGAGACCTAAAAATGACACAAAAACTGAAATTAATAATTTTGCCCAAAAGTGACACATGACTGCTCTGTTTTTCCCATTTAGTCATCAATTGTTTTTCTTTGTAAAGGTAAATGTTTTTAAGTATTTTTCAACTAATTTAAAAGTGTTTAAACAATTTGCTTTTGTTTAAATAATTTTGTTTGCATTTACTCATTGAAAGGTACATTTTTTTGCATAATTGGACAATTGGACATTTTTAAGAAGAATGATCATTGTTTCAAGAATTTAATAATTGTTTAAACAATTAATTATTACTCAATTGTATGTTATTCCTAATAAAGAGTAAAAAATTCTAGTTTTTTAAAAGTTAACTTTGAAGCTTCTTATCAAATATCTACGCCATTCACGTACAAGTACGGCGATTTATCATTGTAAATAGCTCAATTTTTTTAAAGCAGTATCGTATGGTTTAATCAATTTATTAAATATTTATGTTACATTTTGATGAAAAATGTGATGAAAAATCATTTTTTTTTCTTAATTCAGTTAAGTATATCGCTTATCATTAAATATATAGGCGTTAAAGAAATGCTTTAAAACACTAATGTTCATAAAATGTTTTACATTGGGCATGGAAATTTTATTTTTTAGTAAGACCTTATTCTATAAAAATCACATTTAATTTTGTCGTTCTGAAATTATTTCTATATTTTATTCCTTTAGATTACCCTCGTAGACACTCTCATTTGTCCTTTGAATGCTCAAAGTAGGTTTTTTTTTCGTTTATGTTGATCCCGCAAATTAGTTGATAGTATTCTCAAAGGAATTAAAAATCTTTGTATTTTTCAACCGTCACTTAAAATTGAAACAAAAATGATTATTTTAATAAGGAGTTTAACTACACAAAATTTAGAAACAAAACACAAATAATTTGCATGTACACTAGCCATCCAACAAGACGACCTCCGGCAACTATAACCTCGAAACATCGCGAATAAGCAGATTCTACGCCCGACCATCAAGTCAGAACCTCCACCCTAGGTTAAGAAATAGGTTAGGGAATTTGTTATATATAGATATCATAAGGAGTTCGGAGAGGAACATAATTTGGCTAATATATAATATTCAAATTTGCAGCGAACCGGCAATATTATGAGGTAATGTCGGGCTAGGAACGGCAGAGAAGATTTGGAGGTAGTGCACCGAAGAGGAACACGAACATTAACTGTCAAGTCCATCCTCGAAGACAAACACTAGAAAATTGACAACGAAAACACGACACCGGTCGAACTGGCAGCAAGTGAACATTACAGGCAACACCAAAAACTGACGGGTCGATCGACGGGTTCACCGAAAAACTTTGCCTGCCTAGTGTTTGAACTGGCATAAATTAATTCGGCGAACGACAGCCAGAGGCAGTGTCTGCCGGTCTACACATACAATTAGGTATTTTCACTTCAACCATCAGCTTACTTTACTTCGTTAAATGCTGAGAGGAAAACAATGGACCAAATACATGAGATTCGGTCTATTTTTAACCTATTTTGCCAATATCTTCGTAAAACTAATTTTTTTATATAAGTGTATTTAAAAAATAATTTTTATTTTTTAAGAAATATGTAATGACGAAATAATAGTAATTACCACTTATTACGAAGATATCACAAAACTAAAGTTTTTTTCTATCTACTTGGTACATTGTTCCTCCCCCTCAGCATTCAACGAAGTGAAGTTAGCTGGTGGTTGAAGTAAAAATACCTAATACACGGCCATGTACTATCGAGTGCGAAAAGGACAGCGCTACCATCAGCTAGTAGAGACGAATCAAACATGCGTCAACCGTTAATAGTCAACCAGATACGGGACAGGGGACACAATAGCCATGCGACGACAACGTAACACAGCGACCACCAGCCTGCCAATGCCGAGTAAGGAGCCATGTTTGAAGCAGCGTTCCGGCCGCAAACAGGAAGCGCAGCCGTCCGCGAGATAGATTTAATCGGCACGGCGGATCCAGGTACGAACCGACTGTAAGACTACGGGCAAAACTGGAACTTTTCGAAGGAAAAAGGGCCCAAGCGGCCAGAATTCTAAAATGTCATTAAAGAAAGTACCGATAGATCCGGATAATCAAATAGAGTTGGTGCAATATTTACAGGGTAAGTGGTTTTCCAAACTGTGTCGTCAGCGTCTTTAGTCCCGCCTCTGCCGGACACGCGGTCAACCGGGTAATATCAGACCATCAGCCATTGAGTTTGTGGATACAGGGGGAGGCTGGCGAAAGGCAGGGTGGGGAAGAAGGGTCGTTAGAGGAGAGGGTGTCATGGACGAGAGAGGGAAAAGAGAAGTATCAGGAGCAGTTGGGCAACGTAAGCTTTGAGGGGGAGTCCGTGGACGAGATATGGGAGAATCTACACGAGAAAGTGAAAGGTTGTGTGCAAAAGAAGGTATTTACGAAAAAGAAGAAAGGAATGATAAAACTGTGGTGGGATAGGGAATGTAGAGAAAGGAGAAAAAGAAGTACAGGAAGTGGAAGGAAGGAACCGCGAAAAGGGAGGAGTACGTAGAAATCAGGGAGGAGTTCAGGGCGATGTTTAAGAAGAAAGAGCAGGAAAAAGAAAAAGAGCTGGAAGAGGAGTTGAGAAGTGTTAAGATAGAAGGCGACGTGTGGAAGATGATTAATAGGTTTAGGAAACGTGGGGTGGAGATAAGTGAGAAGATAGGGAGTGACGAATGGAGGAAATTTTTTAAGAATTCATTTCAGGTGTCAGATACTCAAAAGAGAGATGAGTGGATTAGAAGAAACAGAGAGGTAGATGAAGAAAAGCTGAACGACGAGCAGATAGAGAAGCAGATAGGGAAGTTGAATAAATCGAAGGCGGCAGAGATTGACGGGGTAAAGAACGAAGCTTGGCTGTTTGGCACACAATAGGTAAGGCAGAGGCTGAACGGGGTAGTGAAGAAAGTATGGAGGGGGAAGGGATTCCCAAGAGGGTGCAGAGAGGGGTTGATCGTACCACTGTATTAGAAATGGGATAGGGAGAGGCAGGAAAATTATAGAGGAATTACGCTC
Source organism: Belonocnema kinseyi (assembly GCF_010883055.1). NCBI lineage: Eukaryota > Metazoa > Arthropoda > Insecta > Hymenoptera > Cynipidae > Belonocnema > Belonocnema kinseyi. Next base: position 101,579,414 of record NC_046657.1, on the reverse strand, counting down.
ATGAATACTGCGTACAAAATATACGCGATGGTGTTAGCAGATAAGCTGCGAAAGGATGTTGTCAGTGGATAGGGGGAAGTTGTGGGAGACAATGGAAGAAAGGGGAGTGAAGAGGGGCCTCAGCGAGAGAGTAAGGGAGGTATATGGTGAGACGATAGATAGGGTGAGAGGAGGGGAGGAGGAGGCCGGAGTGGTAGGAGGAGTTAGGGTAGGAGGAGTCAGGATATGGTCACTCGCATATGCAGATGACATAGTGCTGTTGGCAAAAAGCGAAGAGGCTTTAAAGGAGATGATGAAGAGGTTGAGACGATACTTGGACAAGAATAGGTTAGAGTTAAATGCGGACCAGTCGAAGGTTATGGTGTTCATGAAAGGAGGTGGGAGAGATGGGGAAGGGGAGTGGAAGTGGAAGGGAAAAGCGGTACAGGAGGTGAAAGAGTTTCAGTACCTGGGCTTCCTGTTTCGAAGAAATGGGATAGTGGATGGTCATATAAAAGAGAGAGTGAGAAGGGCAAATGTGGCAATGAGGCAGGTGTGGGGGCTGGGGAAGAGATTGTTGGCAGATGATTTTGAAAGGGGAATGAAATTGTTTGATTCGCTAGTGATGAGTGTCTTACTTTACGGAGTGAAGGTGTGGGGTTGGAAGGTAAGTGAGGAGGTAAATAGGGTACAGAAGAGGTATGTAAAGTGCATACTGGGGTTGGCAGGGAATACGCCGAACTATATTGTCGGGAGGGAGACAGGAAGAACGAGTTTAGGGATTATAACAGGTAGTCGAGAGTGTAAATATCAGGAGAAATTTTTGGAAGAGGGGGGAAGTAAATTGGTTAGGAAGTGTTGGTGGGAGAAGGAGAACAGACGTTGTGGTGCAAAGATGGAGGTGGAAAGGGAAATGTATTTTAGAACGAATGGATTGCAGATGGATGAAGTTAGCAGAATACATGAGGAAGGAAGAAAGGTATATGAGTTGACTCAAAAGAATGGCATGGAGAAATAGAAGGTAGAAGGAGAGAAGAGAATAAGAGAGTCAAGGTATAACGGAAACTATGTGTGGATTATGCCAAGGGAGAGAGCGCAATATTTGTGTAAGAAAGGAGAGCAAGGAAGTCAGAAACTTATAGCGAGAATGAGGTGTGGTTGCATGGAGAATCATAATAGGTTCTGGCTTTCTAGAGAGAAGAGAATGTGTGAATTGTGCGGAAAGGGGGATGGAAAATTGGAGCATTGTTTTCAGGAATGTGAAGAGGTGGAAAGGAGGGGGATAAGCATGGAGGTATTGTTGCATGAAAGGGATGACAAAAGGGAAGTAGCATGGATGAAGGGGGTGTTGTGTAAGATAGAGAAGAAGAAAAGGAAGAGGAATGGAGAAGGAAAAATTGTAAATAGGACAGGTAAGAAAATGTAAGAGAAATGTAAATATTGTAAATAGTAGTTAAGTATTAGGTGTTAGCCGCGGAGACAGAGGCTGTTAATGCGAGCCATAGCGACAAAAGAGCAAAATGCGTGCGAGGCGAGGCGCAGCGAAGAAGAGTAGGCTATAGGAGCGAGCGGATTAGTTATAAGGTGCGGATAAATAGTACTTTGTGAGAATTAGTTGTAAAAAAATTCTGTAAAAAATGAAAGTGTAAGCAAGTCAATTTTTTAAGGCCAGCAGGCCGAAAAATAAACGTTTATCTATCTAAGTATTAAAGTGCTCATCTCGAGACCCCCCGCCGCAAAATGATACTCGAAGGTTACGATGCGGATGAATTGACCACAGACAGTTGGGTGTGTTTTTTCCGGGAATCACGGCGTGAACTCAAGAAAATGGACCCCATGAGAAGTAGATGCTGAACGGAGTGTCTCGGTTATTAAGTGTTATGAATTAGGTGTCAATTTTAGAATATATTTGAATGCTGTAGAATTTACTCAGCATCTATCTCACTCTAACGTTCCCACACCCTTAGCTGTATTCGTGCAGTCAGTAGAGCTAGTCGACCTGTCGTCTGCCTTCAGGACAAGGACCAGCGGGGCTCGAGTTGGAGGTGTCCCACCTGGCGCCTGAATTATAATAATAAACAAACTAGCTGGACGGGTTGTTTGGGGGTTGGAAGAGCGTATCCCATAAACTCAGTTTACGCCGACGTTCCTCGTAAGCAGATGACTGGTGAGTGACATATACACACGTTTTCCTTGCAATCAGGATGCTATTCTGGGCCACCATCAGCCAGGACATAGTTAACCGTGGTGCACACGAGTAATTTGGTAAATCTGGTTGTAATATATGGTTCGTATTATGAACCGGGCAAAGAAATTGGCAGTCGCTTTTGAAATGAAGTCTTCGATTTCTTTATCACACAATTCCTCTATCTTGTTTGGTTTCAGTTGCTTTACATTCCTCTGCCACTTCTTTGTCTTGCTAGTCAAAGCCTTGACCATCGAATTTCTTTTCAATGCTGGGATTTCCTCATAGAAGAAAGCCAGTGCTACAGTTTCTGACGAATGATACCAGAGACTGGTATCCAAGAGCTTCTCCAAATACAACCTTCAAGATTTCTGGATCTTGTTTTTTATGTGTATGAATCTCTTTTAGCAATTCAAGATCCTGGGTTGGTGAGAGTTCTAGGAACTCTCGATAAATTCTCGGCAATGATTTTCCTCAAGTTTCTCAAGTAAAAAACGAAGCGTGTTTTCGTTTTCGTCTTCCAGTTTGTCCCTCACAGTAGGGGTTTTCAATACAGGTTTATATTTAACCACTTCAATGAAACTCCATGCATCTTGAAACTGCTTGAAAAATGACAAACTTACAAGCATCGTTGATTTTTCCGATATTGCAAGCTGTCGTATCGCAACAAGTAGCTTGTATCACGCCAAAGGAGACTCCATTCATTCAGAGCTTCATACATGGTATAAGTTTGGTCCTTTCCAGTTCGTGACTCAGCTCCAGGTGCCCCAAGAAACAATTCGTGACCTTCAGCACAAACTATTATCGGTAATCGATCAACTTTCTCCTTCCCAGTTAGAGCATGGGTGTATGAATACTATGAAGAATATAAGAAACGCAAATAGAGAAATAAAAGATAATTAGAATTCTATTTCTCATTGTTTATGTCTTATTAACTTCATTTTGCCCTTATTTTTATGAGAAGAACCTTACAATACCAGTGTGAGATTTGAAAAAGTCCTTTTCACTGAATTTATACCGGCACACGAATAACCCTGTGGAGGTTATAGTTATACGTCGTGTTGGAAACTTATGACCTATTACTTGGTTGTGATTAATTTTGTAAAGTCCTCAACCTCTCACTGAACCCTTTTTTTACCCATTTTAAATAATTGTGTAAGCGTCACTAGTGCACCATGCAGCAGACGACAACAAACAATTTACTTTGCGCGCACGCGCGTGACCCTCGGCGTTTAGCGTCAGCGCCATCTGCGATGCGCAGGAGAACTAATTTGACTCCCCGCCCTGCCTCTCAACCACCCGCGCCTAAGTCCTAAAAATTTGCCATTTTTCCTTATTGAGTTTACCGAGCCCGAATGTGATCCATGGGCAGGTTCATTTAATTTTTTAGGCACGTGTAGCAAACAAAATTTGTTAAATGCGGATACGAATGTTTAAAAAATATTTTTCACAAATCTTGATTTGTTCAAATGATAGACGCACGAGTGCCTGAGAGACCCAGAAGTAGTGATTGCAGGTGAGAAAAGGAATAATAGTGATTAAGGGTTATGTACCCAATCAGCCATTTCCAGGACTGATGGAAGATCCTCATTCAGGTTTATTGGTAACTAGTGGATGTCAAGAGTAATTTGAAGCGCAGCTTGCTCTTGAAAGTTAAAGGAAGCTTCGAGTAAGACGACCTTTTAATTCAGAGATCTTGCCTGTGTTTTAATCTTAGACACGTCATCCACATTTCTAAGAGTTGAAGTTTCAAGTAAACTGATTTCTCGAAAATTCACTGAAATGTCTGCTTTAATTTCCTGAACCATAATGTTCATCTTAGAAATCCACTCATGTTGCTTGATTTCGAATTCCTTAAAAAAATTGTGTCTTGTTCCTACGCCTGCACGGCCACTTCCCTCTGCGCTTGTAACACTGCACTGTGAAGCACCTCGATGCATTCAGGCGGCAAGGCCACAGCAGTAACAGAGGTGGTGAAAATATTGTAAGTAAAACGTTAAATACCTGATCCTTGACGGCAGGGTCGATATCTGAACTGAAAATAACAGTTTTTTCCGTGATATTTCGCTAAATTAGTATTTATTTTCCACGAAATTTATTTTACTACTTTAAGAAAATCAATGTTTCGTTCATGGTAGTACCAAAAAGGAAATGTTTATTGCATTTCGTGGTTTCGAACCTATTTACAGTTTTAATTATCTTGTTTGCAACACTTCAGTGGCAGAAGATTTGCTTGTGGGTGCGGCATATTGTAGCGCCCTTAGTTGTGCATAAATGCGAAACTTTGTCCCGGTCAAATGCATTGCAATTTCGGGGGCCTCATTAGACTGATTAAATACTAGATGAATGAGGAGCGAAATTATCAGATGCAGTTTATTTTGGAATGGTAAGAATGTACTTATGTTGAGTGGAAAAGCAGAATGTAGCATGCGACAACATAAGATATACATCTTTTTCGTAATATACAAATAACGAAAGAGTGTTTCAAATTAACTATTCAAATTATTTGAGTCATGCACTCGGATCAGAAGTGAATTTGACATTTATATTTCAGATAATTATTTTAAATAAAGAAAGAAATGAAGTATAAAGTTAACTTTATACCATAAAAGTGTTTTTTTTTTGTAAATATTTTTAGTATACACAAATGTTGCTAAAAAAGCAGGTCAATCCGGTTAATACTAAAATATAGCTTAAAGGGACTCCATGGTTTGCAACCAGCCCCTCGACCTGCTAGTTGGGGGGCCTATTTTTCCGTCCGAGTCGAGTCCCGACAGTAGGGTTCTATATTAGACAGGAATATGCACTCGCCATTTTAGTTCCTGGACAGTTCGCAAGAAACAGTGCGATAAGCATGTCATATAGTTTAATTAAAATTAAGTTTAGAATATAAGAAAAATGGTCTGCTGCAGTGCTCCGTTTTGTAAAAATAGAAGCGAGGATGGATTTAAACTTTACCGTTTTCCACTAGGGCGAATAGGAAGACTGTTAATGTGTCTGAAGATTATGTTTACATGTAATTAAATTGCCTATGAGCATTTTTTTGATATATTAAAGCGAAATGAGATCCAGAAGAAAGTTTCCCGCTTTTCTACAAAACGACGCACATTAACCCACGCCAATAAAAAGGACGTATGGTGTGAAACATAAATAGCTATCATAATAAACTCTTGAAGAAGTATTATATTAATGTTTCGCCTATAGTCTATTATTATTTTATTATTTGTTCATATTTATTTAAAAAATCATATGATTATAATTTTAGCGCACGCCTATTTATAAACTGAGTAAAATTTCGTTTACAATCATAATTTCTGCAAAGCTACTTTTTGGCAAATGTCTGGGTTAAAAAATCATAGAGTCGAATTTAAATATTTTATATATTATTTATGTTTATGTTTTATATAATTAATGTTTTGATAACAATGCTTCAGTATAATTTAAAAATAAATAATCTATATCATGTAAGTGTATTTATATAATTCGAAACCAATTAAGCGAATAAAGTGCTGTATCGTCAGCAAATAATGAGATCCTAATCCCTTCTAGAGTAGGTATATCATTAATATAGTATAGAAAAAGGAGCGGCCCCAAAATGGAGCCTTGGGGATCCCCTGCGTTAACTCTTTGTCCTTTTGATGCGGTACCATTTACCGTTACAAAAAACTTTACATTTTTTAGATAGCTTGCAATGATTTTAATAAAGTAGGTAGGAAATTTGATTTTATGAAGTTTATAAATTATCCCTCTATGCCACACGGTATCGAAGGCTTTTTCAAGATCCAATAGAACCATGGCGGTTGATATATTTTTATTAAAATTGGTGCTAATATAGTTAATAAGTTTAATTAGTTGCTGTACTGTGCTTCTGTTTCTCCTAAATCCAAACTGTTCTGAGATTAGGATATTATTTCGCGTTTCAAAATTCAACATTCTATTGCAATTTATTTGTGCAAAGTGTTTTGCAAGTGTGGGAAGTAGACTAATTGGTCGATATCTTGCTGGAAATAGCTTGTTCTTTCCAGGCTTGTGAAAAGGTATGATGTTCGCCGTTTTGCACATTTTAGGGAAGTAGCAAAGCATTAAGCAGGTATTCAAGACATACATAATTTGAACGAGAGCCTTTTTCGGTAAATTTTTAAGCAAAATATTTTGAATGATATCTCTTCCCGGGGCCTTCCTAGAACGTGTTCTCATGATCGCTTTTTTAATCTCTTTAGGAGAGGTTAGGTCTACATCTTTGATATCAGAAGGTACATGCGCAATTTCTGTGTAGTTATCGCTAACATACTTATCAGTGTTTGGGTTTCCCATATCTTCGGTAAGATGATGGATAAATTCGTAATGCCTTGTTAGGATTTCTGCTTTACCTAGATTGGAAAAAACATGTCCACACCTGCCATGCAAAGTATGAATTTTATTGACCCTCGAACGGTACGGTGGGGTTTGCGCCAACCCCAGAACGCTTCGAAATACAATACGCATGTTTAAAAATTATGTCCAAGCGCTGTGCCTTTGAGTACCTGTCCTGCCAGTCGCCCTCCAGCTGTGGTCGAGAGGAGAACGCTACGAAAGGTGAGTCATTTGTCTTTCTTCCATGTTGAGTCATGTTTGGGGTTAACGAAAACCCCACAGTACCATTCATATACTCCACCGCGTTTTGTACTAGATGTTACTTTATTTAGTAATTCTCTCATCTATTACTAGTAACTCGACTATAAATTGGTTGTAACACATTCCCAAAATTTTCGCTTTTCGAGGTATGTATTACGTGCTGGAAGTCATGAATTCCAAAACCGTAGTAAAAAGTAGTTATAAAAATACTTTTTTTAGCCGCTGCTGCACTTACGCTCTTCGTGCGAAGTTACTTTTTCTAACTGCTGCGCTTGTAGAGAGGCTCTGCCATTATGGCAACTCAAATCTTTAAAAAAAGTTGGGGTACGGAGGAACCCCACCGTACCATCTGTGTCCTCCTGGCTCACTGTACCATTGGAGGGTTGATATTAGATTTTCCGATAAGGTAGGTAGCCATTTTCCAGAGTGAATTATTTTTAACTGTAATACTTTCAAGTTTATTATTCCAATTGTAATTGTAGAACTTAGCAGTTTCTTTATTAATTGTATTGGCAAGTTTATTGTGTATTTTTTTTAATTTCATGACTAGCTGTCCTTTGACCAATTTTGCGAAGGGCATTCCTATCTTTTTTAAGTTGTGTTATGTAATCTGGTACACTTTGGTGATAACTTCCCAGCTTTGCTACAAGTATGGCATTTTTTGCGGCATTTAGGATAATACTGATAAGCTTCTTATCTTTACAATCTACGTCATCTACAGTCTTAATGTGCGAATTTATGCACATTATGCTCCACATATGAAATATTGGTTATATGATAAAGTGTTAAGATAATAGATGAGAGGTCGGAGTTTAATTCATTATATGTATTTATCTCTATTTCAGACTTAATATTTTTTAAAAGCCCTATATTAATGATACTAGGAAGCCCTGCTGAGTAAAGATAAAGTGTGAATTTATCTGGATGTAATATTTTAAGCATATTTCTGAGCGTAAATGAATTGAGAATTTTACAGTTTGCATCACGAAATTTGTTGTTCCAGACAGTGTTCTTGGTGTTAAGATCGCCATATAGTAGTATTTTATTTCCTAGTCTAAAAATGATCTCCAAGTCTTTTACGTTGATTTTAGATCTTGGAGGTTTATAAGCGGAAACAATAATTGTATTATCACAGAGTTGAATTGCAACGCACTCGGTATTAATCGCATTTAGTGCAAGTTCCGTAAAGTTAATTATATCCCTAACTAAGATAAGTACTCCACCAGCTGCTTTCGCATTATCCCTATCTGGTACCAATTTGGTCTCTTTTATTAACATAATGTCAACCTTGTGGTCTCTGACAAATTTTGCAAGGTCCCTTTAATTGTCCCTGATCCCATTGGCATTCCAATGTTCTATTATTAATGAAGTGATTGACCTACTAGTTGCTATCATTTTGCATTAAATCAGAGAAAACTTTAAGTCTATCAAAGTCGTTAATGTACGTAGCCAGCTCAGCATTTAAGGTTTTAACTAACCTCAAGATCTTCCCTAGGTTACATAGATCGTTGAGCTTCTTCATTTCCGATGCCAGCTCCTGGAATTCTTTCATCTCAGGCGGGAGATTGTTGGTGCTTTGGCTGGCTGAATTTGTCGCTGAATCAGTTTTACGTTCTTCACGTACCACTGGAGTATTTTGTGCTCTCGTCCTGGGTTGTCCAAGCGCCGGAAATGAGGTGTATGTCCTTATAGGTGGAGCTGCGATTCTGCTTCATTCACAGTGTGCGATTCGTTTTGCAGTCCTCACTTCAATTTTTTCCAGTAGTTGGACATACTTTGGGCATTTTACGTCGTTTTTTTGGTGTTCTCCGCTACAGTTGCTGCATATTTTTGGATCTTCTTCGTTGCGTTCACATTTTTCAGTGGATGGCACGTTTGCCATGTCTCCATTTGTCCCAGTATATTTTTCACTAGTCACAGGTATCTGACGTTTTTCACTACTCGAAGATCTGGATCCGGTGGTATGGTAACTATGTAGTTTTGGTGAATGGTAGGTTTCCTCTGCTGCATTTTAACACCTTGCTTTTAAAGGTCTTCCTGGATTTTCTGAGACGTATCACAAAAACCCCCAGATATACTAAGAACTCTGTCCTTCACAGAGAGTTTCAACTACCATACATCTCAAAGTATATCAAAGAAACCGCCATTAAATTCTATGAATCTGCATCATCATACCTTTTGAACGTATTTCCTCTCTAGGGAAATATAATTTTGATACATTTCGCAAACACGCGATACCAAAAGACTTTCTTATGAAATAAGTCACCCATGTCGAAGTCGCCCTGCCACCCCCGACCTACTAAAAACTTTCCTTTTTTTCGTCCCTATACCCCCATTTCCTTCTCTTCTTTTCTTATATTTTCTTCAATTAAATAAATTCACAGATCGTTGTGGTTTTTTCCCGATGCGGGTTTTTTCCACACATAATTAACGTCACTTTAAATTCCAGGAATGTCAAATTCCTCTCAGATTGTGTAACTATGCCTAAACGGGTAACACACAACAACTTCTTCCAGTTCGATCATTCTTCGGGGAGATTATTAATCGTGAGTGCGCGACTGGCGTGGCTTTGCCGCGCCAGCCGTCCACTCCCGTGCATTGGATCTCACAAGAGGGGGGAATGGTTGGAGCCTCCTCGTCCCCACTCCTTTTTCTTCTTCGCTTCGTCTTCCTGGATCTTTTATGTGGAAAGTTTTGGTAGTTCTTTGATGGTGAGGTGTCTTAATTTTTCCTCCTTTAAGGGGTGGGTGAAGTAAGCTGTGTTGCTTGCATCTAATGTCGTCTTAATTGCCATGTAGTCTGCTTCTTCGGCTGCTTTAACTGATAACCCCTGCTTTGTGCTATTAAAGTACAGTAGAAGTCCGATGACTTGCCGTCCGATAAGTGTACACTCCCCTTAAAACGTCATCACACGTACAGCACGCACACTAATCGTGGCTCTCCCACTACGTCCACTATTTTGCTAATGATTTGCAACCATGATTGACGCACGCGCACACCTAATATCGTCCTACTAGAGGGGGCATCTGATAAATTCGCAATTTCTGGAATTTTCCGTCCTTACAGCCTCGAAGTTGGAAAGTTATTGGACTTGTACTGTATGTTTATTTTGGAATTGTGCAGTCATTAATTTCCTTTATAACAAGTAAGTGATTGTTCTGGTGGGCTTAATATTTGTGTCTTCGTCAGTGGAGTCTTCACTATCGTCATGCCCTAGGTTGTTGAACCGATTCTTGGAGGTGGAATCAGGTTCCTTCGTTGTCCTCTGTCTTTTTGGTGCCATGGTGGAAGGTGGCACAGAGCACTTGAGGCAGCGAGCCAAACAACTTCTAACTTAGTGCTTTTGGCTTCAAGGGGCGCAAGCCAAACTCCTCTCAACGGGGAAGGACGCGCGCCAAACGCCTTCGATCTAATAAACTAAATATAATCATAACAGTACGTGGCGTCTACTTCCCATTGCGTTGACCGCCCCCGCTCGATAGTACAGATTGCGGTAGAAGCGCGTTCTTCTATGTGGAGAGAGCCCTGTTTTCCGAAGCCGGGGGAGCGGAGTTGAGAGTGGGAAGCTTGGTTTGAAATTTTCCAAATTCTTCCATTTTTGTGGCGAGCGACCCAATAAAATTATTGCTCGCCGAGCCGCTGCACTTGTCGCCTGATCAGTTTCGTCTGTCCGATTATTACGGACTATTGAATTGCTACTTGTACCTCCATTCCAGAACAAACTAATGTAACCTTAATGTAAATAATATAGTATAGCATGACACAGTATAACATAAGAAAGAAGTGAGCGAATATAAGAAATATAATAAATCTGAAACTATCTACCTATCTCTCTCTCTCTCTCTCTCTCTCTCTCTCATAACCTTCTAGCTATGCTCAACGATGCGGTGTAAAGAACGGGTATTACATTTATTTACAAAAGCTATTTTTCTCTTTGATATACACGTTTGAATTAGAATGGAAAATATTTTACTATATAATTTCTAGTTTTCGCAAATTAAAGTTTTAAAATAATCTAAAAAATTTAAATGAGCAAATAAAAATCTAAACTCAAGTGAGCTTGCTTTCTGATTATGCATAGAATGAACCTACACAGACGCGTTTTCTTTAAATTTTAACTTTATTTAAATCGGCTCCCTGAGCACCGTGCACTACTGACCCAATTCAAATTAGTCTTAGTCAAAGCATTATGTATTTCTGTGAATCACTTGTTTATAGAATTTCCTTATAACATTAATGAATTTTATAGAACAATAAAGTTACCTCATTTGCCGTCACTGTGAGGACAATTTCAAACATTTATGACAGAAAAATAACTAATTTTTACCCTAAATGCCTGCATTTTACAATTTTTATATAATTTGCTTATAAAATTTAAAGAAATTATTATTAGTGACAATATTTTTGATTCTGCACCACTTCTGGTGATATGCAAAGTAAATTTGCTAAAGAAATAATTTTTGAATCGTAGTCACAAATTTGAAACTTGTTTATACAATCTATTTATAAAATGTAATCGAAACATTTCATAAATCAAGTTTGTGTATAAGATTGCTATTTTTTCACTTTACTTATTAACACATGAGTGCAATATTTTCTTTTAATCGGCTCAATTTACTGCAATTAAAAAAATTTGTATCGATATCATGATTTCCCATTGAGATTCGGAAAAAAGAATAGCAAAAGGTCATCGAGTTTTTAAATATGCTGAACTTCACCCGTTACTTCAATCCCTACAATAAGCAATGTAGGTATTCTTACCTATTTTCCTTTAATCCACGTAACATGCACTTTATTAAAACAAAATTTGTTGAGTTATCCCTATTCTTTCTCGTTATATTAGATTTTAAACCAGAAAAATGAAATTTGACCTATAGTGCGGCATTTTGTTTATACAGCCAGCTATCCTTATTTCAGAGAGAGCGAGAGAGTAGGGTCTATTTCAATGCTCTGAAGGTGATGCAGGTGTAGGCTGAAGGGTGCGCATCAGAAAAAGACCAAACGTGGTTTAAAAGTGGTCGCCGTAGCAGACAACTGCTGGTTTATTTCGGTCGTAGAATAAAAAGTGCACAATATAATAATTCCTGAAAGTATAATGTAATAAAGAAAAATTACTCGAGACATGATTAACACTAAATAATAGTTTTCTTACAAATCAAAGTAAAATATGTCGCAGCATCTAGTTATAACCTATTACTCCTTGAAAATTCTATTCAGTGTGTAAATATCTGCAATTTCCCTTGACAGTTATCTTCAAAGGCGCGAAAATTCAAAAGAGGAATGGATCACTAATGTTCGAAATCACATTTATTGAAATTTTGTTCAACCCTTGAAATGGGACCACCCTAATTGAAGTGTGCTTGAAATCAGAAACTATAATTAGGAATAAGAAAAGCTTCCTAAGAATAAATTTTAATATTTGTAGGTTATAACCTCTCAGTTTACATGCTGGTCTTTTGTTAGAAAATGGCCAATAAAAATAGAAATACGTACAGAACAGTCTCCTCTGGATGCTTTCTTAAAGTTACCATTTGCCACTCCACAATTTTTTAGTCGCCTGATTCCTGATGGTAAAAAAAAGTTTTTTACATTGCGACAGGTTTTTAATAAAACCGCCTTCTGAGGTGCTGCCAATATACTACTGACTACTAAATGTTCAAGATGTTCAGTGCATCTTGCGTGCACATTACCTGTAGCTAAAATCACAGTGGAATGAATATATGCACGATTCACATTCCTTTGTATGGTCTTAACTACATGCCTTAACTCTCTATACTTTTGGATTTTGGTTGTATAGGTTGACTGCAAATTTCGGTTAAGTAGACAAGCAATATCGATGATGCACTCTTCCACCGTTTTTTTCTCGCATCACGATGTCAAGTCAATTGGCCCGGATACAATGAACCGTTTGGATAGTAACATCACAATATAAGATGTAATCTTTGCTTTTTAAAACGGACATTGTAATGTATCTATAGAAAGGCATCCATTTTTTTAAAAGGCCTAGGTTTAGGGCAAGTTGTTGATGTACGAGTATCATGGTTCGTATAATGGTAGCTTATCATTATGTATCTCCGCGTATTCTCTCTGAGCCATTACGCGGCAGCCATCAATAATGTGATCGATGGATTTGTTGGGATCTCCACAAAATCGGCACCGGTTAACCATTTCTTCATGTAATACGTCTTTGCAATAATTCCTGCCGCTGACAGGGTTTCCCATGACAAAACCAAAACCCATTAACTAAAAATGGAGAGTATATTAAAGACTTCCCGTATTATTATTGTAATAATTTTTTAATGTTGTTACAGGCTTAAGGTGGTTACTGCGCAACATCTCGAAGGTATTTTTGATTATTTTGCACGGAACTGTCCCGGTATATATCATCAGTCAGCAGTCAAGCAGTAAGTATCAGCAGTCAAGTATGCGATGAGGGATCTACAACTTAAGGTGAGTTCCGAACCACCACAACCTCGGTAAAGGTATATAGAAAAAATGTCCAGAGGTAACGGCTCAAGGATCGAACCCCGGACCTCTGAGGTGAAGTCCGAGCGTCTAACTTAAAATCATGTTTCGATTTTCGTCATTATATGTACAAAACTATCAAGATTACGAGATTCCCAAGATAACTAACTTTCTGGGTTTTTCTACATTTTCGATTAAATTACCGACCTGTTATCAAGCACTGTCATTAATTCTATAATATTTTATTTGTATAATCACGTATTTTGACTCGCTGGTTACAAAAATGACAGTGAGCATGCCCGAAAAGTTGATTTTGAAGGTCAAAACGCGAAAAAAAGGAATATTTTTTTCACTATATTTTGATGAATATTGGTTTGAGAGGTAAAGGCTTAAATGAAAGTTTTAGCCATTAAAAAAGTATGTCTTTACGTCCTTCATTTTTTACGAACTTATCGCGTAAATCCATCATTTTTCGATAAAAATGGGATAATTTTTCAAAAGGCAGTTTGACGTCGCCTTAAACAGACTTCATTGATAGACACTTTTTTTAAATTTCTAACGCTGAAAAGTGATTATACACCAAAATTTTGCTATCATTTTAGTGTCAGAGGTTGCCTTCAAATAGTATTGGACTGAATTCGGGGTATCGAAACTCAAACAGTCAGGACCTCCTGAAACGTTTCAAAGTTGAATACATGCTATTGTGCAATATATTTTACCAAGTATTAGCACACGGCGGCCCTTTCTAGACGACTGCATGCGAAAGTTTAGTGTGCCACAAGGAGTAGGTGCGCTTGAACTAGTCTTTGCGGGAATTTTCGCTATCATTTTCATTATCAGCGAGTTAAAACGTATCGGTATAAGAAGTTTCAAATTAATTGGAGTTACACGTCAAAAATGTATACGTAACAAAGTCACGAACTAGTAGCTAGGTGTCGGATATGAGAAAAAGTCATTGGACATTGATGTATTTTCGTAAATGATCTGCGAATTTTGCGAAAGAATTGACGAACTCGATATGACAAGTCTAAAACCGTTAATCACCTTTTTTCCGTAAACAATTACAAAAATATTATGAGTGATTGGGTAAAGTGTCACAGAGCACTTACGAGTGCTCAGGAGCTTGTCCGACGAAACTGGGAACTAGGACGTAGGTTCGTCTTTACGACTCCAAAAACTAAAGACTTGCCCAATGTCCTGTCACCAAAAAACCCTTTCAGAGGTCCAGGAATGTGTTGAAGTGCCTTTCTAAAACCTTAAGCCCGATCTATCGAATCTTAGTGGCAAAATTTGAGTGTTCCACAAATTTCTCCATCTTTTAAACACCTTTCCAATATAATTCCACATAATTACGTTTTAATAATCACACCCATTAAAAAAAATCTTTTACTGTATTAGTTTTCTTTTTGTACAAAGTGTTGTGAGCGCAAACGATTTAAAAATACATGCATTGATGAAACTGTTTATTTAAAGTAATACAGATTGCCTATTCTCATAAATAATAATAAATCTTTTTATTCTATCTGGAGTTCATTTTGTTCGGTTTTCACAGAGAAAATTTTAGCTTTTATATCTCTAGATCTTAAAGACAAAATTTAACATTTTTCCATGAGGCGTAATGCTTCTCTATATAACCCTTAATTCATTGTTGGTCACGGCGGCACAATAGTGAGATGATGACATGAAGTTAAAAATATACCTATGATAAAATTACCTGAGGATTTAAAATAACCAATTTTTTATTCGATTTAGCAAAACTGGTTCTTATGATAAAAGCTGTCATGGCGCTTGTGTTTGTAACCCTTAAATAAATGTTTATAATTATAATCAGAATATTTTTTTCAATTTTTTTGTTTTTCGAGTTGAAGTGTTTAAAATAAAAATGTTAAAATGTCTCAAATCTTTAACATGCAATGGATCTTCAAAAAAATCGACTGTCAAGCATGTAAATATATAGTCGACGCTACTTACCTTGCCGCTATTTACCTTGCTGCTTCCCCTAACTCTCGGTCGAGCTCTTCTTCCACCAAGACCGCGACGGTTCGGCATCCGAGAACTTTTCCGCTCGCTATTTACGTTGCCGTCATTGGTTTAGGTCTTTAAAGGCAATTTTAAAATGCAAAAAGTCATTATATGCTTTGTTATTGAGGCTTATAAAAGAATTTCGCAATCGTAACAAGCGAAACAATTCGCACCAAGCACCACGTATCAAGATTATACTCGAGAGTGGTGGAACATCGTTTCCAGGAAAATTACTCTCCTACGGTCCCATCCGCGGCAAGATAAATAGCGTCGACTGCATTAACCTTAAAGTTTTAAAAAATTGGTATATTTACCAATAGAATTAAATAAAACCGCCAAGATGAAGACAAGAGTTTGCATTATCTTCATTTTTCCCGAGTAGAAGAAAGATTAATTACGTGATCAATGAAGAATTAAGTTAACACCTTAAGTAATGAATATTTTGGTGCCTTATTAATGTTATTTCATGATTATAATTAGACGTCACAACCTTGTCCTTCTGAGATATTTATATATCATAAATCAGTTTAGGAAATAAAGTTTAGTTACTATAGTCGCTCAAACTGATATCAAAGTTTATATAATGTTTTACTATAATTTAGGGAAATCAAATTTTTACATAAGAAATGAACATAGCATTTACTATAATACGCCATTTAAAAGTTTCGAAAAGCTAAATTAAAGTTTTAAAAATATTTTAAAATAATTAAAAATATTATTATTTTAATCTTAATATTTTAAATATGGGTTGGAAGACAATGTTTGGTTTAAAGCCTGTGAATGGGCTGGTGAAATTTTATGAAGAACGCGTGACTGTTGCTGAAGGAAGGTTTCAAAACTGTGGAGGAGGTTTAATACGCAATGTTTGCGAACCTATGCAATAAAACTGTGCTGACATAACATTTTAGGAAATTTTAATGTATGTTCTGTTTTGTAATAAAATGGTCAAAAATTTTAAGGGAGTATTAAAATCTAGTTTAAACTAAAAGGTAAAATAATATAATGCAGAAAAACTATCATTTAATATTACAATGAGAAAAAATTACTCTTGAATCAATGAAATATTGCTCTGAAGCATAAAACGATGCTTTCACCCTCGTTCAAATGCATACACACTACAAAAAAAGTTGTTGTAATTTTATATCGTGCCAAGATGGAAATGATTAGACCTGCGTGTAACGACGTACACAGAAAAATCTGTATTAAATTGAATACAAATGTGTACATGGAGAAAATTTGTTCATCAAAATTTACCCAATTAGTTCGGTAAATGGAGGACATTACTGCATTTAGACAAAGTTTATAATTATTTTAAGATTTAATACAAAACAGAACTATAAATATTACAACAGATTTATGTAAAATCTCAAGCAGATACTGGGTTTAGTGTAAATTTAGTTAAAGAAAAAAGTTTGGATCCGCGAGTATGGATAAATAGGAGGCGTATATATAATTTGGTAGGAATAGGTGAGCGTATGGTTAACACCCTGGGGGAGATTAAAGTTCAGATAGGAGGGATGGAAACACCTCTCCAAGTTGTTTCACAAAATTTTCTAATTCAACTGGATGGAATTTTAGGCATTGAAGCTCTGAGACCGCATCACGCAATTTTAAATTTTGTTGATGATTGTCTTCATTTAAGAGATATAGAATATCCACTTTTGACTCATGCCACTATAACGTTGCCAGCGAGATCGAAGACAATGGTTCAAATTTCATTAAAAGACACGGAATTAACGGAATGCTATATATGTTACCTCGGCTTACCTGTGGTCCCGTTATTTTTGCTGGAAAATGTCTAGATAAAAATATTTTAGGAATTGCAAAAATATTTATAATAAATAGCGATAATGAAAATGTTCACATAACAATACCTGCGGATAAAGTACGAGTAGGTGCTATAAATGTCTTAAAACACAAAATTGTAGCAAAAGATGATAAGCCGGTTCAAGAAAAAAATGTCGTTATCCCCAAATTCACAGAGATCAAATTTGCAAGTAGACTGATGAATTATTCTCTTCTGGAATAATTGAGCCGTCTGTTTCACCATATAATTCACCATTCTGGAGTGTTTCGAAAAAATCAGATTTCCAGGGTAACCAAAAATGGAGGATGGTCATTGATTATCGTTCTTTAAATGAAAAGACGATCACCGATGCCTATCCACTATCCAATACAAAAGGAATTTTGGATCAATCGGGTGGAAGTAAGTATTTTTCGGTGATGGATCTTGCTTCCGGTTTTTATCAGATGCCCATGGATCAAAATTCACAAGCAAAAACCGCTTTTTCGATACCATACGCCCATTTAGAATTTATTTGTATGCCATTTGGGTTAAGAAACGCCCCGGCTACCTTTCAGCGAGTTATAGGTCAGGTTCTCACGGGCCTACAGGGAATTGAATTGTTTGTCTACATGCACGATATTGTCATTTATGCTGTTGATTTAAATGACCATAATAGGAATCTTCAAGCATTACTATTGTGCTTGAGAGATGTAGGGTTAATTCTTCAGCCCGAAAAATGCCATTTATTAAGACGTGAAATCACTTATCTCGGTCATATAATAACCCAAGAAGGAGTAAAACCGGATCCGACAAAAATAGAAGCGATAGAAAATTCCCCTATATCTAAAACAAAGAAAAATATTAAACAAGTTTCGGGCCTAATCGGTTATTACAGGATATTTATTCCTGAATTTGCAAAAATAGCAAAATCATTAACATATTTATTAAGGGATAATATATCTTTTAAATGGGCCATTAAGGAACAAGAGGCATTTGAACAACTCAGAAATGCCATTTGTTCAGAGCCTATATTGCAATATCCGGATTTTACCAAACCTTTTCTTATAACCATTGACGCGTCAAATTATGCTTTTAGGGCTATTTTGAGTCAGGGTTTAATTGGATGAGATCTTCCGATATCTTTCGCATCACGAGTTTTGAAACATCCTGAATTAAATTATCTAACTACTGAAAAAGATTTATTGGGGATAGTTTTCTCTTTGAGACATTTTCGACCTGATATTTATGGATGACGTTTTACCTTAATTGCTGATCATCGTCCATTAGTGTGGTTCTATAAAATGAGGGATGCAAATTTAAGATTAGCAAGGTGGCGAGTGGAACTCTTCGGATATGACTATGCCATCGTCTACAAGTCAGGTAAAATTAATTTAAATGCTGATGCACTTTCACGGAGTCCTCCGGAATATGGAGAGGCTAACCTCCTTGTAAGGTTCGTGGCCGGTCGTGTTCTGAAGTTCGCGTGCTCTGACCATACCCGTTTGTCATCTGAGCAGGCGATAGATGATGCTAATTTTGATAAAAATTATAAGGAAATTAATGAATTACTGGGGCGGGTTTTCCTCATTGGAGTAAGCCCTTGAGCTAAAATTGGAGGCAATGACGATTTTGTCTCTGTAAATTCAAGCAATGACGATTTTTTTCGGTCAAGTAATGACGATTTTACTTGCGAAGACAATGACGATTTTGTCTTGGTTAATGAGATCGTGGAATTGCCATCTCATGAAAGGTCAGAAACCACTCAGGGATCAATGCATTAAGAAGATGTTAGGGATCCATGTGAAATCGGGTGGCGCACAGTGGGAGGAAATGCACGTTTTTCGTTCAAAAATGTTCAGAGCCTTCAACTTTGGTCCGATTTTTAATATTTTTAAAAATTTAAAGTTTATTAAATTCTGAAGAGCTTGACGCTCCGAACTTTTGTCTCTTCTACTTGTTTAGTAATATTTTTTTCACTCAAAGTATGGAAAAACTGAAATCTTTGCATAACAATTTTTTACGCTTGAATAACTGATTAGGTAAACTTTATGTTATCTTAGATGAGTGATTAGGGACTCATAGAATACAAATAATTTGCTCATCAGTCCATTTATGTCTTATAAACCAATTTTATGAACAAACTACCAAATAGTCTTATTATCGGTAAAAGAAATTTTCTGTTTACTAAAAGTGCTTCATATTAATGTAGGAATTATATATAATTACGAGAATAATTTAAAAGTTTATAATAACTGTTGATATAAACAATTCTTATGGCAAAGTATTAAAATTTCAGATTTTTTCAAATCATAATTTCCATTAATCGCCAGAACGACTTCAGGTATTTTTCTTAAAATAATAAATATTTAATAATATTTGATAAAATATAACAATTAAAATTTTTATAAGCAAATTCAAAATTTTGGCCCTTTCGCATAGAATTTTTTTTTTGTTTTTGAACTGTAAATATTTTAAGCTATTGGATGAATGACTGCTAGCCACAAAAATATTATTTTAATTATTATTTTATTATTATTTATTATTTTAATTTTCTTTAATCGCTAGAATGGCTACTGATATTCCTGAAAAATGTATCTTTTATAATATTTAGTAAAATATGACAACTTAAATCTTTATAAACAATTTAGATGAACAAATTCCAAATTTTGTCAGTTTCACGCAGGAAAAAATATAGTTTCTTCAAATGAATAATTTAGAAATAGAATTCTTTTCCGTAGCCATGGTATTCAGAGTTATCTTTTGTTTTAATAACTTTCACTTGTTTCAATATTCCCTTTCAGAAATATGTGCATTAGAATAAGAGTTTTCTTTTCACCGTTGTATTTTTTTCTGAATTACATTATATTTGTTTTCTTTATTTGTATCGTTTTCTAATTCTGGGATTTTGTGTTAATAATAGATGTAAGTAGTAAATAATTTTAGGCGATTGTAAAAAAATTTGTTGGGTTTAATATTTGAGCGATTCCACTCAGGCCCTATTTTGATTTGCGTGCAGCTATTGAAGGGCGTCAGCGTGACCCTAGATATTATCTTTAGCGTTTCACACATATTGAGTGTTCTTAACTGCGTGGCTGAATGCCAAAGATTAAAATATTTAAATTAGTATTATATAATTGACACAATCAGGTCTTTACTCTACGAGAGATTGACACGGGATTACTGAATCCTGACAGGCGATA
>NC_046657.1:101556551-101559063 GCF_010883055.1 Belonocnema kinseyi | reverse complement strand
CCAAAGATTAAAATATTTAAATTAGTATTATATAATTGACACAATCAGGTCTTTACTCTACGAGAGATTGACACGGGATTACTGAATCCTGACAGGCGATAGCCTCTTCTAAAAATTTTATTATATTGAAAAAGATTCCGTACAGGAAAGAGGAAGATTTCATTGAGAAATTGAAGATTGTTTCAATTAAATTCGCTGGAAAAGCATTGATCACAAAGATTCGAATTTTAATTACAATTGAATATTATTTTGGAGAAAAACTTAAGATGAAAAAAAAAACAAAAAAATAAAATAGAAAGTAAGACTACTTGTGATTTTAGAGCATGCAAAAGCTCCGTTTTCTAAATACAAATCGATCATGGGATCGTGATTTTACTACTTATTAAATAGCAATAAAAGAATTGCATCTAAATAATAATTACTCAATGTATGAACCTTAGCGAGTAAAATAGCTCAGGGCTTAGAAATGGACTGTGTTTGAGGTTTAGCTAGTGTTTTTGAATAAACAAATTAAGTTCGAACTGAATCTTATTCTTCCTCTGTGCAAAACCCCATTTATTAATAAAATTTATTCAAACAAAATAGAATTTGTTCGAATCAGTGTTGGGTAAGTTACTTTTTGTAATAACTAGTTAAAGTTACGTTGCTTATCAAAAATAACTAGTTACAGTTACGTTACTTGTAACTGTAACCAGTTATAATTACTAGATAAAGTAACTTCAAGTTTCCTAAAAAGTTAATTTTTTCTCTTCCTTAATTTTTTAATTTAAAAATAAAAATAATTATTTACAAAGTACACAAAGTAACTTTAAATTAACTAATATTAAGTAACTAAGTTACTTTAAAAGTTACGAATCACGTAACTTTTTAGTAACGTAGTTACTTGTAACAAGTTATTACCCAACACTGGTTCGAAGATTCTTTAAAAAATTAAAGCAAAGAAAATCTATTTCCCACCTCCGACGAGTCAAAAAAATGTACCGAAAAGTAAGTCAAAATTATATAAATGGTTGAGTGAGCGACAAAACAAAACGCGAATAAATATAAATATTAAAGTGCGAATATAAAAAGAAAACAAAGTGTCAGTGGATCAAAAACAGTTTTCTACTGACAATATAATATAAAATCCAAGTGTGGTGACCAAATAACGGTAGCAACCGATACAAAAGTATTTTTCCGTGAACATTAATGGTGACCAGTAAATTAAATCAAAATGTCACGTTCCAGAATGAATCGCGATTCGCATTTTTTGGACGATACACGGCTTTGAGAACGTGGAAATGTCGAATAATTATACGCAGTCTAACCCTAGATTCCGAATTTTATCGAAAATATACGATAACGAGATGGTGAAAACAACCCAAAGAACGTCGCGTACAGGGAGAAAAGCAGCGGCCGAAGAAGAAAATAGCAGAAACATTTCTATGGAGCATTCAGATGACAGCCTACTTTTGCCACAAATGATACCGGAAAAGGGGTCTGAACAACTTTGGACTGCAATAAACAAGAGACTGGAATAACTAGAGCAAAGGACAAGGAGGATCCTAGAAGATAATAAAAGATTTCATGATTAACAAATGGCGGAAATGAACCAGGCTCTGCAGAACTGAAGAAATACACTAGAAAATAGCAGCGGCAGATGCAAAAAGGCAACAGTAAACGTGACACAAAGCATTGAGGAATGAGAAGATGGAATGCAGGCGCAAATTAATCGGATTGACACAGTGCATGCAAGGGTCGGAGAGCGCATATCAGAAGACCTAGATAAAAGGACAAATGAACGGAAAAACTATCGCCAAACCTAACATAAAATATGTTCTCCCAGAATATAACGGAGAAGGAAGTTCAATGAAGTACATTCGGAAACTCAGGCAATATCGCGAGGTAGTACGCCCAAGAGCATATGATGCTGAGCACCTCATGCAGAAGTAATTATCTGGACCACCGAGCGATTGGTCGCTAATAATAGAAAATGATGTTACTGATCTTGATTCGTACATCGCCAAAAGCCAGCAACGTTACTGGGTAGCACAAACCCAATATGAAATAAAGAAAAAGTTAGAATTTGGGTTGTACCAACAAAATCGGGATCGTTTCAGGGCAGAGTACGCAACAAAAACATTTGCGAGTGCAAGTAAATTAATTCCAGCCCCGAACAAACGAATGTGATTAGAAAACTTACGCGGCACTACGGAGATAAGATAAAGTATGCAATCATCGGCCGTGGAATAAACCGATCTGAACAGTTGATCGAGTTATTAGAGGAATTCGATCAAATAAAAAGTACAAATAACAAAGCTCCAGATAATCGTGAAAAAAGAAAGAAAACTCCGAACGTAAACCACACATTAAACACGTGGCGCACACCCAACGTAGGGAATAGTTACGGCAGGGTGAGTACAAACAACGTTGGCAGCCACGGTCACGGAGCCTCGGAAACAAACGCGGCAGGCGCCAGCGCGCGACTAAATTACTAGGGCCACACCGGGACACAAGTTCAGGGGGGGGGGGG
>NC_046657.1:101554774-101556451 GCF_010883055.1 Belonocnema kinseyi | reverse complement strand
CAAGTTCAGGGGGGGGGGGGCAGCGTGCACCCTTGAGAAATAACTCATGGCGGCAACAGCAACAACTACAATATCCTACGGCTGCATCACAATACCGGGTTCAAAATATGGAACAAGAAAACAACGAAGAGACTCTGGAATAAATAGGACCTGAGACGGGAAACGGATCAGGACCGTGATAATATATGAAAATTGTAACGATAAACTTTCCGTTCATCATTTTTGCCCTACTCACGTCACACATCTGAAATCTCGAAAAGCCTAAACGGAAATGAAAGCTCAAAAAGTTTGTTGGGAGCAAGGCTCGCATGCACCAACCACATTACGCAATAATTACTCAAAGGGGCGTGGGCGGGGTTTGTGGGCCCAGGATAGATTCAGTCCTCTAACGAGTCATGGTAGAGGGGGTGGATCAGTCGGAAAATGAAATAAATTCCACATAGAACTCAATTTAGCCTTAATCTACATCTTAATCGTGAATAAAAAAAACAGCAAGTAGGAATAATATTGAAATTATGATGAAATTTATTTTAAAAGGTTGTCCTATTCATGCGCAGGTTTCCAAGGGGACTAATTTCCCGAGAATTTATTACATAGCTAAATGTAGAAATTAATAAGTTCTTGATCGAACTGCCGATTCTCCAAGGGCTAATTGAATTCGTAATTTTGCATACGTGATCTTAGTATTCTAACTAACCTACAAATACCTGAAAACGAAATCTTTACACGAGGCTAAGTCTCCCATAGCTAGAGAATAATAAAGCATTAGAATTCGGCTCACAAGCTTTCATTGCAATCAGAATTAATATTAAGAGCGGCCATGTTGGCTTCGTAAAAGCGATAATTGCACTGATAGACCGGACTTGAAAAATTGTTGAAAGCTTAATAGTTAGTACAATTAGTTTTATAGCACGTTTCACACGGGTTTCAGCAATGAAGAAAAAAAAAGCATAAGTCGAAAGTAAGCAGGAGATTTCTGGAGACTCTGGAGGTACCTTACATCAACAAAGTAACACACTGAAGCTAGTAAACTATAATTGATCTGTAGCGGTACTTTTCGATAGCGTGTTGGTCGTCGAACTCGTGGTCTCGTCTTCTTAGAGCGAGTTTTCCTGGTGCCTACTTGAGAGAAGGATGCAGGGGCGACTCAATGAGTGCTCTGTAATTAATATAAGAAAAAAATCTACAGGGCAGATCCGTAGCATTTCCGGTAAATGAGGAAGCTCTCGTCCTCTCTGGAGCGGGAGTGTCCGCATTGGCAAAACATGCGGCAGAAGCCCTAGGAGAATGTGAGGACTTCCTCCCAAAAAAGAATTACTGGTGCAGACCCATGTATAGCTCCTGCCTACTAAGTTCCTTCCCAAAGCTTAGAGAAAATGATCCGGAATGATCCCTGGCTCTGGAGGCATCTGAGGTTTTCAGGCAGGTTCCGGGAATATTGGAGACAGCATACAGAAAGGCCGAAAAAATTTCAAATTTTAATCTCGATTCCTAATTTGGAGTGGCAGCAGCAAGTAGATCCAAGATCTCTGGAGGCCTTACAGAGTTCTAAAAACCCTCGTTGTACCTCGTTTAGAATATTGGTGAGGCAAGGTCATATTAATTAAAAAAATATATATATATTTGTCGTACGAGTTGATCCGAGGTTCTTAAAATATTCCTAAGTGTACCCTTGGA
>NC_046657.1:101541936-101554674 GCF_010883055.1 Belonocnema kinseyi | reverse complement strand
AATATTGGTGAGGCAAGGTCATATTAATTAAAAAAATATATATATATTTGTCGTACGAGTTGATCCGAGGTTCTTAAAATATTCCTAAGTGTACCCTTGGACTACCGTGCCACATGCCGAGAGCTGTAAGTTCGCCACTTGTCCCATCACGAGATGCCAGGTGATAGGCCTGACTCAGATCGAGGGTGGATATGTATCTCGCGCATCTAAGTTTATCTAGTATTCCACTCATGTAAGGGAGGGGATAGGCGTTCCAGAATCAACCATGACTCTCAGGGGTTGGCCCTTGATAGACAGAGATGAGCAAATGAGTGGACCCAAGGCAGGCTGTTTGCCCGGATCTGTTATTATTAAGACCGAGTCTGATTTGCTCGATTTATTATTGTTGACAGTAGGACCTCGTTCAGAACAACCAGGAGGCGTGAAGGTCCGTTCTAACGACTCTCACCTGCATTTCCCTGACATCTAGTGCAATTCATGTTAGTAAAAGCAGGGTTACCGCATTTTTAACAAAAGGTTCCTCTCAACGCCCTACAATCCCCAAGTTTGTACGCCGGTTAATGGCAATTCCAACAAAATAATTCAGCAGCGGACTGTGGCGGCTGGCTGCAAGGAGGGGCACCCATAGGAAGGGTGCTTGCTACCTCAGAGGAGTACCTTGATTTTATGGGCGCTTACTGGCTTTAATATGTGTTACATTTACCGCGGCGTTTTGTTTATTGTTTTTGGTTTTGTTATTAACAGACTTAGCGCTAGGAAAATTTATGGCAGAGATGAAGGCGGTATAATATAATTCATCGACTTGCACATCGGTCGGGTCTTCCTCCGTGATTTCGAGAGAATTTATCGCGGTAACTCGGCGAGGAAAGGAGCCTCGTTTCGATTCGCGGTAAGCTAGGCTTAGTATTAGTGATTTTGTACGAATGGGTGGGGGTTTAAAAGTCTTCTGTACGCGTAGTCGGTTTTCGACTCGAATTGCTAATTGTTATAGGTGGTCAACATTTATTATCTCGCTTCGATGGCTAGTTAGCTGTAATATTGAAAACATATTCCGATGAGCATAATTTATTTGCTCTTGTTCCGAGTACAGTTGCAGCAGTCTATTTAGCAAGGTGCGGATACACGTCAAATAATCCGCAATGGGCTCTTCCAGACCTTGGGTAAGACTGTGTATTTCTGGCCGTAATTCTAATTGCTAGTACGTATTACCAATGCGAATTTACACTGATTCAACGAAAGGCTCTCACGAATTCCATCCCTCGCACGAATTATTAAACCAGTGCAAAACGACGTCCGACAAAAAGAATGGGATGCAGAGCAGCAAATCCCTGTCCGAAATCGATACTAAACTGCGACATTGATTCTTATTAAGAAAGTTTCTAAGTCTTCATTTCGACTACCCGCAAAACGAAGGTTCCATTTTCGTAATATTTCATACAAGGATTGCGTGTGGGGTGAACCTAGGCTGCCAATGTTGCTTCTAGACTGCGTGAAATTGTCTTGGAGACGCGCACGTAATTCGCCGAAGCATACACATGGGCGTTGCTTACCCCGTAAAGCGCTGCTATTATGGAGTTAAATCCCTTAAAGTAGGCTATGATCGGCGCACGCGTGTTTCATTTGAAAAGTCTGAGCTTGCAAATTCGTTTTCATTGCCGCTGTTATTATATGCGGTAGCCTAAATGTCATTTTTTGATCAAGAACAGTCGTCCTGTGGGCGATAGCGGACATGTGGCGCAGACCTGTCATTCCGTTCGGCTAGGAAAACGCCGTCTAGCCTCGAAAATGCGTTCGAAATCGGGCGAAAATCAGGGTAGTTTTCTCCCCGCAGTAAGGGCGCAACGTGAGTCGCACGACTGCTGTTAGTGCGTGGCACTGTGCTGGTACGGTTGGAAAGGGGAGGAGTGGCGCGCGAGCTCGCTGCATTGGCTGACGAGTATACACTCGTTGCATCGGCACTAGACATTCCGAGTGCTAGTGCACTGAAACTTTCCGCCACATTTTCCGCGGTCACTATTTGATGCCCGAATCATCATGTAGTTCGCGCATCCCGGCCGTATTTTTGTTGTCACACGTGGTCGTGGCACTTCCCTCGTAATGCGCTCTGTCGGAGTTGACATTCTTATAAGCCGCTCTCTGCATATGCAGGAAACGATGTAGGCGATCGCGTAATGTTGGGACTGTACCCTCCGTGGGTACCTGTCTATTCACTAATTCGTCGATCAGTTATTCGTTCGTATGCGTGTAATATATCATTTTCACTCTCGTGGGACCGAATCACTCAGTGCTCACGATAAAACACTCGCGTGGCCCGGAAATGCCTGATATAACACACTTTTATACTCCAATCGGGACTCAGCTCAAGTTAGTTGTCAATTAATTTACTAAACTGATGCACACATGGATTAAAGGATTGAATATTATAATGAAATGTGATTAACAAATCAATGCGATAAATATAAATCATCATATAGGTAAAATCAATTTTGCTGTAAAATTGTATAGAAATAAAATTCTATGGAAAAATCGTTTCTCGCTCTCTTTATTTATCTCTGTTTGACCTTGAATTCTAATGTTAATTTTATTTCCGAAAGCCCCGCGTTCTTGCGTTAATTTTTAACGATAAACTTACCGTTTACTTATTTTTGCTGTCCTCACGTCCCACATGTGAAATCGCGAAAAGCCTAAACGGAAACGAAAGCTCAAAAAGTTTGTTGTGCGCCAGGTGCGCATGCGCCAACCAGATCACGCAATGATTACTGAAAGGGACGTGGGTGGGGTTTCTGGACCTAGGCTCGATTCAGCACTCTGACGAGTGATGGTATAGGGGGTGGATCAGTCGGAAAATAAAATAAACTCAACATAGAACTCAATTTAGCCTTAATCTACATCTTACTCGTGAATAAAAGAAAAAAACAAGTAGAAATAATATTGAAATTATGATAAAATTTATTTTACAAGGTTTTCCTATACGTGAGAATGTTTGAAGGGGGCTTCGTGAAAGCAATAGCTGCGATCACGAGATCAAGACCCAAACAGCGATAAATTATGAACAAATTCTATAACGTGAAAACAGAGATTTTTCTGAGTCCGACCGGGCTTGCAAAATTTTTGAGGGCTAAATAGTTAGTAAAATTAGTTTTATAGTTCGTTTCACATGGGTTTCAGCCATGAAGAAAAAAGATAAGCATAATGCGAAAGCAATGAGGATTAGCAAAAAAAAAAAAGGAACAAGATACAACCGATTTCTCCATATTCGGCAAGCGCACCAAAAACGGGTAGATTGAAACAATCATAATTTCTGGACACTCGGGAGGTTCCTCATGTTCAGAACATAACTGCAAAGTGATGAGAGAACAAAGGCAAATCTTGAAACCCTGAACATGAGGACCCGCGAGGATCCGTAACGTAGGTGACATTTTGTTAGTGAACCTTACCTCAACAAAGAAACACACTGAATTTAGTTAACTATAATTAATCTTTAGCGGTACTTGGCGATAGCAAAAAAAACGATTTTAAGAGGTATCAAACGCCACTGGTATCGCCTTTTCTGCTCCTGGTGCCTGTTTGAGAGAAGGATTCAGGGGGATTCCGGGAATATTGGAGACAGCAAAAGAAAAGCCGGGAACCAGATTTAAAATTAAATCTTGATTCTTAATTTGGAATGGCAGCAGCGAATATATCAGAGTTCTTTGAAGGGCTTACAAAGTTCTAAAATCCCTCTTTGTCCCTCGTGGATAATATCGATGAGGCAAAGTCATAAATGCTAAGCAAAAAAATATCGTACGAGTTAATCCTAAGTTCTTAAAATATTCCTGAATGTGCCCTTGGAGTAACGTACCACGTACCGAGAGGACAGATTTAACCTCAAAAATAAAATAATAAATATAATAAATTGATTATAAATTTTGTCTTGTTACAAAAAATAAACATTGACGCGACAAACACTATCATCTACCAGACAAATATGCTGACCAATACACGTGAGGCGCTGCTAGATGAGGAATAAAGCATGGTTACTAAAAAATAATCAAAATGCTATACGGCACTGATCGATACAGGTACAGAAGTTACCTGCATATCCGAAGAATTTTATAACGTCAACAAAGAAAGATATGCACGCTATCCATGCTTACCGCTCGTAGGGGTAGCTATAACAGGAGCCTTGATAGATAAAGCAATACGAATCAGCAAACAAATTTCCGCGGATTTCCAATTACCAGATGTGTTGGTACAGTTTTCTTTTCTCATTGCACCAAGACTAGAAAGAACTTGCATCATAGGATTTGACACTTTGGATGAACAGGATTATTTATTGCGATCTATTGGATTATTTTGCGACGGAAAAGGAATTACTTGGGATTGTCAGGGCCTTGCGAAAATTTCGAACATATTTGCATGGGACTGACAAAATTAACCGAATTGACCACTTGGGACTAACATGATGAGGAAAGTTATCAGAAGAATCGAGGTGAAACCGGAGACATCCTTAACGCTCTGAGCTATGGTTGGACACCGAAAATAACAAAAGCGATCAGATCAATATCTGAAAAACAAGAAGAAGATAAAAAATCTCTAAAATCAAACAAAACATTAATCAAAACGATACGAAGAAAAGAGATAATTTAATAAATGGTACCTTATATCACTCTAACGGACGAGAATAAAATCGCCAGCAATGTGTACATAGTATGGTACAACGAGCAAGACAAGAGAAGGGCCAACAGCACGCCAAGAGCCTACGAAAATATTGCAGAGAAAAAATCGATGGTAAGGATGGAAGAAATTATGAAAATGAAGGACCTAAGGACCCATAAGAAAATCGGAAAAAGGAGCAGGTCAGTAACCATCTAAACACCAACTTTGCCAGACTAAGCTATACAGTACGATATCCTAGATGCCCAATGCCATGTCGCAGTGCAAGGTGATATGGACAATGAGATAGAGGAAGAACTGATCCGGGAAATGCAAGAGGTTTCAGTCATCGGAACTAAATCCAAAAAATCACAGAGGGTATACGGATTTAGAGAAGAATATCCAACACTCGAGTAAGCGAAATGTATCCATTGCAGCCAACCGGAAAGAAACGAGATAGCAGTACTAACACACAGGAGGAAGAAGAAGCACCACAACCTTCCACTATCGGATCTGAATTCTCAGCAATCGAGGCTAATATCTTCACAGAATTGAGTCTCAATGCTATCTGCATCTATAATATTGATTTTGGAGAAGCTACAACTAAATTCGAAGACTCAGAGAAACAAGGACAGGAAAGCGCTGCTGAACGAGAGTGGAACATGACTCCAACTGGACCCAAGATCCGTTCGATTGAGAGAGTTAATATTCTGCAGTATTCCCAGCTACAGAGGATAACGGAAAGAAAACAGGCCTTAGAAGATTGAAGAAAGGCAGCAACGGCAAATTTTCCCACCCTTGCATGCGCTGTCTCAATCCGGTTAATTTGCGCCTGCATTCTATCTTCTCATTCTTCGATGCTCTGTGTCACGCTTACTGTTGCCTCTATGGATCTGCCCATGCTATTTTCTAGTGCATTTATTCAGTTCTGCAGAGCTTGGTTAATTTCTGCCATTTGTTGTTCATGCAATTTTTTATAATCTTCTAGGATCCTCCTTGTCCTTTATTCTAGTTCTTACAGTCTCTTGTTTATTGTAGTCCAAAGTCATTCAGACCCCGTTTCTGTTATCATTTGTGGCAAAATAGGCTGTCGTCAAAATGCTCCATAGAAATGTTTTTCATGGTCGCGTCTAGATCATCCGGTTTATTTTCTTCTTTGGCCGCTGCTTTTCTCCCTTGACGCGGCGTTCTTTGGGTTGTTTTCACCATTTTGTGATTGTTTTTCTGGATTTTTTACACTAGAAAAAAAATGTTAATGGTCGTTATATTTTTTTTTCTATTTCCACGATCTTGTTATTGTGTATTTCCTATAAAACTCGGAATCTAGGGTTTCACTACGTAAAATTATTCAACGTTTCCACGTTCTCAAAGCCGTGTATCGTCCAAAAAATGCAAATCACGATTCATTCTGGACATATTTTTTGATCGTCGGAGGTGGCAGATAGATTTTCTTTGCTTTATTTTATTTTTAAATCATCGATAATTTTATTTTTATCCATTATAGAAGAGACCTTATTTTTCTTTCAATTCTCGTGTTCCACACGTGCTTCACTTTTAACTGAGATAACAAATTCTATTCTGTTCGAATAAATTTGATTAAAAAATGGGGTTTCTAACAGAGGAAAAATAAGATTTTAGTTCGCTGTTAATTTGTTTATTAAAAAACACTAGCTAAATCTTAAAAACAGTCTTTTTTTAAGCCCTGAGCTATTTTAGTCGCTAAAATTCACACATTTATTAATTATCATTTAGATACAATTCTTTTATTGCTATTTAATAAGCACTAAAATCCCGATCCCATGATCGATTTGTATTTAGAAAACGGAGCTTTCACATACTCTAAAATCGCAAGTAGTCTTACTCTCAGTAATCCGGTGTCAATCTCCTATAGAGGAAAGATCCGATTGTGTCAATTATTTATTACAACTTTAAATATTTTAATCTTTGGCATTCAGTCATGCAGTTAATAACACACAAAAGGTGTGAAATTCTAATGACAATCTCTAGGGGTCTCGCTGACGACCTTCAATAGCCCCACGCAAAACAAAAGAAGGCCTGAGTGGAATCGCTCTTCTCACTACTGACTCTTGACTACCTTATTGCATTTGTTTATAAAATTTGTGTATAAAGTAAACAAATGATATTAATTAACAATTTTTTGTCACATAAAATTACCACTTATGTAATTTCAAGACGACGAGAAAGAAAAAACTATTACTTTTTGTCGGTAAACGACTAAACTATGCATTTGTTTATGAAATTTGTTTATTACATAAACAAATAATATTAAATGACCAATCTTCATCACTAAATATTTTCTCAATTATAACCTAAAGGTACTAAGAAAGAAAAACGATTACTTTTTGCCAATAAATGCCTAAACTATAC
This sequence comes from Belonocnema kinseyi, assembly GCF_010883055.1. Lineage (NCBI taxonomy): Eukaryota > Metazoa > Arthropoda > Insecta > Hymenoptera > Cynipidae > Belonocnema > Belonocnema kinseyi. Next base: position 101,547,651 of record NC_046657.1, on the reverse strand, counting down.
ATTTCTTTATATAATTTGGTTATAAAATAAACAAATTAAACCAGACAACAAATTTTGATGATCAAATATGATCGGCTGATAATATTAAGCAATTTTAACTGACAAATATACTTTGCAAGCAAAATTCTCATGATGTTGACATTTTGTTAATATAATTTGTTTAGAACAATTATATTCAATTTCTTGTGAATTATTTATGTTCTTTAGGTACATCGACATTCATTTTCATCGAGAACGGGATTAATTCATTTACTAATTTAAAGATAAGCAATAATAAATGAAAAATATACCTTGTTCGCTCTTTATTTATTAATATAAAAAATATAAAATGATACAAATTAAAAAATATAATCCATAGATGCTCTTGCGCGATCATTGCTGATCACTTTTAAAAAATAGAAAATCATTAAAGAATTGTAGGCGGCAGGTGATTTTGAATAGTAAGTTCCCGATTCGGCCCACTGTGCGGCGCAGTTCAACAGGCAGATGTGTCAGTCGAGCGCGCTATACTCATAGGTAGACGGAATAAGGTACTTTTTCCAAAATTTGCCCTGAATTGTAGAAATGTAATGCGAGCACCGTTGATTGTAGGTCAGGTCTGTTGTTTATTTGCTTAATTAAATATTTCGTTTTAAACTCCAATTTTATTTTTAGACAACTAGAAGAAGATGGCATGTTTTATTATTGAGAATCGAAAAATACTGCTAAACTTTTTTTTATTTTGTGTGCAATAAGATTACCTGAGTGATTATCGTGAATGTAAATGAAATTTAATATACATATTTCATATGGTTGAGATATTCATTTTAATATGAATTTTTATTTTTAATTTGATACTATTTTTAACAGCGCCTGAAAAAATGCAAAAACAGCCTAGAGATATGTTGGTGAGGAATCTACCTATCTCTTAAAATTTCTTTCCGACTAATGCTTTTATTTATAGTGAAAGCGTAATATTTAATAACAATTTAATTGTTTAAAAAATTAATGTTTAAAAAACTTGAAAAAATTACTGCATTTTTAATTCGAGATACAATTTTCAAATTTATATGCATATCTAACTTCTGGGTCGTCGGTTCTAACCGGTTCCTACCAGATCCCTACACAGCACTCGACGGCACTAACCAATTGCATGAAAAATCGTAAAAACTTTCTGTGCCTGAAACCACATCTTTGATAATAAAGTAAGTTAATTTGTTCAAAACTATGCCTATAAATGAAAAGAAATCTTATAAGGATTTAAAATAAATATTTCATGTGTCAGTCAAAATATTGCATCAATAGCACAAATTTCACAATTACTCACTATTGTTAGACTCTAAATTAATATTATAATGGGTTTTCTACAATTCTTCGTTTTTTTTAGATTAAAAATTGCTGAGAAAGGACGTGTTCATAATTTGCAAAGTTCTAGGACCATTCTAAAGGGATTAGGAGAGGAGTATGAAGACGTTATAGGCTACAATGTTGACTGCAATGGTTTTATTGAGTAATGTTCAATTATGTATGTCATAAGAGTAATCGTTTCACAGTAAAATAATGTTAATTTGTTTCCAAAACACAAGTAATACAATTTTTTTCTTTTCTCTGAACATTATAATATTTTTACAGTTTCGTAACGCACCCTCAGATCGCACATCACCGCCCTGACATAGGTAACTATTTTTACAATAATATGCTCGTATACTAAAAAAATAACGTGTGCTATCTTCCACTCGTTATATATTTTTCACGAAAATACCGAAAATCTGACGCATCGGGAAAAATGCTTAATATAATTTTATTGCATTGGCATTAATAACCATTTTTCATAATTTTATATAATTTTTAATAAACTTAAGCTGCTCCAGTGAATTGGGCGAGAAATGTTACCCCTAAATTATTTATCTTTGCGTGTATTTTGGATATTTTCATCTTCAAGTCTTCAGATGAAATCACAAAATCCCAGTTCGCACCAGTGTGCCGTTTACGTATGCTAGTTTGCATTTTCAACTAAAAGGATGTAGTTTTCAATTGGAATATTTCTAATTTTCTGTAAAAAACTGATTTGAAAAACATTTTTTTAATAGTTACATTTTCAAACAAAGTGATGAATTTTTAACTGAAATTATGGATCTTTAACTGGAATAGTTGAATATGAAACCTAAAACATAAATTGCCAACTAAAATGATGGGTCTTTAACTAGAATCATTAAGTGTTCAACAATAAAGAATTATTTTTAAGTCCAGAAGATAAATTCGTACAAAAAAAGTCAAAAACTTTCACTCGAAAAAATTATCTGACAAAAAAAAATCCCTGACATTTCCAGGGGTTTCCAGGTATATAAACCTTCCCTGACAATTTCAGTTTTTTCAAGTAGGATAGCCACCCTATTTGAGAATAATAGTTAGTGGCCTTTTTAATGTAATTACTAGTTACTTGCGATGTTTTAATCCGCTTTCGATCTATTGTATTTTTTACATTCTCATCAGAGAAGGTATTAGATTTGTGTAAAAATTGACCCCCTCAGTTTTTGTCAAATGTCCACGTTTTGAGACCCCCCTGAATCCGAAAAACAGATTTTTACGAATGTGTCTGTATGTCTGTCTGTAAGTATATGTCTGTCTGTATGTCTGTCTGTGAACACGATAACTTTTGAAAAAATCAATCTATTAGATTGGCCTTTGGTACACCTGTGTGGTGTCCTAAACTAAAGGTCAAGTTCATTAGCCAGCCATTTTGGATAAAAATTTAAAATGTGGGCACATTTTGAAAAATGTTGAGACCATTTTTATCAAAATTCAAAAATTCTCTGTACGGTGCTTCATAGTATTCAAAAGCTCAAACAATTTATCCTGATGACTTTTTTCACAAAATCAAAAATTACCAGAGTTATAGCATTTACAAAATTCCAAAAAACACACGAAAATGAACGTTTCAGGCCAAATAACGCACGATACGAAAAAATGTCAAGAAAAGAAAAATGTTGCTTTTTGAATTCTTTACAATATTATCGTAATAACTTTTAGAATTTGTTTAAAAAATCCAAAATTCAAATTTTGACAGCATACAAAATAACGAAAAATCCAAAAAGTACATTTTTCGGCCACAACTGTGCAAAATAGGTAAAAGATGACAAAGCAAAAATTGTGCATTTTAAAAAGATCTACAAATTTGTTATTAACCACATTTTGATAGGATGCGTAGTTTTGGCTATTTTTTACGATTAAAACCAAAAACAGAACTGTAAAAAAATTCATGAAAAATAAATCATTTTTACATTCTTATCAGAGAAGGTATTAGATTTGTGTACAATTTCCCCCCCCCCCCGCCAGTTTTTGTAAAATGTCGACGTATTGAGATACCCTGAATCCGAAAAATCGGTTTTCATTTCTGTGTCTGCCTGTCGGTCCTTCTGTATGCCTGTCTATCTGTGAGCACGATAACGTTTGAAAAAATCATTCTATCAGATTGGCCTATGGTACACTCTTTTAGTGTCCTGAACTGAAGGTCAAGTTTGTTAGCCAGTTATTTCGGATATAAAATTCAAAAAGTCAGTGCATTTTGAATATTCTTGAGACCACTTTTTTCAAAATTCCAAAATTTTCTGTACAGATGTTTATAATATGCAAAAAGTTGAACAATTTATCCTGATGACTTTTTTCATAAAACCAAAAATTACCAGTGATAAAGTATTTACAACATACCAAAAACACACGAAAATGAACTTTTTAAGCAAAATAACGGACGATATGAAAAAAAGGCAAGAGAAGAAAAAGCTTTATTTCTAAATGCCCTATAAGATTATTATAACAACTTTTTGAATTTTCTTGAAAAATAAAAAATTCTAATTTTGAAAGCATAGGAAATAATAGAAAATCAAACAATTACATTTTTTCATGCAGCAATTTCACAGTATTTCAAAGATTCTCAAATATATAAATGCATTTTCCAAACAAAAATCTATATATAATTTAGAAGTTGAAAAACGGCAAGGCTACTCAGTAGACCATATGTGTAAAGCTTAAATCATAAAATATATTAGAAATGAGCAATTTCACTTGATGGAAAAACGATTAAATTTGCAATGAAATGTTTAACAACATTTTTTAAAAAAGAATTCGCATTGTTTTTCAAACGGGATAATGAAACTACGCCTGTTTTAATACCAATGTAAGTTATGAATTATAATAATATACATTTATGGGAATGATATAAAATTTCAGGGATAAGCACGAGTGCGAAGAATGAGATACGTGATAAGGATGTGTTCGTTAAGGCCGAAGGAGCTTTAACAAAAGAGAATTCATAATTAACAAATTACTGCTGTCCATGCTTCCACCTTTAGTTTCAAAAAGTCTAGGCACAAAGATCGAACGCGTGGCGCGACGTAATCACATTATCAAGCGCGAAGCGCGAGAACCAACAGTTGCGCTCAAACTTGCGAGCCGTGCGCGCGCAGTGCGCAAGGAGAACGTGCTCGCGAAGCGGGTAGATTTTAAAGTATTTTTTTATTCGATTAGAGGAAGATGGTGGATATCATGTAATACAAGAATATTCTGTACTGGGAGTAGACTGCCCGCACGAAGTTGTTTGATTTCTTCTTTTGTAATTCGCCTACTCTTGCCGGATTCCATGGATATTATTATCCGTTTACGACAGGAATCATACACGCCCCGAACAAAATTCCCATGATCCAGAATTCCAAGGATGTTACCATTGGAGTTGTATATTGTAGGGATTACTTCGTTTGATATTATCCTGCGATAAACTTTATGTACATTTGTTCCCACTACAAATATTCTAGCACCGACCGGATAAGAGACTTTTTGTAATCTAAATAGTCGATTGTTCATAGAAGGCATAATAGAATAAAAAGACCTAACAGGAGAAGAAGACCTGTCAAAAGTAGAAAGTCTCTGAGGAGAATAAGCCTTGTGAAAATTTGATGGTCTCTCAGGAAAAAAAGGCCTAGTAGAAGTAGAATATTTCTCAGGAAGAGAAGTCCTGGCTGCAGTAGAAGGTCTTTCAGGAATAAACGATCTGGTAGAAGTAGAATGTTGCTCCGGAAAAAAAGTCCTAGTAGAAGTAGACGGGCTTTCAGGAAAAAAAGGGCTGGTAGAAGTGGAAGGTGTGTCAGGAAAATGAGATCTGACACGAGATAAAAGCGTGTCTGGTGAATGAGGCCTGGGAGAAAGATGAGACCTGATAGGAGGATTTTTGATAGGAGGCGAGTCAGGAATCAAAGGTGCACTATCAATAGCTCCATTTAAATGATGAATGTTATTAGGTAAGTCGTCGAACTGCGAACCTAATTCTGAAACAGAAAAGATCATTTGAAGTACATATATTATTATTTAAAATATATATTAATTATAACAACGATATAGAGAAGTATTGGATAATTTATTTTTTTGATGTAACTACACTGTGTCCAACAAGAGAATACCCAACAGGCGGGCGAACTTACGAGGGTAGTTCAATAAGTCCTTAGAATGAAGTATAAAAACAATTTTTTTGGGGTAAATTTTTTTTTATTTTTCAACATAATCTCCTTGGACCTCTATACACTTGGTTAATCGCTTTTCAAGTTTTTTTAATCCTTCAGAAAAGTGCGTTTTCGGAAAATCCTGAAAATAAGCACTTACAGAGGCAATGACGTCTTCGTTGTCTGGAAATCTCTGTCCACCGAGCCATTTTTCCAAGTTTGGAAATAAGAAAAAGTCACTGGGGGC